>NC_132878.1:35565760-35882010 GCF_030463535.1 Salminus brasiliensis
CAAATGTTTAGAATTACTGGTCAAATGTCCTTAATCACTGGTCAAATGTCTTGAATCACTGGTCAAATGTTTAGAATTACTGGTCAAATGTTTAGAATTACTGGTCAAATGTCTTAAATCACTGGTCAAATGTTTAGAATTACTGGTCAAATGTTTAGAATTACTGGTCAAATGTTTAGAATTACTGGTCAAATATCTTGAATCACTGGTCAAATGTCTTGAATCACTGGTCAAATGTTATAAATTACTGGTCAAATGTTTAGAATCACTGGTCAAATGTTTAGAATGACTGGTCAAATGTCTTAAATCACTGGTCAAATGTTTAGAATTACTGGTCAAATGTCTTGGATCACTGGTCAAATGTTTTGAGTCACAGGTCAAACGTGTTGGATCACAGGTCAAACGTCTTCAGTCACTGGTTAAGTGTCTTGAATCATTGGTCAAATGTCTTGAATCATTGGACAAGTGTCTTTTAATCAGGTCAAATGTTTAGAATTACTGGTCAAATGTCCTTAATCACTGGTCAAATGTCTTGAATCACTGGTCAAATGTTTTGAGTCACGGGTCAAACGTGTTGGATCACAGGTCAAACGTCTTCAGTCACTGGTTAAGTGTCTTGAATCATTGGTCAAATGTTTTGAGTCACGGGTCAAACGTGAACTACATGTAAAGGGATAGTAATACACTGACTGAAATTTAAAACGTAGCACATTAACTGCAGATCCTTACTCAGTCAACTCCTCCACCTAAAACCTCAATCTGAATACCTGAGGAAGAGGGAGCGATGTCCTTTGACCTCTCTCTCACTATAGCATTTGGTGCTGGGCTTGAATAGAAAGGGGTTGGTGTTCAGCTCGTTGTCGGGGGAGACAGAGCCGTATTCACTGCTGCTGCTCGTGTCCTCCACCACCACGGGAACGGGTAAAGAGATGCTGCGAAGGTATTCTGGTACACAGAAACACAGCAAGAGAGCACACTCACTATAGTACTGTGCAGATATGAGAACATAGCCTCTTACTGGTCAATTAGCATGTAGCATTTTACAAATTCAAACCTTTTGTTGTCCAACCAAAACAGGAATAGGACTACTACTGCAGAGCAGGGTCATTCTGTTCTATGCTTTACTGTTCAACATTATTTGATTATTGATTGACTTTAGAATATAGTATGCTACAGTATGGAATAACACACCAACAATATGATATGTTATATTGCAAAGAATGCAGAGATTATCAAACTCACCTGTTCCTGGAGTCAAAGCTGGAAAAAAAAAAAAAAGATGTTAGGAATTCCTTATTAGTTAGAATTATTTACATGTATAGACTGTATCCCAGGCCAGGCTAAAGGGGTATTTTGTCTTGACATAAGAAAACCTTGTAACTTGTTTAAATTTTTTACACTATCTGTACTATCTGTATCTGTAAGACGCCAGCTGCCCTTTACATTGTGTGCTACATAGTTAACCATGCTTTTATGGGTATACACACATGCACATGTACAAAGTATAGCCCATTAATAACGTTCCAATAACCAGATGAGCATGTGAGCAATGAGCAATGTATAGTACCCCATTTCATCCCTCTTGTAAACTGGGAGATTCTAATATTGGGTAAGGCTTGAATAAGAATTTTCCTCACCACAGCGTCACCTGTGTAATATCTGCAGCATGTTACGCTCATTTCTCTCCACTTCACTCAGGGTGAAGATGCTTGGTAGAGTGCTCTCTGACTAATTGCTGTGCCATGTCTAATGTTGTTTCTATGCCATTCAGGGTCATATAAATATGATAACAGTACACTGTTATATTACAAGGCATCATCTGCGGTACAACTTATATGGAATCAACCATGCCATGGTTATGACAATGTTCTATAGCAGGATTTAAGCAACATGTAACTGTTTTTTTTCCTCAGTTTCCTATGAAGTTATAGTCTCAGATTTAAGGTTTATTTACTGTAGCAACAACATTAGTCTTCTAACACAAAAGACTCCATTACTGCCATTTGCTGGGGGTTTAAATGAATAGCCTATAGATCACTAGAATACATACACACCATGCACAAACACACCTGTGAAGTTGTTACCCTTGGCTTTTTTCTTGCGGGAGGTGACAGTGAGGAATTCGTGGGTGAGCAGCTCGTTGGCTGTAGCACGGAGGTCTGGGTCTGGCTCAAAGCAGCGCAGTATGAACGCCTTTGCTTCAGACGACATTGAGTCAGGAATCTCGGGATGGATCTTAAACATTCCCACCTGCACACAAACCAGCTCAATCAGAACTAATTTAAAAGAGTTTAAAAGCAATTGGATTCAGTTTAGTTTTTATTGAACCAGAACAGCATAATGATGAAGGTTCTTGCTGTTCTGCCTAGTGCAACAAATTTTTTGCAACATGTAAAATTAATAGACCAGATGAAGTGGCCAAAACAGATTAGGAGATAAAATCTTAATGTTTTTTTGCTTCTCCTCTAAAGTTGCCTTTTTGGAGATTATATGCTGACACGATCTGCAGTCTAATCTATACACAAAAATACACTGTTGTCTTTCATCTCTAGTATATAATAGGCCCATCTCTGACATGTACACATGCAGTGACAGATTCAGCACATATACAACCATGCCCACAGCTGGCTTCACAGCCAGTAGACAATCATAGCATTTAAAGACCATGTTATAAACATCTGAGCTTCAGTAGCTGAGAAAGCTGCCAGGGAATTTAGCCTTCCTGGAATGAGGAATGAAAAGCTCCGTCTGGGAAGAAGCAGTAAAAAGTTCCTGCAGCTGGAATTCAGCTCCAGGCCTTGGGCAACAAGGCCACCAGAGGGCAAGCTTTGCGAGTTTAAGAGATTAAGCCATGTGAGCCTTTATTTGGATTCTCAGCATTCCTATCTGTATGAATTCCATGGAATATGTACATAGGAATATCTAAATCTTTTCCAAGTTTCACAGAAACTCTGTGGGTTGGGTTCTGCAAATAATGTCAACCTCAAAGGCCTCAGTTCAATGAACAGGCAAGGTTTAAAAGTACAAAATGATCACTATGTTTCTTCTATAGACTAGGCCAAAAAGTTCTATAAAGTAATGAAAAAAGTTCCAGATTTCAAAGTGTTCAACATAAAACCCACTACAATAGCTCTTCCAAATGGTTCTTTGAAATGTCATGGTTCTCCATAGCAGTGATTTCCAACCCTTGTCCAGGAGGATCCTCTGACCTGCCCATTTTAGTTTCTGCTCTTATACACCACCTTTAACTCAGGAAGGGCTTGTTAGTTAGCTGATTTGCTGGATCAGGTGTGTTAAGAGCAGGGTAAACAAAATGTGCAGGACAGAGGGTCTTTCAGGACCACAGTTGGGAAACACTGCAGTATAGAACCGTTGACTTTACTAAGGAACCCTGAGAATTTTTTGTAAAGAGTGTATACTTTTAGCCTGTACTAAACAACATTTTGGAGCTTTCTGACCTTAAACATGGCCGCCTGTGGTTCTCCCAACTCATAAAACGGCGGTTTGCCCGTGGCCATCTCTATAATGGTACAGCCCAGTGACCAGATATCTGCTGGCTTGCCGTATCCTCGAGGGCCTTTGTCGATGATCTCCGGAGCCATGTACTGGAGTGTGCCTGTGGGAGGAAAAAGCAGCATTTTTGGGCCAAACAGTGTAGTGGGCATTCAGGCTGCATAATATATTGTTTGCTAATTGTTAGCATTATACTGATCTGTACAATAGTAGAAGAGGGTAGAAAGGGTTAGAAATTTGCAATATGCAAATCCAACCGGAAAACTGGCCAACACTTTACTGTAACTTTTCATAAGCCTATATTAAACCCACTGTACTTAAGAGTTTGGCCTAAGCCTAGAGAAACACTTATCAAGGCTTATTTCAACAAGCGTTGTAAATTTTAAAGTCACATCACCCAGAAAGTATTATGACAATGCTTTATCAGTTTACAACAGGAGCTGCTACACTCACATTGCTAACAAACACTGGAGTCGCCAATTTTATGTCAGTAAATCTAAACCAAAAATCTTAATTTAGTTGCTTTACAACTCTATCAACTGTCGAGCTGCTCCGCTGTAGAGTTGGGATCGTTTTCAAGACACATTTCCAAACGGCCCTCATTTCTAATCCGTGATAAATTAATTAAAGCAGCTAATCTAATGTACTGAGATGTTTCTGTGTGAAAGTCTGCTTCACTTTTCTCCTGGAACCTCGAGAGGCTAGAAAGGGACACAGAGTTCCAATAAGTAGCATTTGTTTGCGTTTCTGAACAAAATGTTCAGATTTAGTTGTTTATTTACTTGTCTATAACGGTACCAGCTAGAGGGGACTCGGATGAATGTCAGAGTTGAGGTCATGTGGAGTTTTCCCACGCCGGAGAGTGCTCAGGGCTGGACTAGAAGAGAGCCATGCAGCCTTCAGGAATGGTTCAAGCTCTGATTGTGAGATTGTCAAGGGAAAATATTCCCATAATGCAAAGACAGAAATGGGGGAAAAACAACCACTCCATATTCTATTAAGTATGTCTGCAAGTAAATAACAGCTGCAGACTGGTATTTTTACTGTTAATATTATGTCTAATCACCCCCTTATTTCTCAAACTTGCTACTTCTGCTTTGGAAATTAGGCATGAAAAATGCAAACATACAATTTTATTTCAATACTTTGACACACAATTACTCTTCCTGCATCATTCTTCAAAAATAGCTGATGAGAATTGGTCCTTTTTGTTCTATAATTTGGGTAACAAAGGCGGTCTCCGTAGATGAGCAAATGAGCTAACCACTGGATACAGTTTCAGGCTCAATGTCTTTTACACAAGGTCTGTTCTCTTCTCTGGAGGACATGCCAATATGCTAGTTTGTCAGAAGAGTATTTTTTAACCATTTCAGAATGTAGCTAATGTCAGTGGTTAACCTAGATTAAGCAATAAATTCCCCTTTACATCTCAACTATTTTCATTCATGTCTTTAACAACACGTCCTTCGCAAAGTGTTGCATACAAACCTGCCCTCAAATACAAGCAAAATGGTCACATTTTAAAGAGTTGTGCTGTATCAAAGAGTACCCGAAATACTGGCAATGGTTAAAAGTGTACTCGAATACAGATGGTAATCCCTACACTTAACTTCATAGTCACCAAAGTGTCTTCTCTGGTGTGAAAAGGAGGTTTAGTTAGCCCTGGGAAAGAAAAAAAGGCAGTAGGGCTGAAGGCTAAACATTAGTTTTCCTACATATTATTTGCGACTGCTAACAGTAAGGCATTCATTACCGGTAAATGCAAGGCTAGATGCCCACAACTGTAATGAAGCTATAGGGAGGAAGTGTTATAGAGGTACCAGTGAAGGTTTCTGTGCAGGGGTTAATGCCAGCCAGGCGCTTTGACGTGCCAAAGTCGGAAATCTTCAGAACTCCACTGTAGGTGTTTATCAGCACATTGTCGCCCTGTTGAGGGGGGGGTACAGATACAGAGGATGAATCACTTTATCATAATCTGTGAGCATGAGTGTACATGTTAGGAAGAGACAGGTGGTTCTTTTGAAAAAGATGTGTTCAAAAAAAGGCATGCATTTCGTCACCACAGTTCAAGGGAAACTGTGTCCTAGCCCCATGTGAAACCACAACGGTAGGCTTTACCATGGTTTGGGGTTGTTGTTGTTTTTTTTTACAGACCACACAGCAGCAGATGTCCACAAAAGATAGAAGGAGAGTAAAAACAGATTAACATTTACAGGAGTGGCTTTACTGTTAGACGTATAGAGAAATGAGGCGTGGATGAGACCTTAATGACACTGTATATAGCCCTAATAGCTAGCACACTTAAGACCACGTCATGCTATAGAATTCCTCTCTAGGACAAAGAAAGGCTTACAAAACATACTGTTCATAACAACCACAAAATGATGGCTATGATTTAAGGTACTCTAGCTGTTGCTGAGCTATAGCTATAAATAAGGCCTTACGTAACTGGGTTTAACAGGGTTGTTTTTTGTCATTTGCATGTAACTGAAAGCTCTTCCACGTTTAACATTCTGGTGGTTCGAGTTCAGTTTCAATATATACTAAGACAGGAAAGGTAGTTTCTGTTCCTAAAAGGCCAAAGCACTATCTAGAATAGTTGCTCTGTAAAAAGTCTTCAAGAACATGTGACAAATGAATGATGCATTTGTGTATAAAATTCAATACACTATGTTAATATACTGCTACATTAACACTAGCTTATGAAAATCATAGTGTGGAATATATGGATTTTTTTCAACATTCATTCATTCGTTTATAAACGTGTGAAAATATAAATTCTATAAAAAAGGGGACAGAATAATAATTAAAGAGAACTTTATCTGAAGGCCACCTTGATGGGTACTTCCTAACACATGCATAAGTGGGCTTATTAAGTGACTTAGTGTTCTAACATGCTGCTACTATGCCCCGGGGATTCAAAATCCTGAGCAATGCTGCTTTGCCATCACTGGCCAGAGTACAGAACACAACTGGCAGTGCTCTCTCTGGGTGGATAGATGGCGTTCTCTCCCCCCATCACTCTTAAGCAATGCTCACATATACAGGCATCTGTTAGCTGGTGCGGCGATGTAACCTGGCTACCCAGAGTTGGGGCAGTTAGAAAAAGAGGTGGTGGCTAGCTTTGTATGTATCGGATGAGACATGTTACGTCCTTACCCTCCGTGTCAGGAGGGGTGAATAACATATCTGTAAAGCAAGCTTGATTATTTATGAACAGCTTATGATAGTCATCATAACATGACTTAAGATGTTGTATTCAAAAGGCCACTTATGTCTACAATATATCTGATGTCATCTTAATGAAGTGTTATAAATCACTGTACAGCTCAAACCTGCAGGCATATGTTCATTTACAGCTAGTATTATATTGGCATTGTATTGTCTTGTGTTTTTTTGGAATGCTTTCAGGTCATGTTTCTACATTGCAGCTTGGAGCCCTCCCATGCCGACCTGCCAAAGACTGCCAAACTCTGAGGCCTCTCTTGGAAAGCAAAGTTAAGGGAAGCAGCTACAGAAGCAAGCATTTTCTCCTGACTGAGAGTTGGATATTATATTTAAGAATAAAAGTAGGGCTGATGTTACCTTGATGTCTCTGTGAGCAATTTGGTTGTCATGAAGATATTTAAGCCCCTCCAGGATCTGTTTGGTGTAGAACCCAATGGTCGGTTCGTTGTTTTTCAGAGGGCCCCATTTGGATCTCAGTAGTGCTGACAGGCTGCCTGTAACCACACAGACACACATACATAAGCAATGAATTCCATGAGCCAAGGAAAGCCTTCTAACATGAATCCAGCTTATTCACAAGCCAGCTTTCTCTCCTTCTCACCTCCAGGCACCTGCTCCATAAAGATCTTGATGAAGCCGTTCTCACTGATGGAGCCCAGGTACTGCACAATGTTTTTATGCTTTAAGTGCTTGTGCAGGGCTATCTCCTCATGCAGTGGCTGTGAGTACCTGCGGATACACAGCAACCATGCCTTTCAATGACACTCTGTGCTTGTTTGTGTGTGTGCTGTGACCTGTTAATGTGCTAATACTTTGGGTATATTTAGCTTCAATGCTCAGCTTCATGCTCACCACAGTGTTCTTGGTAAGAAGAGCAGCTTCTACCTAAATAATTATGGGGCAGTTTGCTTTCCCAATCTCCTGACCTTTGCCATCTTCTGACCTAAAGGTGGTTTAGATACCTGACGTGAAGCATTACACCCAAGGTAGCACAGTCACTAATATCAGTGTCTCCCAATTGGGCACTCTTGTGTATTCTGATTGGCAACATTAACTGACATTATAATCTATATGGACAAAAGTATTGGGTCACCTTAAGGGTCACAATTAAAATGTTCATGCTTACCTGCTGCAATATATATAAATATATATATATATATATATATATATATATATATATATATATATTGAATATTCATAAGCTAAGCAGGTTGTAATCGACATGTCCTTCAGGTGACACCCAGCACGCAGTTTGTGATTTTTTTTTTTTTACCTACATTGGGGTGGGGGGCTAAGAGGGTTCCAGTAGCAGAGACTGTGGTTTGTAGGAGTCTTTAAATAAGCAGCACTTTGAATAATCCCCCTCATCACCATCACAAGCAGGGAGAAAGGAGGACACTAGTGTGCAGCTGTTGCTATGCTACCTCCCTCACTAGATTTCGGTCGCTTGCCCCTGGTAAAACAAACTGCCACACAAGCGTGCCAGCAGGAGAGAGGCGCAGAGAGACTAAGAAAGAGAGGGAGAAAGAGAGAGACAACTGAAAGTCAGGGATATAAAGATAGTGACAAAGAGATAGATAGAAAGGCAAAAGGCAAATGCACAGCATGTGTGTGAGAGAAAGCGAGAACATCACTGACAGATATAGAGATAGAGATTGACAGATATCTATAGAGACAAACTGCCAGACATATACATATAGGTAGAGAGCGGGAGAGAGACATATTTAGAGAGAGATACAGACAGAGGTACTCACACATAGTGAGAGAGAGAGGCAGACAGAGAGAGAGTATTGAATCATCTTCATCACACTTGATCACTCTTTAACACAAACACACACACACACACACACACACACACACACACACACACACACACACAGAAAGAGAGACTGATGTACACATATAACAGTGTGTGAGAGAGACAGAGAGAGTGAGAAAGAAAGGAAGACTAGGAGAGAGTCCATCAATAACTTGTCAGTCTTCACACTCACACACATGCACACAGAGAAACAGAGAGAGACTGATATACACATGCAAATAGTGAGAGAGAGAAAAAGACAGAGCGAGAGAGAGACAGAGAGCGCGAGACTAACAGACAAATTCAGAGACGCAAAGAGAGAGAGAAACAGAGAGAGACTGACTGACAGATGGATACAGAGAGAGGAGGACTGAGAGAGAGTTCATCAATAGCTTGTCAGTCTCCACACACACACACACACACACACACACACACACACACACACACACACACACACACACACACACACACACACACACCACTGCCACCCTCATGAGAGCACTTTAGATAATTGTCCACTTTATAACCTCACACAGGAAGTACTTACATAACAAAAAGGTTGCACAGTTGCTATCTGACAGGTGTGTGTGGTATGTGGTGTGTGTGTGTATCCAAGGATTGTGGAGCCCTCTGAAAAGCTACATAATCACACGTAAACCTCAGTGGTGCTGATTAGTCACATTCACGCTCTGGCTGCTCTTGTTACAGCAGAGCAGATGAAAGCTGACGAAGGCGACGCGCTGCCGGTTCTGCTCACACCTCACCCAGATCATGACTCAGCGCTTCTCCTGGTGGAAGCCCACATGCCCGTCCGACGTGTAACGGAAAACCGCCGGGATCCTCGCTTTGCACACACACACACACACACACACAAGCTTTGAGGCACGCTAAACTGAATGTGTGGGTACCTGCTGTCCCGCTCAGGAATCTCCTTGATGGCCAGACGGACCTGGTTACTGAGGTCACGACCCGCGTATACTACGCCGAAGGTGCCTTTTCCCAGAACTACTCTCTCTCCGTGCTCGTCGTACTCATAATCATACTGCAGTGAGAGAGAGAGAGAGACACACACACACAGAGTATTGTATTACTGTACTTAAGAATAGGTTTAGGACATAGGAAATAGGTTTATTCTGTGGGTCTTGTTGGTATTTCCTTCCTGAGCTAATGTAGAACAGTCCGGTGTAGAGGCGCTAACACAGCAACCTCTTGCCTACAAGTTTTCTGCTTTGTCCTGAGCTTATGACACCAGTTTATACTCTCTGTCGCACAACAAGGACTACTGAATGATGCACAACTTCAGTGGTCTATTAACTCTCCATAGAAAAACTGCACACAATGGAAATGTAAGTGCATAAAAGATTTAGTGACTGTTCTTGGTTTTTCAGAGCAAACAAGCTAAACTTGTACAGTCTGTCTGAGTGGGAGCCATTGTTGACTTTTCCTCTCCGTCATAAAAAAGCCACACCCCTATCCCTTCCCCACTCCAGAAACAAGCAATTAGAACAGTGGTCATTTGTACACACAGGGGTCTATACTAAACTAGTCTCCTTCAAAAGAATGCCTTGACCCTAATCCCAGATTTAAAAGATTCTGGGTCAAATATGACCCAGTTAAGGCACTAACAGGCTAGTTATGGCGATGGAAGGCTTACTGTGGGCTAAAACTAGTCCAGCCATTGTGGCAACATTTAAAGATTTGTCAAAGCATTTGAACTCTGGCCCCTCTTGTGGTTTGTATGCAACCTACCAAGTGAAATGTTTGTACAGTGTTTCAATTTCTACCATAAGAGCCTTCCTATTACTTTATTAGCTGAGAGGAAGTTGATGATATGAGCCCTCGGAGGACCCATGCTCAGAAGTCACTACAACCTGACACCATGTGCTTTGCAAAACCTGAAAACAACAGAGGATGAAGTTGTTTGTAACCCATAGCAGCAAGACTACTGTAAAATTCTCCAAACCGTAACAATGATTGATTTTCTGGTATTCATATTGGAAGGCACTCAATTGAAAAACATGAAAACTGATACACCTTTATTACTTTTTTCCTGCTAACCTGCCATATTAGTAAGCTAAAACCTACATGGCTAACAGCAACAAGAATAAAGGTAATACACCACAAAGAGTTAAAGGCCAGAAAAAGCATTTTTCAGTATATTTATATCCAAATGTTAGTGGATGCCCCTTCTAATGAATGCATTTAGCAGACACAGGTGTACAGATACACACACAGCTTGTCTAGTCTCTGTAGAGATGTATTGCCAATAGTATAGGTCTCTCTGGAGCAAACAAACATTAACCTACTAGCACCAGGATTGGACTAGAGGGGTATAAAACCCCTCTGGAGCAGTTCTACTGAAATGACAGTGCTCCATCCAATGTTTTTGGGATTAGTTAGGGATGAGGTGAGCAGGTCCAACATCCTGGCCTCACTAAAGCTCTTGTTGTTGAACGCAATCTTATGCTCACAGCAATGCACCTTCAAAATCAATTCAAAAGCCTTCCCAGGACAGTAGTGACAGCTATTCCAACAAAAGCAAGACACTTTATACATGTAAGACATTTGCTGTTTGCAACACTTTGCAGAATGGGTGAAAAGTCCTTTGTTTTGGTGTTGTTAGCACATTAGTGTTAGCCAACTTACCAACCATAAACAGTAAAAACACAACAGTAAATAATTTAATCTGACAACTGGTGAGAGCTGACCTATTCTCATGACTGTCCGAAGGCCACACACTGAGAATGCATTTCCCTCTTTCCTGTTGTCTCTGTGGCCTGCTTACATAATGGCCCACCAGAAATTGTCTCATTTACATTTACGGCAGTTAGTAGACGCTCTTATCCAGAGCGACTTACAGAAGTGCTTTGCTATTTACCCAAGAAAAACCTTAGCTAGTTAGAATAGACTAACAGTTTAAAGATACAAAGATCAGTCTCACTGATGGCCAGTCCATCCCTAAGAGGTATGCAGGGGTGAGTTAAAGTGAGTGAGGAGATGTTAAAAAGTTTTGAACACTTCAAAAATGCCAACATCCATTAAAAGTTGACCAGCAAACAAGTTAAAAGTACTATGAGCAAACACACAAAGCAGGTTAAACACAGTGAATACTGTATCTACCCACGCATTTGGAAAAGAGCATTTGGTGTGCAATGCATGGGCTTGTTTCTACAGGTTCCCAGTCCAGGCACGTGTACAAAAGCACACTGCGTTCAGAGGTTGCTGCGTGAGTGTTCTCCACAGCTCAGTTGAAAAGCCCTTTTCGAAACCTGATAGGAACTGGGACACGGCGGCGAAAAAGAGAAGCGCTGACTCATCATCAGTGGGTAATTATTACCTGTGCTTTACCTAACCGAGCAGAGTTACAGGTGAAATTTACACCGCAGTCAGGTGCACCAAGATTATTTCACCATTAAACACAACAAGCATTCAGAACTTGAAAGAAAATATCTTGGAAAAGGTTTCATGTAATAATGTGTTATGCTGGTGGGTGGGTGTATGCCTGCATGCATTCATATTCATAGCTTTTTTCACCTTTGAATACACTTTTGAGGACATTAGAGCACTACAAGCACTCTCAACACACCCAGTGTGCAGGTTTGAGTGGGCTGTAAAAGTTCTTATATATTTTCAACATCTGAAGTGGTGTCCTTATGAATCAAAGAAAGATTGCTAAAATCAGGATTACAGCTATAGTTCTCACAGGCGGCCTAGCTTAGTTTTGCACTAAAGCTATGAAGCTATGTGTAATGTGGTGCTCACTTACAGCGGGGTTTGAACCCAGGCCGTCATGTTGGCGGGCCGGCGCGCTACTGAAAGCGGCCAACAAATGAAATGTAAAGGGGTGGATGTAATAAACAAGGAGACGTCGCGTCTAACGCAAAATAAAGGTGGGAAACAAACAAACAAAGGACGCCAGGGGAGAGCTGGCTGCCTCTTTAACACTAGAGGGAAATACAACTAAGGGCAAAAAGGATCTCCTAAAAGAAACTGGGAAAACTGGGAAGGCAGACACTCCTGCCTTCCTCTGTAAAACTAGTGTATGTGTGCAAACATGCACACACACACACACACACACACACACACACACAGGCACACACACCAGGGAAGACAGACACTCCTGCCTTCTTCTGCTACACGGGTGTATGTGTGCTACACGCACACACACAGACACACACACTGCACAGACACAAGGAGACAGACTCGGGAGAAACACATGAAGGGCTGGTGGCAGGAGGAAGCCTTGCCCTAGAGCCACCCCTTACAGGACCCCCTTCCGACGTCCCCAACCCAGCAGCACGGTACCGACGAAACGCCCGAATGAGCTCGGGGTCCAGAATGTGGCGGGAGGGCCTTGTCAAAGCGGTCAAAGGGGCTGCCACGGAGCCAAAATTCCTCACGAACCTTCGGAAGAAGTTGGCAAAACCCAGGAAGCGCTGGACAAGGCGCAGAGAGGTTGGCCTGGGCCAGTTTTCCACGGCCGTGATTTTGGCCGGGTCCATGCGCAGGGTGTTGTGGGACACAACAAAGCACAAAAAGGAGATTGACTGTGCATGGAACTGTAATTTCTCCAGCTTGATGAACAGGTGGTTCTCCAGGAGCAACTGGAGAACCAGCCGGACGTGGGCAACGTGTTCGTCTACGGTCTTACTATAGATGAGAATGTCATCCAAATAGACGAACACGTACCTATCCAAAGCCTCCCGGAGGAACTCGTTGATATACCATTGGAAGACGGCGGGCGCATTCATCAAACCGAATGGCATGACGAGGTTCTCGTCGGTTTGAACCCAGGCCGCCGTGTTGGCGGGCCGGCGCGCTACACGTGACCAACCGGCCCAAGTGCAGAGTCTTTAATCTTAGAGCAGGCAAAACGGAAATGACAAACAAACCACAAACCACTCGAGACCGACTGCTTCCCCAAAGCAGCAGTTATAAAAGCGGCCAACAAATGAAATGTAAAGGGGTGGATGTAATAAACAAGGAGACGTCGCGTCTAACGCAAAATAAAGGTGGGAAACAAACAAACAAAGGACGCCAGGGGAGAGCTGGCTGCCTCTTAACACTAGAAGGAAAAACAACCAAGGGCAAAAAGGATCTCCCAAAAGAAACCAGAAAACTGGGAAGTTACAGGGAAGACAGACACTCCTGCCTCCCTCTGTAAAACAAGTGTATGTGTGCAAACACGCACACACCCACACACACACACAGGCACACACACCAGGGAAGACAGACACTCCTGCCTTATTCTGCTACACGGGTGTATGTGTGCTACACGCACACACACACACAGACACACACACTGCACAGACACAAGGAGACAGACTCGGAAGAAACACATGAAGGGGAGTGACACACACTCAGCCTTCAACTCGAGACTACACAGACACACACAACCAGAGTCAAAAGATCCAGCAGTGGGGCAACTGGATCGGTGTGCTAAAATAGCCTACTGCCCAGGTATAGGGAATTGGGCTCAATTGCTAGCTGGGGTGACTCGGGGCCTCCCCCTGGTGGCAGGAGGAAGCCTTGCCCTAGAGCCAACCCTTAAACTATGAAGGTAACAGTAGCTCGAAGACCTTCTAAGGTCAGTGGCATTTTGTGGGGGCAATTCTAGAAGAGTTCAGAATCAAGATGTTCTGTTTAGTACATGAAAAGAATTAGTCTAATACTAAGCATACAACTCGTTTACTATAACTTGATCAAAAAATCTCTAGTTTATTTTTGGGCAGAGATCCCAGTGGAGCTTTGATTTCAGAGTAAAGTCAAGCTTTTTTCACACTAGCTTTTTTTTTTTCAAACCTGAGAGCGCTTGCTCTGAGAGTTCGGTACATTTGGTCAAGTGTGAAAGTTTTCTTGTTTATGAGTCTGAAAGCGGCCCAGCACAGATTTCTGGTCCTCTTGAAATTTGTGGTCAATTCAAGCAGACTTTGGTGTGGTCTGCTGCAGGTGTGGAAGCTTTCCACTCCCAGCGCCATGTGTGGGTTTGTGTGATTGGTTCATTTTGTCACGTTACTGCTTCAACTTATTGCCTGTATGCAAGAACAGCTCCCTGTTTGCAGGTGCTCCTGTGTGGTGAAACCCCATGACTCCAGAAAGAACTGTTCTTCTCTGCTTGAGTGCTTGTATCCAAAGCCCTACTATTTCTCAAAAATGCACACAGAAAAGTGACGTTCGGAATTGTGCGGTCAATCCACGGTTTGTATGGAATTCTTCTGTGTGAAAGCAAACCAGCCTTTACACAAGCGCAGAATCGTTCCTGGATGCAGACTGATGTATTCAGGACAAGTCTGAAAATGACCTTATAATCAACCGCGAGCAACTGTGCTAATCACAGAGTCTAGGAAAGCTTTAGCCAAACGCGAGTATTACATCAACATAAACTAACATGAAGCTTAAACAAAGACTTTCACTTGTTATTAAAATCAAATTGCACGTTTTTTATAATGTAATGTGTTATGTCTTTATAGGTTATACATAACAGTGTTGCACTGTGAAATTTAACATTTAACTAAATTTAAAGACAGCATACATATGTTGACTGAGTGACAACATTTGTGTGGGAAAATGGGAACAAATTTTTCCCTGAGCCAATTTTAAATATGGTACATGTTTAAACACAAAACACATCTAAGTCAATCAATTACATATTCGGTTACAGCATTATGAAAGCTCATCAGAGCTACAGGTCTGTACATATACCTCTAAGGCCTCCGAATCGCACTCGGCCTCATCAGGACCTCGCCACGCTTCCTCTGTCAGACTGTTCACCAGCTCACAGAACCTGCAGAACACATGTCATGAACTCACACATGCCAAATACACATACACACAGTACACATATATGTTTAAACAAACATGAATGTATTATTTGATAAACCCTCACCTCTCCATGAGCATAAAGTGTTACACTAAACAGACATTAGAATATCTAAAACAGAAACAGAGGTCCATTTGGTCGGTTTGTATAAAAGGGAAATAAACTCTAGAAAGGTACAAACCCCCCCAGCTTTAGGCTGTGGAGCACTGGAACAGTGTCTCTACAATGATTGGACCTCCATCCGGTAACTCTGGGATGAGTTGTAGTGCCAAAACTAATCATCCAACATTTGCAACCAATATACTATAATCTAATGGATAGCTTCATCAAAGATAAAAGAGAGGTACTGCAACAAAAGGAGCACTCCCAGGTAAAAGCACATGATTCTGAAAGAAACACTGGATAAGTGTTTTGGCCATAAAGTGCATAGTAATATAAAGAATTATTTTAAATGATTTCATCTTGGTGGATTCAACCAGTGTAAACTACAGGTGTGTCCAAATAATGTAAAAAATAAAAACCATCACTGATACACACACAAACACACCTTTTGCAGTGCATCTCAGTGCAGAAGTAAATCTGAAAGTCTTCAGAGTTGTTCACTACGTAGAGGAAGGAGCTGCGCTCATCAAACTTGGAAATGCTGTTGTGGAAAATAAGAGAGAAAGTTTTTAATTAAGAACACATGAATATAAATATACTTTATATTTTACTGAAACAGGTACACATAAATCCTACTAGTACACCTAGATAGTCCACGTACACATAGGTACTATAACTACACATACTACATGTAGATAGATGCTACAAGCACACATATGTGTACCGACAAGCAAAAAGTATTCTATAAAGTACTGAAAAATGGTTCTTTGACTCAAGAGTGGAACCATTTTTGGTGCTATATAAAACCACTTTTTTTAAAAGCGCTATATGACAGCCACCTGCAAAAGATTTTCCCCTTACTGCTGCAGGTACAAAACAAGTCTGGAACAACAATTCTTCGATACAGAAGGATATCACACCAGTATCACCAGAAATGCTAGATCAGATATCAGAGAGAAAACGGGAATGAATTTGATCCAATACCATAACAAATCTAGCCTGTCAGAGCACACACTCACACTATGTGATGTGATGTCGTTAGATGTGTGTTATATCTTCCTGTGGAGAGGTAGAGTGTTGGAGTAGTTTTAGCACGAAAGAGGGAAGTGAGTTTTTGAGAATTTGATTTTTTTAAAGTAGGATCATCTAGATCACCATCATGTCCTTTAACACTCAGTGTTGACAGTGTTAAGGTGTCTTCTTAAAGTGGAAGCACCTGTGTATTTTTTCAGATCTGAAGAGAGAGCTTGTCTTTCTTTTCTTTTTCAAAGATTTACACCGTTAAAGGCTGGCCTGTCAGGTCTTGGCATGGTTGACAAGAGTTCCATTTTCTAGATCTTTGAAACACCAGTTTGGGAAACTCTTACATATGCAATCTAATTATATTGGAAATCTAAACTCCTCAGAAATATCTCCATAAAAATGAAGAACTCGTACTTGATGGCTGCTTTGGCTGGAAATGAAATAAATGAAGGGGCTCTCTGATGTTTGTACAGTCTGCAAATGCTCAAAACTGTGCATGCACGCACACACACACACACACACACATACAGAAGTAAGCAATCAACAAAGGCTTCACTGTCTGCAGTGATTGCACTCTTCATTCCAGGGACTTTCCTTTTGTAAGTGTTGTGTGTCTGTGTGTGTGGCTGGTGCTGAGAATGACTTCGACAGCTTGAGTGTTAAACAACTGTTCATTTAGTGCCATGATGAGAGTAGGAGAGACAGAATGTGTGTGTGTGTGACTTGTATTACACTCCGAGTATGCTTGCAGTGGATGTTCCCTAGCAACCCAGGAACTGTCCTGACCAATCCCAGAGCAGCAGTCAGTCAGCTGGCCTTGAAGTCATCTTCTGATCAGTCCACAGGAAGCACACTAATCCGTGCTGGACACTTACTACTTCACAGGAAGCCTTACTAATGACTGACCACGGTGTCCTGCACAACATCATTGACAGTAAGAAACCCACTGTCCACTGTTGCAGCACATTTTTAAGTGAAAATTTTGCATATAGTCCCAGGAACTTGGTTGGTGGCCAAAGTAAGTTGGTTGGTGTCCAAGTATTGACTAAGGATATTGAGGCTGGAGTTGGAGGGGCAGAACTAATCATCCAACATCAGTACCTGACTACACAAATGCTCTCATGGCTAAATGCAATACTGTCATCACAGCAAGCTGCCCATATTGTCCATAAATAGTAGAAGGCTGTACAGCTGCAGCAGAAAGGGGAGCAAACCCTCTATTAATACCTTGATTTTAAAAGAAACAAAGAATGACTCCACTTGTTTCTCACCATACAGTGTAGATCAGCATGGAAGTTTATGACCATAAGGCTAAAGAAGCTAACTACAGACACCAAATAGGTCTTGACTGATCAGCTGGGTTGTATTAAGGGGGGGCGTGTAAACGTGATTTTTCACTACATTATATCTTTAATGAGGAACCAGGAACCATAGCAGACAGCTTCTGGAGTGCAGTAGTGAGACTGATCAATTCAGAGCTTGTGTTGGAGTAGCTGTTTCAGCTCTGCCTCATCTGGTCTTTAGAGCTAGAGTGACTCACCTCACCCCCCGCACAGACGCTGCACTGAAATTCCACTCATGGATGCCCTTATTCTGTGTGCATGAGAGTGAGTGAGAGAGAGAGCGAGAGAGAGAGAGAGAGAGAGAGAGAGAGAGAGAGAGAGAGAGAGAGAGAGAGAGAGAGAGAGAGAGAAACACACATCTTCAAACTTGATCAAACATAAGAACACAATCAGCAGAGATAGACAGAGTGAAAAGGGGCATAAAGAAAGGAAGAGAGAACGAGAAAGGGACAGAAAGGGACAGAAAGGGAGACGAATAGAGAATAGAGGAAAAAGGAGAAAGGGGAAAAAGTGAAAGAGGGAGTACATGACAGAGGGGGGGGGCAGACGCGGACAAAAAGATTGAGGGAAAGAGAGGGACAGCAAGACAAGGATAGAGTGAGTGAGCATGCAGCAGAGAAAAAGGGAGGATAGACAAGGATAGAGAAGGGTAGAGGGAGGATAGGGAAAGAGGGAGAGAGAAAGAGAGAGAAAGCAGTGCAAGAGAGGCACTGTCCACTCCTAATGAGTGACTAGCAGGTGACATTAAAAGCAGGACACTGACAAGACTGAGAGTCACTGTGTGCCCATTTCCTGCAGACAGACAGATAAACTAACACACACACACACACAATGACGCAAATCTATCACAGTCATATCAGCAGAACATAAACTGGTCTGGCCACTCAATCATAAATCAGGTGTGTGATGTCATGCACAGGTGTGTACTGAAATATAAACCATTCCCTCACATCCTACATGACTGAACACAGTAAATACTAGTCAAGACTACTGAATGAATGAATGAATGAATGAATGATTTAGAATGAACACTTGCCTTGTCATCAGGAGCCACATGCCAGATGGACAGAGTGTTCTCCTCTACATCATTGTTGATTGACAGGTAAGACGGCTGGTAGACTTTAGTGGGCTCCAATATCAAAACCTGCCGCAGTCACAAATGTCCAACGTTAAAGATGATGGATGCATGATTAATTCACTTGCAAACACAGTCAAGTCATATTTATTTATAGAGCTGTGGACCCAAGTTTTTCTAATCACATAGAAAACCTTGGCAATAAAAGTTTACGCCTGTAATCCACTATGCAGCATTAAATTAAACACAAGCAAACATGAATGCAGTGAAAACTAAAAAATAATAATACATAAATTAAAATAACAATAATACTAATAATAATATGTTGTTGTTCTTAAAATTTTACTGAAAGTCTAGGGGACACTACTTTTTAACGACTTTTAAAGTTGTAACAAATTATAAAAGTCTGAGTATTTCACATTTATTAAAATTTTGCTGATTTTATGGAGATTCCAAAAAAAAAAAAAAAAAAAAAAACCTGCACACTAAATGACTACAGGTCCATACACTACACAACCTCAACCTGCTGCTGAACCGAACCAAACATGCAGGAGCTACAGATTTAACTAAAACTAAAGACACTAGAGCTGAGAAACGGCTTTGGGTGAGGTTGTGGGTGGGGAAGACAGAGTTAGCATGGTCTGAGTTGGAGGTGCACAGAACATATTGGAGGCTACCCTGCATATGAAGCATGTGATGGCTTCTTATACAAATTTCCGCTCCACCTTAAATGGTGTGGCAGTATCAGATGTTCTATTTTCACAACGTAGCTTCTGCATCATTTAAGGTGGAATAAAAAAAATAAAAATCTGCCTAAAAACAGCACTTTCTGTTCTTGGTTTTTAATGGCTACTGAATGATCTGGGACCACTCAACCAGCACAGACTCAGCTGTCAGCAAAGTTGCTCAGATCTACCACCAACAGCAGGATCTGATTTAACTTGATGAGGCACTGATTAATCAAACCAGGTGCTGGAGGATAACTGTAAATGATACCACGCTTCAATTAAGGGCAGGTTTGGAAATGGTTAAGCATGCACACTGCATATGCGTTACTGAAGGTACTGAATTGGAGTGTGTGTTACAGTGTGAGTGTGTGTGTATACGCACTGGAAAGCGGACGGATGACACATCCTTTTTGGTGGCCTCCACCATGAAGTCCATCCAGAAGTCCACTAGTTCCTGCTTGGGCCCCGGTGGCTCGGAGGACGGCTTTTTAAAGTGCTGATAGATTAAAATGGTCTCAACCAAAGAGCAGAGGTACCTGAAACGCACACGTACACAAACATATGTACATACGTTGGCCTAAAAGGTTCTAAAATGTCTAGTAACATTTCATAATTGACTTACATAAGCATTACAATAAGCATTCTGATTAGCTCTGTTTGTCTTGGATGGTTGCTCATAGAGACCAATGTATCGTATATCTGGAACAAGCATTTCTGTTTGCTTATCATTGCTAATGTGAGAGTGTGCCAGCAGAAAGTGCATCCATGTGTAAGTGTGTGTGAGCACGTGGATTCTCATATACATTAATGAGGCATGATTTGGGATCATTTGGTAATGGGGCAGTGTGCATAACAGTATATGACACCCACATAAGCAAGGCAAGTGACTTAAACCTACATCTACATTTACAAAGGTGCATTCCAGCAAATGTCAGCAATCATAACTCTTCCTAGGGCGAAACTACATCAAAATATACATAAACAGCTTTTAGAACATCTGATTGTTGTTGGAATAAGCCTTTATTAATGTTTCTGTAGATTTATGTCAGTTATTATAAACGGCTTATGAACAATGCCCTTCAGTAATGTGTTATTGATCATTTTGATTAAACAACATGTCATGTATCGGTGTGTGACAGTGAATACATACGTACCAGACAGGAGCTTTAAGTTTGAAGAGCTTTTCAGAGGCGTGAATGACGCGGGTGTTGTCACAGGCCAGTATGCTAGCTCCCAAGAAGAAGCCCACATCCCAGTAACTCTGTAGCTTATCCAGACTGCCCTTCTTTCCCAGCAGACTGCTCAACTTCACACCTACAAAACACACACAGATACACACAGGTATGTTTACTGTTTACACAATGTCAGGACACGAGGTCATAGGTCACATATACATCCTATATGTATCACATCTGTGTAACTACTTGCATGCAATAACAGCCAGTGTCATACATTACATTCACTCAAATATGAAGTGAATAACACTGATTATCCCCTAACAATAGCACATATCAAGATCTGGGACAGATGTTAGAAAGATACAGAGCAGTAGGTTCTTGTAGTAGTTATGTTGGATACAATGGTCAGGTTTCTGAAGACCAGTTTCAGTTTTGCTTCATCTCTTCACAGATTATGGCTTCTGTGAGGAAGCTGAAACTTGGGCATCAGTGGACCTTCAAATAGTCCACCAAGGCTTGGTTTCAAAAGAAGTCCTGGAAGATTCTGGAGTGGCCGTCACAGTCGCCTGACCAGAACCCCATAGAAAATATTTGGTGGGATTTGAAGAAGGTGGTTGCAGCAGCAAACCCAAGACCCAAGACCAAGAGAACTGGAGGCCACTGCCCATGAGGAATGGGCAAAGATTCCTCGCTGTGTCTGGCAATGCATACTAAATACAAAATACTAAGGCATTGTTGTAAAGGCGCTTGTTCTATTAGTGTGTTGAGCCATTTAAATTGTTCTTGTTTGATTGGTTATATATATTAACCTAATAATATTGGTTAAATATTTTAACATTTAAATATAATAAAAAAAACAAAATCTTATTTGCTGAAAATGCAAATGAACATGTTCTCAGGCACATTTTACTGAATATTGCAAACTTCCATTTGCTCATCCCTACATAAATATATATATATTTTCAGTTAATCTCTTTTACTCATACAGATGGAATTACAACACACACAGACACAGATCAAAGTTATTCCACACTGTACTGCTCCAAGTTAGATATAAACACAGACATACAGACAGACAGACCGACAGACAGACCGACAGACAGACCGACAGAGGACTCAACCTCATTCTCTTTATTCTTCCACTCTTCCTGAAGTTACTTCTGTTTACATATTCATATATTCCTCCCCTTCCCACGTTGAGTCTCTCTCCATGGCTTTCTGCCCTGTGTTTGCTTTTGGAGGCCACACTAAGCTCCTTAAACACCATGTTTGATATTAGTCACTCAGCTAGCTGATCGCTAGCTTCCAAAAATGCCTCCAAATGCTCCTCATGTAAACGAAATCTGCTTGACATAGAGCAGTGCAATGAAGCGTCCACATTGTTGGTGCCCTGCTGACGGTACTTGACCAAGCTCCAAACACACACATGCATGTAGTGCATAAACACACTGGTACACACTAACTCAGAGAAGCCATCAGCCTGTTCTACATGTGCCAGACACACTGTTGGCATAAAATTACACATTACCTTGTCAACATGTTCACCACCACAGACCTTTCACTACACACTGTTTAGGAAACTCTATTTTCTGACCTCTTAGAACGCAATGTTATGGCAAGGCTGCTCGGTATTGTGCCTGCAGCTTATTGTCTTGTTAGTGTCATTGTCTCATCGCAAAACACTATTAGTTAAAAAATATGCGAGGACAGTTTGGTTCCAATTTCTTTTTCAGAGTTTGTCACATATGGCAAGATTTAAGGCTGTAGCAATTTTAGAGCAGTATCGCACACAAAACACTCCTATTTTAAGAGTCAATACTTTTTCCACCAACTCATACTTTTACATTCTCTAGATTTCTCTAATTGGGCTAAGTGGGCTGCTGAAATGGGAGATACTGAGAGTAGCATGATCTTGATGTGCTCCTGAACTAAACCTACTAACTATGCTACTGGATCTATACAGACAGCAGTGGTTTATGCAATTCATCACTGCTGAAACATTTTCCACATCAATCATTTTACACTGACTTTCAGTACAAGTTTAGGAAAGTTTCACTTCTCCTAAAAAAGTTGCAAAGTTTGTGGAGGTACAGAGGTTTTGTTTTTCATCAGAGACAAATTATGAACCTGCAAAGAATCACCAGGAGCACAGAGGGAAGTGAATGATGAAGACTAACATCAGGAAAGGGAATGTTGCAACTTAGAGTGGGGCTATACACAGACAAGCCAAAAGTCATGGGAACCGTTACCTTAGAGGACAGCTTTGGAATGTCCACACCTGTGTAAGGTGTGCTATCTTGTAAGTTGGACACGGCTGAACACGGCTTATACGGCTTATAGCAAGGCAACATGAATAATTGAGGTTCGAGCAAGGCCTGCTAGTGGGTTGTGCAGGCATTTAACATTCTTCGATCCACAGTTTCACGAATGTACCAGGAGATACTGGGTCCAGTGGGTGCAAACAGACAAACGACACTGGCACATTTAATACTGGAGGTCCAACACGCATATCCAGGAGGTCAGTGTGGTGTTTCTTAGCTTCCATGGTAAAAGTCATGGGCAGCTGGATAGGACTATGATAAAATATGCTGATGTCAAGTGATCCCTTGAACCAATCACAATTAGAACAGAGTTCAAACAAGCTAACTAGGATTGTTAAACACACTTCACTGACCCCTTACCTGCAGTGCCTACATTTGAAAGATCAATTTATCCCCATTATTCAATGTCTTACACAGATTTAAAGTTCAAGCTCTGCCAGAAATAAAAGCTTATCATTGTATTTGTATCTTCAAAACTGACTTAATTTAATGATTACCAAGTTTAGAAATCTTAAACAACTGAGTTTTAATATAATTTTTAGAATAAAATTGGAAACAGTTGACAGCCTTTTAACACAACAGCAGACTGGATTTAATAATTCTGCATCAAACTGGGACTGACTGAATGTTTTCAAAGTCCAACTGGCTCCATCTCCAGTTCGCTGGACAGCATCTACCTCATTCAGTTTAAAGTAGGTTATCTTGATGACCAAGCCAGAGAGAGAGGCCAAGGATCGCAATTGCTCTTTTCACTGTCCCCCCACTGCTGCACTCCTGGCCCAATACACACCTACTTTACGCAGCTCGAAAGAAGAGTCGAACTGGTGGCCTGCAGCCAGCAAAAGCACTGCGTAGTTGATGCCAGAGTGAAGAGTGGGCTCCGATTCAAAACCTCTTCTGAACCTGCAGGGGGGTGGAGAAAGAGGGGGAGAGAGAAAAGAAAGGACAAAAATAAAGCTGTATGTTAAGGATACAAATGTAAATCAGTATGAATCATGAAACCTGAAATCCCATCACATTTTGAAGTGATTATTTTATGTGATAATTTTTACATTTGATAAAAGCATGTTCTTTTCAGTTCAAAAAGTGAAAGCATATTTTACTGAATAACAGTATGAATTATGCAATACAATTCTAATATAACACTTATGTCATGAACCCTGCTACATAACACTGACATGGCCATGCCATAAACATATGCCATGCATTGTCATGTTATGTACAGTAATTTACTGGTAATGGCAACATTACACATCTGTCATGAATGCATGATACTGTGATTGAGGTCATGACACGACATGTAATGAACTTAAACATGTCATGGCAGGTGTCTTATGCTGTCATAAGACACTAAATAATATAGCATCTGTTCATCATTTAAATTACAGATCCTAAAAAACATACAGTTGAAGTACTGGAGCCCTTTTTTGGTGCTATATAAAATGATTTTAAAAAAGGCTATCTACATGAGGTTTCTCACCTAGGCAAAGAACTACTTAAGCATTTCAATGGTTTCTTAAGCTATTATGCACATACAGAGAAGCACTGCCTTTACTAAAGTGGGTGATGATGTGGGTGTACTATAATGCAGTCACTCAAAACCCTGTTGTGGTGCTGTCATTGGCAGTTGTTATAACTCCACCACACTTCCCTGAGCGTTACAAGGATGTTGTAAAAGCCTAAAAAAGGCGTGTGTGTGAGTGTGTGTGCACTCACCACTGTATGCTGTTGTCTCTGCTTTCAGTGTCAGTGAAGTGGGAGTCCAGAAACATGTCCTTATAGATGCGCCCCACCATACAATAAATATCAGAGGCCACCTGCTCCTCACTTTCTACCAGCGGCAGCATGATATCCAGAGCCTTCTGCCGGTCTCCAGGCTGATTCCTCCTACAGAGAAAAGAATGAAACAGTATATTAAGTTAATTTATTAACTACACATTTCACTTTATTAACTACACATTTCCTTCATATGTGTGTACATTTCAGTTTCTGAAATGACAAATGTTGAAATGACAAAACTAATAATTTCAGGACATACCAATGATGGGTACATTAAAGCGATTATGCTGCAGATCTCCTAAATGCAATGACTGCCTGACATCTGTGATTTAAAGACAACGCCAGGTGCTGACTATCTTTTCTGGTGATGCTTTGCCAAGTCTCTAATTAAGCCATCTTCAGCACTTGCATATATCAGGCCTTGTTCTCTGAAGTTTTCTCTTCAGCAAATAGAACGCATGCTCTGTTGGATTTAACGCGGATGACTGGCTTGGGATCATTATCTTGCTGTAGGATAAAGTGTTGCCCTGCCAGTTTGGAGGTATTTACTGGAACTTGAGTAGATAAGATGTTCCTGTACACCTCACTGTACAGAACTCATTGTGCGACTTTCTTCAGCAGTTACATCATCAATGATGATAAATGCACCAGTACTTGTGGCAGCCATACATGCTCCAGCCAACACCCCCACCACCATGTTTCACAGATGAGGTGGTATGCTTTGGGTCATGTGCACACACACTCTGATCGAGATTAATCTTGATCTTATCTGTCCACAAGATCATTTCCCCCGAATTCTGTGGCTCTTTTAGGTAATTTTTTGCAAACTGTAATCTGGTCATTCTGTTAAGTGGTTTTGTACCTTGCAGTTGTCTCTGTATTTCTGTTCATTAAGTCCTCAGTGGACTTCCTAAATCCTGCTAAAAACAGCAAATTTGTCTTTACCATAGTGAGGATATCTCTGCCATCAGCAGTGGAGGTCTTCCTTGGCCTACCATTTGCGATTACCAGTGTGTTCTTTCTCCTTAAGGATATTCCACACAGTTGATTTTGGTAATCCCAAGGTCTGAACGATGTCTCTAATGGTTTTATTCTTGTTTTTCAGCCTCATAATAGCTTCTTTCTTCTGACTGTTATTGGCACATTGTTCTGGCTCTTGTCCTCATGTTGAACAATGGCAACTACAGACTCCAAAAGTGTTTGAAAGCTTAGAAGCAAGCCTAGGTATCTCATAACAGCAATGGAACACACTTGTAAAGCCAAATGTCCCAGACATTATGGTGTCCTGAAATAAAGAGGGAGTGTGTGAAAAAGGTGTTGTCATTTTAACATGGAGAAACTGAAATGTATGCATTACCTATAAATGAAAGTCTGAAATTAGTACTTTATTCACAACTGATCACTGAGGGTGATTTCGCACATTGCTGTTTTTTACTTTTTGATATACTGTGAATCTGGCAGTAGTTCTTTACATGGTCATGATGAATGGACCAATAGAAATTAGTTTTTTGCTTCTCCTGTAAAGGTGTGTCACAGTGATGATGAGATGCATGTTGGCTTGTGCAGTTATGTGAGTGTGGGTACTTTGTATATATTTTTAATATTGTATTTTTTTTTTTTTCTGTTCTCCATGAACATTATCGGTACTGGTATTAAGCACTTTATTATTTGCTTTGGTAGTAGATGTTATTAACAATGCATGCCAGTGAAGTTACTAGAAATAAAACTAGAAGATTCAGAGATAGAGAGAGAGATGAGAGAGAGGGAGAGAGGGAGAGAGAGAGCAAGAGAGAGAGGAAGTGAAGAAAAATAATATTAGAAACGACAGTGGTCATTCTTTAACCTCACTGACCCACACTGAACACAGCTCAGGGTTTATCCTAATGTAAAGTGGGAAGGAGACCTGGGAACAACGCTGCTATGGGTTTATCATATAAACACACACACACACACACACACACACACACACACACACACACACACACACACACACACACACACACACGCATATACACTGTGCTGAATCATGTGGTTTGCAGCCACTCATCGGGCACAGACAGGGTGATGTCATCTATCACTTATTCCAAACCTGCTGATCCAATACAAGCCTAAAGAATGACCACAGTGTCCACCAGCCTTCACCACAAACAAAACAGGAGGGAGAGACAGAGACAGAGGGATAGAGAGAGACACACACACAGAGAAAGAAATAGAGGGAGAGAGTCAGTGAGTGAGAGAGGGAGAGAGAGGAAGAGAGGAAGGATCAGGCTGGTGGATTAGAGTGCTGTTTGCTCTCGTGAGATTAACCCAATTACTTTGTAAATTCTCTCTCAGTACACAACGACTTGTTGCACTCAACCCTGTGCCTATTCAACGTGATTACAGATTGCGCCCCACCTCATATGTGCTTGCGTTGAGACAACCTGTTTATTTATCAGTATTGTTGAAAGTTTCATCAATAAATGCTTTTGTAAATGGCAGCAGTAGAAGATAATGAGCATTACATCCATAATAAAATTTTACTGCATTAAAAAGGCAGTTTCATTTTCCTACTGTAATGCAACGTTGCTCACACAACTGTACATGTTTGTTTGTACTGTTTTACTTAAGTGGATGTAAATTACTGTTTACTGACATAATTTAACATATTGGGGAGAAAATGGCATTTGTTTGATGCTCTTATCCTATATATCATGTTACACAGGTAGGAGGAAGGAGAGTTCGGAGTCTTGCACAAAGGTTCTTATTGCTTGGCTGGGGAATCAAACCCTGGTCTACCACAAGGAGGGCAGTGCCGTTACCCACTATACCAACCGTTACAACACTAAGGCTACATTTACACAGCAGGTAAAGTGGCCATAATCTGATCTTTTATGCTACATGTGGCACAGATGTGCTATCTGTGTGACAGTGTGAACGGCTAAAAACAATAACGGTAACAAATCTGCGGTACTGAAAACATATCCATACATACATATCCAATACATGGCAATACGTCATAGTCTGGACAGCCAGACAGGAATTTATGCCCTTTATGTCAATCGAAATTCACAAAATTGAAATCCACAAAATCGAAATCCACAAAACGGATGACAGCAGTGAGAGAGTGAATGCGCACCATTTAAGGAACAGGAACTGTTCAGATAAATGTTGGATATAGGTCACATTAGTAATTCTTCTTACTTTAATAACTTTACATAAATAATAAATAAAGGGGAGCTCCATTTCACTGTTGCTGTTGTTAGTTTGTTGCTGGTTGGTGTATCCAAAAGTCTACAACAATAGCGGTCCACATAGTCCGCCAGGGTTAACAAAGAGAGTTTGCCCCCCTTTTTTATTCCATTAAATGCTCTTGGTGAAAGGCTTTCCACTAGATTGTGGAACACTGCTTTGAGGATTTGATTGCACATTCAGCCACATTTTGGTCCAACTCATGGTACCCCAGAGTATCCCAAAGGTACTGGATGGAGCTCCATCACTCCAGAGTTCCACTGCTTCACAGCCCCCTGCTGGAGAGCATTATACCCCTCTAGCCAATGCTTGGCATCGGGCACAGCACCCTTGCAGCCTACAAAGATATCGCAACTCTCTACAATACAGACAAATCAGATCCCCTCATTCCCTAGACCAGCATTAGACTAGCATTCTGCTGGTTCATCTGTCACCGTGGAACTGCATCACCATGAGTTTGCGCTTTTCTCTTCTCTCACACAGATGAGTCACTCGACACTTCTGGCTCAGAGGCTGAACATGATAAAGCGTCCCCGGGGCGACAATTACCAGAGAATTTAACGTTCCCATGAGAGCTCTGCTGAATCCCCCCGCCTTGTAGCGTCCGTCTGATCTCATACAGCAAACGAGCACAATTAAGCCTCTCTCCGCATTACAGACAGCTATTTTTGTGATTGCTAGTGCTTTAATGGAGGCGGAAACTACTTTAATAACTTTGTATATTGCTCTGGAGGCGTCTGGGAAAAATAAAAAGGTGGCTGCAAAGACATTTCCTCGGGTATTACCACAGTAGACATGTCTTAGGGATCAATATTGTGGAGAATAAAACACGCTCCTACACATTGCAAATCAAGACAAAAGCCCACAAATATTTGAAAAACATCTGCATATTCACACAGTGTCGGTCTTGTCCAACACAAACCAATTGGCTGCACAGGTGCAGAGTGACATACATGCACATTCATACACGTGTCTCACCTGTTCAGAGCAAAAGCATAGTGGAACTTCACATGAGGATGGGCCACGGGGTCAAACGTTGGGAGCTTTTCCAGAGTTTCGACCAGCTTCACAATAGATTCATAATCCTGCAAACAAATAAATAAGTAAATGAATAAATATTCAAATAAATACAAAAAAAATATATATATATATTAATCTCCACATAGAATAGGCACTTCAGCCCAACACTTTCCCGGTGTAGCTGCCAAAAATGGACCAGCCTATTCAGTACCTGATGGCCATGGTCTAAACCTGATCTGTCCTAGGAGTCCTTCAAGCTTAAAGTACGGCTTGGCGTGATGTATGGAAGACGATCATCTGGATTTCTCTCTGTCCTCGCACTGAAGTGGTGGAACATACTTTCCTTGGGTGTTCTAATAGCGGAGTCTTCAAACGTAGACTAAGAACTTGGAACTCAGCACTAATTCTTCACTTATCAAGACTTGCTACTGCACTCATGACTTACTTTGGTGTTCAGACACAGTGTAGCATACATAGGTAGCTGTTGAGGACTATGCATCTGTTGTATCCAGGTATCCACATGGACCTTTGCATTTGGCACTACGTTTAGAGGTATCTCTGCATTCTAGCCAATTCAATGAAGAGCATCTGTTAGATGCCATAAATGAAATATAAATATAAATACCTATGGGCTTGAGCTGGGCAACCGAGAACAAAAGTAAATGCTTTATTGAGTGCCTTCATACTTATACATAAAGGGACGCTTGAGCCTAAAGCTACTGTTTAATGTTATTCATTATGTAACATTCTGCAGCGCAGCACTGCATCCCTCAGTCTCATCGGTTGGACAGAATTCATTTTTTCTCTCTCACTACAAATCCCAGCATGCATTATGCAAATATGTCACCCAAACATTGGGAATATCTCTGCAGTGCTTAACTGAGTCTAACTGTAAGCATAGCCACTAATGTAGAGACTAGAGTCTAATTAAGATTACGATATTTGCAGCTTCTCAGAGCAGTAAGTTTAAACATCTGGCATCCAGAAAATGTCCATCCTAAAGCACTTTTTTTAAAGGTTCAGATCAATCTCTGTGTGTCCTGGTCCTCCAGTGGTCTGGGATTTGCTTCTACTGAACTCCGGTGTGGCCCGCTGCAGGTATGGAAGCTATCCACTCCTGGCGCTGCATGTAAGGTTACTCCAGAAAGGGCCATTCTTTGCTGCTTGAGTGTTCGTATCCATGGAAAATAAGGAAAATCGGTCCTGGGTGCGGACTTGTGTATTAGTGTGAAAACACCCTAAAATGTAATATTTCAGATCCACTACACTTTGTGCTTTGCTGGACTTTGCTAGTACAACTTGTTTGCTAGTTAGCGAGCTAAAGGCTGCAAGGCTTACAAAAACCAAAGCTTGCAGCCAGACTAAGAAACTACTTGTCAACTTGTCAAAGCCTCACTGAGGCTACTGTTAGCCTTAAATTGAAAACATCTTGAGGTCCTCTTCTCCTCTGACCACTTCTGTAATGTAGGTCTGACACACTGAGGCTTTAGATGGATTGAGGCGGCACTAAACTCACACACATGCTCTGGTTATGATTCCAGCAGCGTGTATAACTGGTGTTATGGCCGTAATATTACAAAGCTTCTTAAACCCTGGAGAAAATGCTGAATCGAATATTGGAGGGGGAAAGAAGTGAATCTGAAATTAAGTGTGTTTCTTGATGTGGGGAAAAAGAGAGCCTAGTGGTCCACTTTTAGATGCTGTAAGATGTGAAGTGATTCAGTTAAAAAAAGGGCATTTTGAAGGACATATTGGATCCTTCTTGATATCAAAATTGAAATAGAACAAGTGGTTTTAAAATCAGCAGTAGTCGGTCATTCAATTCACCATGCATTATTAACCTTCTTGCATTATGCTCTTAATCCGCTGCACAGCATGTGCACACTCATAACAAGGTAAATAATTCAGCTGTTGTTGTTGTTATTTATTAATGAGACATGAGGCAGTGGCTGAGCACATGGGAAAGTGTTAATGGAAGGGCAATCAAGGAAAGAATGTCTTATTTTACTTCTTTTAGATCAAACTTTGCTCTAACTCTCAATTTATTAAACCTGGGAGCAACAGTGCTACCTGGGACAGGGGAGGGTTACGTGCCTTGTCCAACAGAGAGTACTCGGTTAGTCCTAGGATTTGAACCTGCAAAGGGTTGCTGGCACATCTTTTTTACTACTAAGCTACTTGCCTTCCTTATCTCACTTCTATCTCCTTCAGATTTTTCTGCCATGCTAGTGATCTCTCCTGTCTCACTTACTGCTCATATCTCCATCAGACAACATCTGTTTTCATTACTTGTGGTTTGAACCTGTAACCTTCCAGTTGCCAGTGCACCTCTCTTATCACTATGCTTCCTATGTCCATCACTGGCCTACACAGAGCAAGGTTTGTACACTTGAAATGGGACTTCCAGGTTATCCTCCATTAGTCTAGAGTGACTTTGCATGCAGCAAACTGGAAACCTAGGGCCATAAGGCTGAATCCAAGCAAAGCCTAGAGAGACAGATAAACCATGAATAGGCAGCTTTTAGCCCTCTTAGGTTTCTCAGGGCATATACAGCTCTTCTTTCAATTCCTTTCATTATCCCTAGTAGTTCATTTAAACAAGGGGATTAATTTTGCGGAAAGTTCAATTGTTTCTTCCCAGGCCACATTTATATTGTAGGTACAAGAGGAGATATTGTGGTGTCATTGTTTAACATGGAAAACAACTGGAAAAGTCAGAATTACATTCCCAAACAGGTCAAAATAGATCTTCTGCAATGATATTACCTGTATATCTCTGTACGACAGTAGCAGATTGATCACGATGTCGGCCGACAGGCACTCCACATTGTCCAACCGCTGCTGGATGCGTCCTAACTCAGTTGCGAGCTCCGCCCCCGTGTACAGCTCCCTCGCTTTGCGGATCTCGTTGAGTATTGTCTCCCGGAAGTACTGGCTACACAGAGAAACAACAAAAATACACCACGATGACATCAGCAGTCATTATCCTGGCATTGTCACTCCAGAGGGCTCCAGATACGTCCTGAAGTACCCCCAGTCAGGCCACATCCTGTTCACTTACAGCTGTCATACACTTGAGCCATATAATCTGCTTTTATGATGCTGGATTGCTAGCCCAGTAGTGCTGGGAGATTGAACTAAACAAACGCAGGTGATTCAGCAGATATAAATAGGCTAAAATCATCTGCCTTTTTTATTCTCTCTACATTTGTAACACAATATAAATAAATGTTACATTTATCTGTAATGTAAAAAAGGTAGATTTATTTCCAATTTCTATTATTAGATTATACATATTCTGCAATGTCAGATCTGCAAATTACACATACTGTATATCTGCCCACAATTTAATATATGCCAAGTATGTGCCAAGTATATGCCACGATCAATCCTTTTCTTCACAACAACTTCTCATACAAAGTACATGGATCATTCTTCACCTTAAAATATGCCTAATATTGAGTAGGTCCCACAAAAACTCAACAACAAGATATATATATATGTATATATATATATATATATATATATATATATATACACACACACACACAAACCGGATTCCAAAAAAGTTGGGACACTAAACAAATTATGAATAAAAACTGAATGCAATGAAATTTTGAATCAACATATTTCTCCTTTAAAATGTTACATTTACTCAGATTAAACTTTTGATCTGTCATCTATGTTCTATTACAAATAAAATATTGACATTTGCCATCTCCACATTATTGCATTCAGTTTTCACAATTTGTTTAGTGTCCCAACTTTTTTGGAATCCGGTTTGCATATATATATATATATATATATATAAGTCTTACAAATGCACAATCCAGAATCCAAAAGCTATAATAATACTGGTTAAACTCAGTCACATACAAAACTACTTTTTTGTATTATTAACAACACCATTTTCTTACAAAGGATATTTGCACATTTACTTTTTAAGTTAATAATTGAAGTATATTTGGAACTGACACTTCTACTAGGAAGTCAATTATGTGTTTTAAGCAGCTATATTCTTTAAATTTCTACTCCGGGCCAAACTGGCAAGAAGATAGCTCTGCATTCTGTATTCATCTGATGTCTCATATAATGCTTGAGAAACTTGTTAGCGCAGTAGGAGACATGAGGTCTCTCAGACGCGTTTACATTCGCACACACACACACACACACACACACACACACACACACACACACACACACACACACACACACACACACACACCTTAACCCACATACCAGCATCATTTGAAATTCAAGCAGTAATCTGAGAACGCATTGCTGTTTACGAGTCATCTGCTGAACGGTGAGGCCTGGTGTCGATTTTACTGATTCAATTTTCAAGCAAGCAAGTTACGATATTGAACTGTGGTTCATTTAAATGATATTGAACTAGATTATGGTTAGTTTCTCATACTCCAAGCCCTCTGGTCCACATTACAAGTAGTTTGATTGTTTTGTTTTTGTTTTGTTTGTTTTTTCAACTGCCTAGTGATTTTTATTTCTTTAAATTGTAAAACAGAAAAAAATTGTAAAAACAATTGAATCCTCTGGTATGAGGGCTTAGAAATCTTTGGACAGGATAACATTCAACATGTGCTTACGTATTATTTTTACTTCATTCAAAAGTAACAAGCGAAAGTAGGGATGAGTTTGATACTGAGGAGGTGGGGTAAATTTCCCACATGTTGTCTTAAAGCCTTATGATTGATTCACATAGGATAAGAAACCTTGGTATAAATTCCAGTGACGTGAGTGTCACACCACATCAGAACATACAAATCTGTCATTTCTATTTTAAATTAAATGTCTACAATGTAAACAAAGCCATTTAGAGGTGTTTGATATAAAACACAAACTGTATATATTTTTATAAAACTTACAAATATATGTGATTACTTGAATATGCTGCCTAATATCACATTTAACCATTTAATTTTTGTACATTACATATTACACTTAGAAGGCACAATTAGGTTTACTGATGGTTTTGGATAAAGGTAAAGGAAATGTATATATTTTTCTGTGACATTGCAAACGCTTGGTTTCATTCATCACCACTGTAATGAAATACAAGTTGACTCCTTTAGCTTGAATAAGAAGCTATAATAATGAAGATATCCCCAAGCTTTTAGCAGGTTGTCTAAGTACGATCACAAAATAGCAACTTTGGAAAAAGCAAATAAACAGCAGCTGCAACCCTGAGATTTGGTGGGTTAGATTAAGAACAGTGATTGAAATGTTCCAATCTTCATAATGTAGGTTAGCAACTGCTCAGAGTTCAGTAATAAAGGGCAGCTTTTATCACAGACACACCGCTCTGCTCATCTCCATTATTGCCATGGAGACGTGGAGGGGAGAGTGAAACGGGGTGAAAGGCAAAGAACAGGAAGTATCTGGGAGGGTGCCAGACGATAAGCCAAGCGCCAAATTTGTGCTTATCATACTCAAACTTTACCCCACTCGACCCTGGAGTAAGAACAGTACACGCGCACAAACACACACTCCCACGCACGCAGGTTTGTTTTTATACCTTGTTAGGATACAGAGTGATACATGTGCATACATAAATAAATAATGTGGCCTGTCACAATAACTACGTAATGGACTTATCTTACAATATATAGACATGACCTCAATCATGTCCTTGCGTGTTTGTCTACATAAGAATGAAGGTCATCAATATTGTAGCCAGTTGTGCTGTTCTGCTCTCTCGTCTGCCCTCTGTCAAAGGTGGAGACTGAGTCATTGAGCAGCAGCGATCTACTGTGTAGGAAAAGAGTGAAGTGCGTGCAAGTACCAATGTATCGATAACAGCACCTCCATACACAAAAGAGTGAGCTGCGACAGGTGAAGACATCAGGGGTGTAATTGCATTATTATGCAATTATATTATCACTATATTAGCGGCTTACACTGACATTTATCACAATTACTTATGGAACAATATATCGTCCAATATATCGTGCAAGTACCTGCATGTAGTAATCTCCTGTTACATTAACGTACATTTATGATTAGATCACACAAAGGTCACAAAGATTCTTGGAGGTATACAGGTGATGCATTTAATCCCATGAACGCTGCACCAGTTGTTAAGCATGGTGGTAGTAGCTGGTGGTGGAAGTCTGGGGCTGTTTTAAAACCGGTACATTGCACACTGTAAAATAATGAAAGAGGACAACTACCTCAGAATTCTTCAGACGGTTGAAACTTAAAGACAACTGGGTGTTTTCTAACAAGACAATGACCCCAAATGCTTGTGGAATGGATAAAGAAGGCTAACATTAAGCTTTTAGAATGGCCTTCTACTAAGTCCTAACCTTAACCCTAATGAAAACATGTGGACTGTCTTTAAAAGTCAGATTTGTGCCAGGAAACCAACCAATTTAACTGAACCCGGCCAATTCTGCCATAAAGGGTGTTCAGATTTTTAACCTTAATTCTGCCAGAAACTTGTTGATGGCTACCAAAAGCCTTTGGGGTCAATGTGCAACTTGCTAAAGCACATTTAACAAAATTCTATGTAGTGTAGAGTCTGAGCCTGTGTTGCGCTCAAAAAACCTGAGCTCTCTTTTAGCCTAACAGCCATGACTCACGACTCTATCAGTGTGACAAAGAGGAACTCACACATTGTACAAACACACACACATAGAACCACCACCAAACCCCTCCAACTCTCCATTTCTCTGTACGTTCCCTGTGATGAGTAACGTGGTGTAATCATTAACACTATTAAGAACATGCAATCATAAATCAAAAATCTAACACCAGGGCAATAAAGGCAGAGAGAAGACAATATGTGTGTTTATATACACTGTAAGTGTGTGTGTGTGTATATGTGTCCTCACCAGGAGCTGGTCTGTGTTACAGTTAGTATCTGGATAAGGCGGTCCAGCAGGGGCATGCAGATGGGTCCGAGCAGAGCCTCGAAGCTGGGCTGCATCAGCTCACTGAGCCCCTTCATCAGACTGCTCTCACAGCAGTACACCTTATTCTGAGGGGTCACCATGTATGGGATGAACAGGTAGTTAGCCGCACACGTCTAGAGGGAGAGAGATAGAATGAGAGAGAGACATGGAGAGAAACTGTGTGAGACAGATACAGATACAAGCTCAGTCGTCTAAGTCATCTAAAATAAAATGTTATGGTTGTTTCAAACATAAAAGTCATCAAAGTAGATATGTCTGAATTCTGAATGTTTAATCAAATCTTGAGATCTTGAGACCTTGAGATCTTAAGACACTAAATAATTCTGCACATCTGATGTTGGAGAACACCTTGATTTGTTTGTTTTTTGTCATTTTTAATATTAAGTAACATTTGATTTCCCACTTTTCAGTTAAGTAAGAAATAACTTTCAACGGTTTTGTTAAAAAAATAAAAAAATAAAATAAAAATAAAAAAACACTAGTGGGCCCACACTTCAATATTTCACTCTCACTATTTTTTGGATAACTTGCATAACCCAGCCTAGACCAGCTTTTGCAGATAGTTTGAGATCGTGGTGGCCAAGCTGGTTGAACAACAGCTGGTTAAGCAGGTAGGTCAACTTTGCTTTTGTATTCATTTGAGCTTGATGGTTCAGAAAGTCTAAAAGATGGTCATGCTGGTTGACCAGTGCTGGTCCAGTTAATAATGATGATGGATCAACTCTGTGATGCTGGTGAACCAGCTTGGTGATGGTGGTTAATCCGGTGGACCTGCTTGGCTACATGCTGGTAGAACATCAAACTCAAATGAAAACATAATCTATGCCAGGCCGTTTGACCAGTTTGGTCAAGATGGCCGTGCTGTTGGACCAGATCAGCCATACTGGTGAATCAACAATCAAACTCAAATTGAAACATATTCTATGTCATGCTGGACAACCGGTTTCGTAAACCTAGCTCAGTTATGCTGGCGGACAAGTTTGGTCATGCTGGTCAAGGTTGGCCAGTGTGAAGGGTTAAGAGCAAAGGTGATAAACCAGCTTAACAACTGTGATCTAGCCAGGCTGTTGAAGAGGTCAATATAGGACACCCATGTCCTTATATGTTGAGCGTTTACATTTAGAAAAGCCTAGCATCGCCAAGCTTTCAACAAGCGGTGTAGTTCCACTCTCCCTGACAGAACTGTAAAAAATAAATTATGTGGTTTTCCTCCAACAATAAAGGGATAGATCCTATCAAACACATCCAAAACAGGTTCTAAACATCAGCATAAGACATATGAACATCTGACAGGTGTTAAACAGCGTATGTTTAACATTGCAAGAACCAGCATGTCATGCTAAACGCATGTGACAAGACATAACGGATTCACAGCATGAGGACATCTATATGTTCCAGTCTACTGAGACATGGAGAGAAAGTAAAACTCATATTCAGGATACAAAAAAAATAGCAGGGAGCATTCCAGCGCCTGGGGCCAGCAATACAACACACGCACGCTGTTCTATATATACACCTGTCCTATGAGACCTACACTTGACTGCATCACCTGACGCCATATTGCAAGCTCATTCATATTTTAGGCTGTCAGGGACACTCAGAGAGAAGCAGAGTGAGACCGAGAGACAGAGTGTGTATGTGCGTGTGGATCTGTAAGATGTCAATCATTGCAAGTAATGTGGAAATGACTGTTTCCAAGAGGAAACTCCAGAGCTCAATGTTATCACTGATCAATCATCTGAAGTAGCATAACAAAAGCACGCTGTTTGATGTTATCTGACTATTAAGAGCTTATTAAAACAAGTAAAGAAATTCTGTCAAAAAACAATGAAAATAAGGAAGAGTGAATGATGAATGACCATGCAAAAAAATGCCACACTTTTTTGAAGTTGAACAGATTTGAAGTTTTAGGTACCTTTGGAATCACTTTACCTGGATGGTCCATTACAGATGCCTCAAAGATGCTCACCTGGCATTTACCTGCCTTGACCTGAATGTATATTAAATGCAACTGAACTCTAAGCTGATTGTAAATGATTGTCTATTTGGTTTAGGGTTTAGGGATTTAGGGACTTGAGACTCTGACTCCTACCCAGGTACTTAAGACTGTAGTCCCATCCCAGTTTTTATCCCAGAGACTCACGCAGACCTGCATGCAAGAGACAACCCGGAGTGCACTCGACAAGGACATGCATCCCAGAGACTCAAGACTTGACTAGGCCTCGCACCCAAAGACTTCAGACTTAAATCAGAGACTTCTATGCCATGCTGATGAGTCTTTGGGTGCAAGTCCTAGTCAAGTCTTGAGTGTCTGGGATGCATGTCCCTTTGCAGATGCCTTGTTAATGCTCATCTAGCATTCAACCAACATTTCAGCTGAATGTCTATTAAATGCAATTGAACTTTAAGCTGAATGTAAATTTTAGATGAGCATTAACGAGGCATCTGCAATGGACCATCCAAGTAAAATGATACTGTAACTGTACTGTACTTTTGTACTTTTAGCCAATACCTCAGTTGATAATGTAATTAAGATATTTAAGTAAGAAGTACAGTGCATTTAAAATGGCACATTTTAATTCTGCGCAAGTTGGAGACAAAAAAAAAAAACAACAGTAGTTAACGTGACGTGTCCTGACATTCCCCTTTGCTTGGAGCTGAAGCAGAGCCCATCATTGTCTATGCCAAACCCTGCTACCCTCCTGCGCCTCAAACTTACACAGCTAAAGCTGACGGCTGTAACAAAGCCATTGAACAGGAAACTGTATCAAAAGAACAAAGAAGGGAAAATGGCTCAGTGCTAGGCAGGATGAGGCTTAGTCACTGACAGAGACGTCATGCTGAGGATAGCGGGAGAAAAAAGGGTCTGGAGAAGGAAGAGGAGAAAATGAAAGGCACTCAAAGACAGAAGGGGAAGGCATGAAAAAAGCAGACAGAGAGAGTGAAAGGGTAAAGAGAGGGAGGAATAGAGAGATGGAAGGAGATGAAAGAGCCAGAAAGAGGGAGATTGAGGCGGAGGGGGGTGGGTGGGTACCACTCTTGCTTATAGAAAGAGAGTGGACAGCGTGTTTCCTGATACCTGCAGCTCAAAGCCATCTGATCCCTTAAAGCCACTTACAGCCGCACTAAGCCTTACTGCACAACCCCCTAACCCTGCTCTGAGAGATACAGAGAGACTTTTGCAAATGCTGCAATACAGATTTGATTTTAGATCTGACTTCTACCCAGAGACTGACTGGAAGACTGGAGTCCCATCCCAGTTCTCATCCCAGAGACTCACGAAGACTTGCATCCAGAGACTAAAGACTCAACCAGGACTGCACTCAGAGATTTGAGACTCGACTAGAACATGCTTCCCAGAGACTCAAGACTTGACTAGGGCTCGCACCCAAAGACTTCAGACTTAACTCAGACTCGCACTCAGGAACTCGAGACTCGACTCCTTGACTCAGACTTGCACTCATACGAATGCAACTGCAATTTGCACTCAGAGACTTCTCTTTGAACTTGCTTCCCAGACACTTGAGCTCAACTAAAACTCACAGTCAAAGACTCAAGACTTGACTCAAACTCATACTCAGAGACTCAAGAATAGGTCTTGCACCCAGAGACTTTACTCTGACTCACACTGAAAAACTTAAGACTCTACCTCACACCCAGACACTCAATATTCAGACTCGAGTCAGACTCACTTCCCAAAGACTTGAGTTTCAACACGGACTTGCATGAAGCAACTTGTGAACAGCTTTACTAAACATAAGAAAGGTATTAGCAAACAGCGGCTTTTCTTTTACAAAACTGTTTCAAAATAAGGCATGGTGTCCCCAGTGTTTTCATAGACCGTGTGTTGATGCTCGGGCTGTGTATTAGTGTGTATCTCAGGTGCGTGTGCGAGTGCGTGTGTGTATGTGAGTGGGCACAGTACTTACAGTGTTTTTCTGGCACACAATCTCCTGCAAAAGCAAAAAAAAACAAAAAAACAAACACATCAGACATATGTTTATGAATTATAAAAGCAGTTTATAGCAAATAAAACAAGGTAGTCCTTTATTTAATGCAAGTTATGCAATTCCTGCAGGTGCCAAAAACCACATGTAAAGGCCGAGCTGAACAGAATGTGTGCAAATTTAAAGAAAACTGAATTCAAGGTTTTTATGAAATGCTCAGAACATTCTGGCCTACGTTCAATTAATGCACTGGTGGGGAGGTAACAATGCTATTGGGATTTTACCATTCTCAACACTTTTCTCGTCGTGCACCGCAGTTGAAGACGCTGGAGCTAAAATGACTCATTCTGGGTGTTAATGCATCAGTGCAGCACCATTACAACACTCAAGCTTTATATAGAACACGATAACGAAGCCCGGGCTGCACAACAGTGAAAGCAGCGGCATTGAACGCAGGCACACACTAAGCAAAAGCCCTCTTACTCCACACTCCTCTCATACTATGAGTACAAAAAAATAAAAAGTCTGAAATACTGTGAGTTAACCCTTACAGGACCCTGTTATCACTGACAATAACAAAAACACACTGCAGTTGTGTATCAATTATTTCTTACTCAAAGCATAAGAACACACGTGGAGATATTGTGGTACAAGTGCAGATTCTAAACTTTCTGTTAATAACATAACTGTGTTTGTAAATTGAAGAGGATATATTTTACTCTGCTTTAACGTTTAATGTTGAAATGTATATTAAATGTAAATATAAAATTCCTTAAGTAACTAAGTATGACCTTTCACTAAAACTCCGCCCCAAAATAACGACTGTCCAGTTGTAGCTTAGCAACTGTAACTACTGCTTTATCCTCGCTGGCTTGGAAGTGTGTGCATGTGTGTTGGATGTTTAGTTTTTTGCTTGCTTAATAATTGTGCAGCAACCTTGAGCTTAAGAAAAGCTCTGTACAACAAAAATGCAGTGTTATTATTATTATAATAATACCTACCCTCAAATACAGGAACAGCACTGCTCTTTTACTCCATGTCTGCATCGATCACTAGTCTGTCTGCTAAGGCTTTTCATTTGTTAATTTCTAGGACTTTCTCCCTCTTTGTCAACTTTCTTTGGTTCTTCATGGTTCCTTTACTAAAGGCAACGGTTCTATACTGAACCTTGATAACTTACAAAACCATTTGGGTGCTTAGTTGTTTGTAAAACTAATAAAAAGGTTATTCACATTGGTGTAAAATCTTTTGTACATGGCTCTATACAGCATCAGAAAGGGTTCCACTATTGTTCTGAGTCAAAGAACCTCTTTCCAGTACTAAACAGAACCCTTTCTGCTTAGAGTGTGGCTCTATTAGGTACTGAGAGATCATGCCATTACGACACCTTCAAATTGATATGGGACTTTAGGCCTACTGATTACTACTACTTGAAAGCTTGCCGGCATACCAAAGTAGGTAGGGCTTAGATAGGTGCAAAAATGTTAACAATAACTATAATTTATCATTTTGGAAGAACATTTAGTCTGTTCAAACATCTGCATTTCAATACAGCTCTACAAAAATAATGGTTCTTCATTATTCTAACTTGTAGCTAATAGAAGGAATTCTGAAGGAATTCAACAAGCCTGTTGATTGTCAGGCCCTCGTCATCGCACCCTCCCCCGGGCCATCCTGAGCCGCCGCCCACAGGCCCAAATAAGGACTTCCTCCTCATTTCCGGCTTGTTTGTGTTCATGTGTGTTTGGTTCTGTTATGCTTTGGTATGGTTTGATTCATGTTATTTTATGTTGATTCATTGGTCATGGTTTTGTTCATGTGTTGCACCTGGGACTGGGAGTACTTAAGCATTACCCCCTTTGTTCACTGCCGTGAATTGACTCCGTTGGAATCCCTGGGATGCTCAGAGATTCCGCACGCATTACCGGTGTGTTCAGGTCGACTCTAGTTTACAGTTCATGTTCAGGTGAGGCTCTAGAAGCAAGTGAGGTACGTTTGCTTCCGTTTTGGTTCCAAGGCGACCTACGTCCAGGGCAGCACGCTGCAAAGTCAGGTTAGGTCGGCCTTGCCCTTCAGTCTAGCCGACTCTAGTTTACAGTTCATGTTCAGGCGAGGTTCTCCGACCTCCTCTAGAGGCAAGCAAGGTACGTTCGCTTCCGTTTCGGTTCCAAGGCGACCTACGTTCAGGGCAGGTTAGTCGAACTTGCCCTTCGGTCTAGCGGCTGGTTCCCCAGCTACCCCTCTTTTGTTAATAGAGCGCTGCTCTGCCCTTAGTTTGATTATCCCCCCGTTGCTCAAGCACGGCTTGTGGTTCTAAGTTCTGGCCCCTTCCTTGGTTCTCCCCCCGTCACATTCTGTTCTCCATGCTCAGCCTCCTGCCTCCTCCCAGTCCCAGGTGTGTTGTGTTCACCATTTTGTTTGCCACGTTCTGGGTTTGTTTACTGTTTTGCACTTAGTTGCTGCACCGTTTTATGCCCCTTTGTGTTGTACCTGTTTTAGTTAAGAAACCTTCTTGCTTTGATCACATCTCTGCAAATGTTTGTCTGGCTGTACACGCCATGACATCGATGCAGAAGTAAATGTAATGTAAATGTGATTATGTAACTAACTATAGTGTTAATTACATAACTGTTAAACTACTTTACTATTTAACCAGTATCACAAAATGACAACTAGTAATCTAGGGACCTAGTCTGTGGGTTTAACAAAACACCAAGAATGTTTGCTGAAACATCAGTAATGTGCTATTTTATGAAAAGTAGTTTAAAATGCAAATGTCATTTCATCATGTGTTCCAGTAAAAGGAGGTGTTGGGAGTGAGCTTTATGCACACACATAATTGCAGAGCTACACCATGACCAGTTCACCATTATCCACCCATTATTAGAGAGAGAAAAATGTCTTCAGGACACATTTAGCCAACTCTTCTGCCGTTTACTGGCCACTTTTGCACTCTAAGTTAGTATACACATAAAGTCTATCTTCCCAAATGTAAAAAGTATTCAGAAACTGAAATACAGGAATATGTTTAAAAAAAGTGTTATTTTTCTCTTAAACAGAACTTTTATTACAATTTACTGAAAGATACTCCGATTGAGTGGGGCTGAGCTACCTGTAGAGACTGCAGTGAGTCAGAGTTGGAGTCGCAGTACAGGATGATGTTGTTGGCCATGCTGAAACTCTCCCTCACGCCCAAGTGGTAGAACAGAGAGGGCTGCCTGAAGGCATCTGTCATCTCCACCACAGCAATGTCTGCACAGAGAGAAAGAGAATGGGGGGAGAAGTTAAGACCATAATTTGACTTGACACACAGGCAATCTTCAGTCATGTTTGCCACACGTAAGTAGCATATGTAGGTTGCCACATCACACATAATGAGATTTGATGTTCCTCAAACATATTTGGGACTCCTAGAGCTGTGAACTCTAGCGTAGTGACACTAATGTGGGGTAAAACGTAACATTACGTAATAACATTTTGGTCATTTTCACCATAGCAAAGTCATCAGTGTCTTCTTTAGATTCCTCTGCAGTGTCTTATTTCACTCATATTTTGAATGTCCTTCTTAAAGCTGTAAGATAGCACTGTTTGAAATTCACAGTGAAAACTAGACAAGCTAAGGTGCAGCCTCCACACAGAAGGGGTTAGTTTTAACAGTGTTACAACTAAGGCCTGAAACATACTTCATCCAAGGACGCGAATGCAAATGACAATGCCCAGCCAACACTCTACAAAGGCACAGTCCTGCTGTACAATCTCAATGTGCATTTTTGTTACTGTGGGTGTTAAACATGGCTACCCAGTAGCAATCTGTGCTAAGTCATGGCTAGCATTAGTCTGCTAGTCTGTGACGAGTGGTAGGTCCTCACTGGTAGATGGAGTTAGCAGGCGAGGAGAGCAACGGACTTGGCACTGTTGCTACCTGTTCCCGTCCCTTAGCCAATTTGCACTGTGCGTGCTAGTCACAAATCTGGCAGGGGGGCGCGAATTGGATAGCGACAAGCACACCAGCAGTACAAGATAACTTGCAAGGCTGTCACTGTAGCGCCCCTTGCAGCAACGCTCAGAATGCCGTTTGCGCTTGGCCTGTGTTATGAAACCCCTCACATTTTTGTACATAACTATGCACCCAGTCTGCGTAACTCAAAGCGCCGTCGTTTGTATCCCTGCATGAGGGCCTAAGCTTTATTAATAAAGAGTCCATATCCTCCCAAGTAGACATAGAAAAGTTGTTTTTTTTTTTTTAAAGTTTTTTTGTAATGATATTCTATGATATTTGACTTGCAATTCATAGTCAAAAATAAATGTGTTTGACAGCCTCTTTCAAAGATAGTGTTTTGTGTTTAGGTTGAACAGCTTGAATTGTTCACAAAAGGTAGGTGTTTAGTAGTGTAGTAGAAATGTGCAGCACTGTTAACCCATTAAGATTTATAATCTGTTTATCTATGAACTGAGCAAACACCAAAAGGTTGTGCCCCGCTCTCCGCTACATCAAGACAGTTTTGTCTTTCACTTTACTTCCTTTTGGCTGTAAATGTGTTTGTGTAGTGTGTTTCATTCATGTTTAAATAATCCAACGCATTACGTTTTCCAGTGAAAGCTGCCTCTTTGCTACAGTAGGATGGAGGTGAAGTAGCACAGCTCCGAAAAACTAAGAGAGGCAGAGCTGGTTGGAGGGAACTGATAAGAGAAGGTCTGTGTAATGTGACACACACACACACACACACACACACACACACACACACACACACACACACACACACATGCATGCACATTTTTCTATTCCACCTTTCCTCTGCAAATAATTTGCACGTCTAACAAAGCTACTACCTAAGTACTAAGGACTAACAAACCACAGTCAGTGTGTAGGTCTAAGGGTGCTGTTTGTTTGTGTGTGTTTTTTCTTGTGTGTGTCTATCTGTTGAGGTGTTGATTTCCATAGGGCCTGTCCCCAGAGCAAGTGAACCACTGCATGTAAATATCAGCAGGAAGTCATTTCCTCTGTGTGTAAGTGTGTGTGTGCGAGAGAAAGAGAGAGAGAGAGAGTGTATGTGTCATAACCTCTGTTAATCTGCTAGTTAACCAAGAGGAAACAACTCAGACAGTAAAACTGAACATCATTAACCGTCTGTCACACACATACACACACTATTATACAAAAGATCAAGCAAATCCAGCAGTGTTAACAATTCCCAATGAACAAGAGTGAATTCGGGGGACTGTGTCTATGTATACGGCTCTAAATACTGGCATAAGCCCTGTTTGAGGCCTCTGTGTAAACTGTAGTTTAATTAACTCACACTACAGAAGTTGGTCAAATATGTGACTGCAAACACCTGCACAGGGCTGGGCTTTGAACTAGAACCTCAACCAGGCTGGACCAAAATAATTTTAATAATTTTTTCCCCATATAGCCTCCTTTTAGATATTTAGTAATATATTCATTTCTAATACATTTTTTCAGACATTTAATAAAGTACTCATAAAAGAAGACACTACCTATGGTTCAGATCTGCTATCTGCTCAACTCCTTCAACTTTACAGGTACTGATTTAACATATTTTGGATCTTTATTTGTACTTATTTAATTAGTGAACTACTCTGGAACAGCATTTTATCAAATGCTAATGGTTTAATCATGATGGCAAAAGTGACTATAGTCACTGTAGTGCCCGGTCAACTGAGAACCATGCTCAGCAACATGCTATATAGTAACTCACTCTTATAGCCAACAACAAGACCAGGCAATCAACCAAAATGCTAAATATAAGGTGGACACCGAGTGAAACAAGGGGAAAGACACACCCAGTATGCAAACAGAGAACCAGTGTCAAAGACGTCTGTTTCCATTCACAAGGTTGAGCTGACCAAACAAACATTTGTGAAGTAAATCTCATCACCAGATTAGATTAGATTAGAATAATAAGAAGAACAATTCTTTCATTCTTTTTCCATATTTTCAGCCATACTGTGAAACTGACAGGTGGGTTTACTGTGAAATGACATCCCTTATTTATTTTTGCCCTTATTATTAGGGTCATTAGCGTAAATGCTAGTTACCCATGTTTTAAGTTTTTGCTAATTCTATGGCTCTTTATTTTCAGTGATATTGTAATACACACTGGCATCTTTTTTGAATAATCCACAGTGTCGCAGTCCCACTCATTATGACTCCCCCTATATATCCCCCTATGACTTGCAATGCTTCTGGGGGGGCTACAGCTCCTCCTACAACACATGTGAAGTCAGCCACAGTCTCTTTTCAGACTACAGTCAATGCAGCATTGCTAGGCAGCCAATGCACTCTGAGGAAAGCGTGCTGTGAGCCACATGGAGCCCGATGTCATTTTAAACGTACAACCCTGTTACCCAAATTATACAGCTACAAATAAATTATTTATTAGCAAAATACATTTTTAATTAAATACCTTGTGTCATAAGCATTGACACAAATTAATCACCGTTTATGCATTTGCTAATTCTATGTATGTATAAAAAAAATGTAAAAAATAAATAAATACCCTGTTACTTTCAACCCCCCTTTAAGCCAAGATGTTTTCCCAGATATCAGTTCTTGAATTTCTTACACACATGTTTTAATAGATTCTCATCAGTTGAATCATGTAATTGCCCAAGTTATGAGCAGAAATGAGATTAACAAGTGCTTAAAGAAACACGTAGTCCAAGAAGCAATAGTTGAATGCTGCTAATACACACAGTATATGAACCAAGTGGGGCTATTAGCTCATGCTAACTAATCTAACTAGCTGTCATTAGCCACATAAGCATTCAGAGGGAACTAGGCTTGTTCCAATCACTATACAGTATACCTGCGGCTTGACGTGAGTGCTGGATAACATGAACTGAGAGAATATCTAGAGTTATTTTCATGTTTGTTTACAATCAAAACATTTATTCATTAGTCCTCAGTGAGGTTCCTACAACAGTGTGCAAATTCATGTCCGCCAGGCTGAGAAGCCTCAAAGGACTCTTGATCAGGTTACACACTTCCTTTCCATGAATGTATTTAATGCATTATTGAATTTATTCATTACAGTGAAATGTGTTCACAGAGCAAGGTGCAGCAGGCAAGGACACACACTTTCACACAAAGGCATGCACTACAATTTCCTCATACGCAAAGGACATACCCCTTGCGACAACTCAAGCTGAAGATGTTAACACACTGTCTCAGGCTCTCATACATGTGCACACACATACACAACACACCATCTCAGCACAGAAACCAATGCCGTCAGAGACTATGGGGGAACAATCTGAAGACCTTCAAGAACAACGTCACTAGTGGTCTATGAAAACAGTCCAGCCCAGAGCTCCTCTGTGTACTGCATGTACTACTGCTTCAATGACAACACGCCTATCACCGTCATCCTACCAACCCAGAGAAAGTGAGGCCAACTGTGCTCTCCGGGACGCCTGGCCACATGTGGCTAGGGCATTACCAGGAGGGAAAAAAAGCAATCACACATATCAAGGCCAACACTTGGACATCTATTTATTGCACCTCTACCAGCCTGGACAGGTTGACAAGGTACCAGTTGACAAGGAAGCCTGCCTTTTGGCATCAATGGCATGAATCAATGGATTCATGCCATTGATGCCAAAAATCTGACCCTACAACCTGTGTGCCTCAGCAGAAATTGAGATTGATCAGGACAAGCTTTGATCAGACATTTTCAAGTCTTCAGCTGCTTAGTTTTGGTACGGCTGAAAAACTAAGCTTAGTTTTGCAGCCTCAGCTTTTTGTTTATGACTGACAGAAGTGAAACCTACTACAGTCTAAAGCCAATTTACCTCTACATTTGATGTGTTGTGTATTCTGAGAGGTATTTCTGCTCAGTGCTTATCTGAGCTAATGTCGCCTTTCTGTCAGCTCAAACCTGTCTGACCATTCTCTGCTGACCTCTCTATTCAGAAAGGTGTTTCTAAATGCAGAACTGAGGCTCACTGGATGATTTTCTTTATTACTCCAGTACTTAGGTATGTACCAGAAGCATTGTTAGTAGCAATTTAAAGGAGAATGAGTACTGTACCACCCTTATTATTGTATTATTACTGTGCTGCATTGTGTAATAGCTACTGGCTGCTAAATTTCCTTCGGGAAATCAATGAAGTATCTATCTCTCTATCTCTGTATCTATCTGCCTATCTATCTCTCTATCTATTGGTCTATAGGCCCATCACTCTATCAATCTGTCTAATCAACCTGTCTAAACAATCTGTCTATCACTAGGGTAAAAATATTGGTATATGGACTGATGTGCAAGACTGTAGACTGTTCACAGATGTAAGGACTGAACTACAGGTTCCAAAAACATTGTTGTAACTTAATTGAGGCCAGATATGGTGTTCTACTCTGTGCCATTTGAAGATGAAATTGATGGGGCTTACGAAAGGAAGACGTGGAAGTATGCATATTTGGTGGCTGAGGTGAGAGAGCTTGGGTGGCAGTCATATATTAGACCAATTGAGATAAGTGTTTGGGGTTTTGTAGCAAAGTTTGTCACGTCTTTGATGGTTGTATTTGGATTCAGAGGCCGTGTGCAAATACCTATCAGAAGTAGCTGAAAAATGTAGTAAATGGCTGTAGATAAGAAGGGCTGAGGTTGGGTGGGGAACGGCAATGTGTGATTGAATATGTGGGTGTAGCATGGTGGGCGATGTAGATTGTTGTCTTTTATATGTTAAACCCACATGGAACTGGTGGCACTGAGTATGCACCAACAATGCCAGGGGGCGTAGATGTGGCCTTAGTCACCAGGGAGGCCGGTGTGGTTCTACAGTTATGAAACTGGTTAGGTGGTATACAGTAAAATGAGCTTGCAGAGGAGTGGGTCTGGAACGCCACACCGTTGAGCCTTCCGGAGGTGTCGTGGGCTTAATTCAGTAAAACACTGATGAAGGAAAGTGCCTGTTCACTGATCTGTTCACCCCCTGTGAAGAGTTTGTAAAGTGGGTGATTAGAATATGAGTGAAGGGAATGGGCTGGGCCCAGTATGTAACCCCAAATATTAGGTGCAGGATTTGTTGTATCTTTTACTGTAGTATTTTACTATTGCATGAAGTAAAATAAACATTAAACAAGCAGCCTCTATGCCAATGACACTTCAGAGGCTTGTGTAGGTGTTATGTAGCACTTCAGCAAAGTAATACCAAGTAAATGTTTGCGCAAAATTAAGCTTGTCATTTAGTCCATCCAGTATACTGGTACTGCTGTTCCTTGTCTTCCTCATCAACACACTGCTTTCCTGCTCCTCGTCTTCTTCACCAAATAAATGAGAAAACAGGAGTTTCTAAAACTGGTGTTCATAAATGACTGAAAGAAAATGACTGAGAAAATGAAACTTCTAAAAACCTGCTAGGCCCCCAAAATACCTGGTAGATCAACAAGACTGACCCCCCATCACATAAACAGCACTTTCATCCTAGAGAGAGAGTAAGGAGAGAAAACAATCTCAATCTCTTCAGATCTGAAAAAAAAAAAATCCACAGGGGTTTCTGCCCATCCTTCCGTTCTGAGAAGACAACTTAACATTGTGGGTCTGAAAGGACGTGAAGCTGATCAAGAAGCTCTTACTAAGAAAAGAAACAGCTACAGCAGTTTGATTTTGACTGTGTGGACAGTGTTTTACCTGGCTGGTGAGAAGCAGAAAATGCTTCGACTTCTTAGACTGAACTTCGGAGGTGTAGAAAAAAATCTTCTGGATTCAATTGTTGAGTCCTCTGGGCAATTGTCTCTTAAATGTGTTTTCTAAACTAGATTCACTGGAAATTACAGAAATAGAGGGTGGTCTTGTCCCCGACCTTTGCACAGTATTAAGTTTAGTTTAACTCCTATAGTGAAGAACATTGACATACCTACTGGCTGACATTTTCCAAACAAAGAGAAGCACAGCTGAGGAAGCTAACCTATGCTAGAACAATTTTAATATGGACGTGTTGTACATGTGTATTTAAACTGGGTATTATCTCTGGCTTTGCTTCTTCTCGCTGTCTGTCGGCCTGTCTATCTCTCTCCAGCGCTCCATTTCTCTTTTGCCTGTCTGCCTGCCTCTCTTGCTCCCTGACGTGTGTTCTAGCAAAGCTGACAGCTTGTAGCTCAGTATTTGATTGTTTTTTTTTAATCTGCTTTTCTCCCTCCAGATCCAGACCTCTCCCCATCCCTCAGGTCTGCTCTGTATCAAATAGAAGCTTCATTAAAGCATGCGCTACTGTTGCGCTCACATTAGCACCTTTTGTTTACTGAGTTCTCCTCAGCTGAACTCATACTTGGACACTATGCAAAATGGTCCTAAACTATACTGGGGCTGTACTATTCATCATTTGCCCATATTTTCCTGTGTAATGACTGATGGCATCCTGACAAATCGGTGTTCTGAAGAATAAAGACAAACAACAAATGTAAGTCATGTTGGTCACAATCATGGATCTTTTATTTATTACATAATCATTTTTTTATTTATATTTATTTTAATTTTTAATCAACAACTATATGGTTTAGGACACAGTATTACTTACTTTACTAAAGGTCTAAGATCTATCCATTCCATTTACTCTTTATCTTGTTTGTTTGTTTGTTTTAATCTTGTTTAGTTTCGGGGGGGGGAATTAAGCACACCCTGCCTACAGCTGAATCATGGTGGAGGCTTGGTGTTGCTTTGGGGCTGCTTTGCTTCCCCTGCCACTGAAAACCAGCAGTGTATGCAGGGCAAGATGGATTCAGTTAAGTATCAGGAAGTCCTAGGGGAAAACGTTATGCCTTTTGTGAGGAAACTGAAATTTGGCATCAGTGGACCTTCAAATAGTCCACCAAGGCTTGGTTTCAGAAGAAGTCCTGGAAGATGCCTGGCTTAAACTGGGTGGGATTTGAAGAAGGAGGTTACAGCATGCAAACCCAAGAATATAAGTGAGCTGCTCATAAGGAATGAGCCAAGATTCCTCAGGAACGCTGTCAGACGCTGGTGTCTGGCTATGCTCACATTTGCAGCAAGTCATAACAGCAGGAGGGTGCTCTACTAAATACAAAAGATGCTGGTATGAAGGGGTTGAAAAATAATACGTGTGTATATTTTGCTAATAAACCTAATTTCCAATGGGTTGAATCATTTCCTTTGAATAGATATATCTGAAGCAGATTTAGGCATGCATTTACAAGGATGAGATTGATGGCAGATGACAAACTTTAGCTGGAATAAGTGATAAAGCATGTTCTTTTGACTTTTCGCCAAACTATTCCTTTAAAGTAGCTAAACTCGCCAACTAGAGGGGGTATCTGGATGGTTTTTCGACAAGTGCAGTACAAGAGGCAGATTTATTCACACAGGCTAAATTCTGCTCTCTCCCTGTCTCTCTCGCTCGTTTGTGCATTCCTGTGAGGCAGCCCAACAGAGCCATTAACTACAGATCAAAGGGAGCATGCCTTGTATTTCTGAATAAGCTCTCCAAATGTCCATTAGTTTGAGTGTGCAAGTGTGTGTATGTGTGCTTGTGCACCTCTGAGCATGTGCTTGTGTTTCATGTTTCTAATGCCTCCCAAGGGTGGGGGCTCAGGCGAGTCACACTTCCTCAACCAAACCTCAAAAACCTCAGAGTCTTTCATAAAATGGATGCAAAAAATAGGCACGATCAGATTCAGGGCTCAGTTACCGGAGCATCTGAAAAGGCGCACTAGAGCTTTGAGTTTTGTTAAATCACACGTGTGAACGGGCCTACTGCGAGCAGACTGTGCTGCACTCTTGACTGCTGTGACAACCGCAGTCAGTTTGCACTTGCAAATGCAAATGAACTCATGAACCAGATAACATTCATGCAATGTCATTACAGATATGGGCCGTGAAAGCATGCCGGCAACATGACTAGATACGTTTAGCGCTATTTCTGACCTAAGAGTCACAGCTATTGCCTGTAACAACAAAAGCAGGTAGAGCCATTGAATACAACAGGCCTATGTCCTGCATTGCTACCCGTCTCGCACTGCACCCCTTTATCACCCACTGTACCCCCTATAAGATAAACCTCTGACTTTTACATGGTTATGTATCTTATGTATCTTTACTGCTGTTAAAGAATCATCTTTTGCTTGGAGAGTAGCAAAAGAAGCCATAAATCATTTTTACTTGACCAACGTCTCTTTGGTCATTGAAATCTACCAGTCTGGAAAAGGTTACACCAGTTACTTCAGTGAATTACAGTGAGAGCCTTCATCCACAAATGGAGAAAACATGGAACAGTGATGAACCTACCCAGGAATGGCTGGCCAACCAGTATTTACCAAAAACAAACAAGTGGCCAAGTCAGAGTCCTGACTTGAATCCCATTGACAGACCTAAAATGGGCAGTTCATGGTAAAAAACAAAACAAAAAAAAACAAAAAACAATTGCAACAATTTTGCAAGGAATAACGGGCCACATTCCTCCACAGCAATGTGAAAGACTCATAGTAAATTATCACAAACGTTTGATTGCAGTTGTTACAGCCATGGGTGGCACCAACAGGTGAGATTTAGGGGAGCAATTACTTTTTTTGCATTGTGTTTTACTGGTGTTGTCTTTATCTTATTTTAAAATTAGTAACAGAAATCATTAGATAAATGTAAGTACATGACTATATAATGATTAGTGCAAAGAAATAGTCAGTGTAGAGCAAATGTGTCTTAAAATCACTGTAACATCTCTAAGAGAAGCTCAAAGAGAACTCTGTCCCGGAAGGCCAATGGCGCATATGCTGTTCTCTCCCAGCATGGGCTCAGTGCATTTCCAGATCAATGAGGAACATGTGAAATCTCAGCAGAAAGGTGTGTATGAATGTGTCTTTGCAGATACAGACACGCCTCATCGAGATGTCAAGAGAATTTGCTTTTTGCAACAAAGGTGCACCCTGCAGTGGCACAACAGCAGTGGTAGTGAAGAGGAAGACGTGACCATACTGCCTGATTACCTTCACCACACCGGCCGTGTTGTTTATACTAGATATAAATAAGGGTATGAACAGTAAAACTTCTACGGTTCTGAACCAACAAAGCATGTATCCTCAAAATGACCATAAACAGAGGGATGACCTTGTTATTCTTCCTCATTTATCTTACTTATGTTTAACCCTTAACACTCCAAGGCTTTTTACACACTACAGTGTATTACTCAGTAACAACAGGGACTTCTGTACAAACTGGTGGGGCTATTCTTTGGTAATAGAAGTCTGTAATAACTCTTTCAGCCCGCCGGCAGCACATAGGCTTTTTAAGAGGTTAAAGGAATATTGTGGTGAACAATATTCGAATTTGCACATCATTCACCTTACCCTAAACATAGTAAAACAGCCAAGACATGTCTGGGGTCTGAAATTTGCTTCTTTAGTTTTTCCACTGGACCTACTAATGGCTAATGGAGCTAATAAATAATTAAGGCTTATACTTTGCGCAACCCTAATAGCTAAATCACATGCTTGCATCAAACCATGTTGAGTTGTTACGTAATCTTAAACAGACTTGCTACAAAAGAATGGACAACATTAAGGTTAAATCACGTAGTTATATGTTTTTTACAGAAAAGAGTTGGGCATACGATGTCAGAAACCGCGTTAGCTAGTCTACTTGTGATGAGGTCAAATTAAGGACAAAGGTGGCTTGAGGCAAGTGTGCGATGGGTTTTGCATGCAGTTTGCACACTGCTAACTGGAAGGGCAGCATTGTTGTATTCCCTTAGAGAAAGTAGGCCATAACAAAGTAGTGCTGTGTATTGGCAAGAACCTGGCGATTCGATATGTATCATAATAAAGGGGTTACAATGCAATATATTGTGATACTGTAGGGATTATAAAATGACATTGTTTTTTGATCATATTTTAGGAAAAATGTCATATTAGAAAAACCCATTATATGCTTATATTATTACTTTAATTTAGCAATATTTTCTTACACCCCTATTTACAAATGACTAGTAACTGCTCTCAAACGTAAAAAGTACATACTTTTAATCAGAAAAAAACATAGTAAGTGAAGCACACAGGTCCTCACTGTTTCAATACTTGTGGAAGGTTATAGTACTGTAACTACACATGTAAGGGCACAGTAGTTTTTGTATTGTATCACTCAGACAAGTAGCTAAATAACTATTGTGCTTCATTTAGCATCATTTTACGTAGTGCAAACTGCACTTGCTTTGAAATCCTTAAGGGTTAAAATGACCTGCACTATGTTTAACAGCAGAGAAAACAACCTAAACTCTTTTTTCTTTGCCTAAAGTGATCCACCTTAAAGAAAGTGAAACATCACCTCTGTACATTTACTTCCATTAAAAAAGCTGTACGCCACCAAGGTACATTGGTTGTCTTCGGGTCAGATTTGAGCCTTAGGACAAGGGAGTATATAAAATGTTAAAAGTGCACAAAGGTTAAAATGTTAAGTCATTTTAAATAGACAAATAGACCACTGTATGGCATACTGTTATCTATACAAAAACACAACAAGAGCGGTCAAACTTTATGCTGTAACTACTTGTTAATGCACTTTAAAGTCTCAGCATTCAGTTTCCCCCCAAAAAGCTCAACCTTTCCGATTCCAGTTGAGCCACAGAACCGCATGTTGCTCAAGTAAAATGTCCTTGTCTCTTCCCACCCATCAAGAGAGCCTCTTCTATGGCCTTCCCTTGAATAAATAAAGGCCAAATGGCATGCTTCATGGACAGTATGTTTTGTGCGCAAGACAGACGCTTTGGTTCACTGGGCTTGTGCGTGGTCTAGTGTGGTTTCGATCAGCTGGCTGTGCTCAATTCCCCCCTGTTTATGTCACGCAGAAAAAAAAACAAAAAAACGGAATCCTGCCTGTGGCAGGTGTCCCAATAACAAAGCATAATTCAACTTGCCAGACAAGCTTGGTGGTATTAACTCCCACTCGCTCAGGTTACTAAATTTGGACGCCTGCGTCAGTCTCCATCTGCGAAAACAATTCTGGGCATTATTGACCCTCAGTCCTCGCAGGGCTGCTCCATAAATAAAACGGCAGAACAAAGACGAGACAGAGCGGCGTACAATAGTCACCCTGAGAGCGAAGGGAGGTCCGGCGGCGCACAGAGAGGAAAAGGGGCGGTATTTATAGGGCCGGCTGGGCGATGTAGGGCACGGCAGAGCAGGAAATGAGAAAGAGAGCAACACACGCCCTCCCCACATACAGTTCTCCAAGCAGCTTCCTAGAACTGGAGTCACAGCCTGGAGGGAGGATGAGTGAAAATTCAACACTGCTACACTATTATTACTAATGAACCAGAACAGCTCGTTCTTCCTCCCTTGTGTTTGCTACAGTTATGCTCTCCCTTGCATCAGTTACTTGAAATGTCAGATTTATTTGGCCAATATGAGCTGTCTCTCTCTTTCTCTCTCTTTCTCATACTCGCTTTCATATTCTCTCTCTGATATGCAGTAATGCATAATCCACTAGTGGAGCGGTAGCAGGACTAGGAGAAAGGAGTATACTTGGTGAAATGAGTGTACAGGGGTTTTTTGCCACATTTTTCAGAGAGTCGCCTCTTGTTACATTGGATTTAACACAACCTACAACGACACAGTACAGCTGTCTACATTACTGACTTTACTTTTTACAAGTTCTGGAACCAACTGCCTCTTTTTTAATTAACAAAAGGCAACAAAACATGACACAGTATTAAAAAAATATATATCTTAATTTTTAGTACATTACCTCACCAAGCAATTTATTGGGAACTATACTACTACAGGCTTAGACCTTCTTTTGCTCAGAAAACAGCCAAACTTTTTTCGTGGCATAAATTCCACAAGATGCTGGAAACATTCCTTTTAGATTCTGGTCCAGACAGACATGTTTGCGTTTCGCAATTCCGGACTTTCCAGGAGCACCTCAAGAGCAATCTCCAGTTCTACCACATACCTAAGACGTTCTGTTGGATTCAGATCTGGTGACTAGGAAGGCCGCTGAAGGCTACTGAACTTACGGCCATGTTCATGAAACCTGCTTGAGACAAGAAAATGTTCTTCACACCAATACACCACCTCCACCAGTCTGGACTGTTGCTCAGATCACATTTGTCCCCCATTCTGATGGCAAAGTGAACATTATCTGAAGCTGCTGTGCCTTCTCTGCCTGACCTCAACCGTTAAGCAAGCACTGCTGCCACAAAAGTGGCTAATTAATAAATGCATAAATGCATAAGTAAGTAGGCTTATATGTGGTCCTATTAAAGTGCTTGGTGAGTGCACGTTCTGTTCAGAAGTGTTTATGTCCAGGCAATACTTGCTAGAAATTGCTAATTATTTCTTGCCATTAATTTGTCACTTTATTATTATTTTTATTATTATTATTAATTTTTTTATTTAAATTTTTACTTGAATAAAATATCATCCATAAAAACACACTGTTTAAAACTGTTGAATGTCAGCAATTAAAGTTACATTAACTTACAATAAAGCTAACGTTAATGTGAATTCCTTAATCAGATCCTCCGTTTAGGCATCAGCTCCGCTACCAGTACCCATGCTAATACCGTAACATGATGTATAAGTAGAGCTAGAAACAGCTATCTGATAAAAAGTCATCAGAAATCAGTGCTCTGCACTAGTGTCACACAGCCACCGCTGTTACTAAACATGTGTGCATAGCTGCTAAAAATAGTTTGGCTAAACAATGAACGATGGTGGTTAAAAGGCCAACCAGCACGCACAGCAAAACTGAGCTCCGTTCTACATGTATAAGCGCACTTTGAAAAAGCGGCAGTGCAAAAACGCAGTAGCAGACTGACTGAACTGAAAGCTTCAATTCCATGTACTGATTCTTTGTTTTTAATGAATGTGTCGCAACTCCTCTGGTGGCAGATTTAATCAACTTTTGATTAAATCTAGATTTAGTCATTTTGATCAACACATTATGGACAAGAAAACCACAAACATCTGTCTGTGATTGCTCTTGTCCTCCACTGTCCACCTATTTATTTAGAAATGTGTTTTGGATGTGCTTTTTTAAGGCTAAAATTTAACATGAGACACCAATGCACGCAAAGTGGGCAAATTTCCTGCAATTAGAACTACTGGCTATGTGTTTCTCAATAACTGGATAGAAGGCTGCAGACAAGATAGGAAATGAGCACACATTGGATCTCCATTTTAAAAAGTAAGGCTGCAAAAAATTGGCTACATCATGCCAAATATGCTTATGGTCCTCCGCATGCCACCAAAACTGCTCACTCTACAAATCCTAAGAATTTTTACTTGAACTCCTTCAGTTATCCAAGTGATGTAAAAGCAAACTGTGTTGTGAGGTGTTCCTTTCATAACCATCAATAGACATTTACAATATGCCTTCTCTGAGTTCATTGGGGACATCCTTCGCTGAAGACATCCCACCCTGCAAAAACTAAGCGGTCGAACCTCCAGACTTCAATATATTTTTATATTTACTCAGCAGCCTTCCCTCCTCTTACCTAATATGTTGTTGCCACTGTTTTTAATGTCTGATCTGTAAAGAAATTGACAGGGAGGGAGCTTGGTCTCATTGTGAAGGACATCAATAGAGCAGCACAGACAGCTAGTATATATAATCTTAGTTATACAAATAAAGGAATGACACCTGTAAGCTTACCTCAACATGATTTACAGTCATTTGCCTGCCATGGGCAATACAGGCAGGGGTAAGTGACAGTTTCTCAACTTTCTGCCATGGAGCTGCAAAACATGCACCCCGAACATCTGTTAATGTAAATAGGAATACTCTACAGAAAAGTGGTACTGTGTACTAGCCGATAAATTGGCTGCATCATGCCACTAGAGACTTTTAGCAGAAGCAGGTGCTGAAGAGACTAGTGTTCAGTAGTCAGCCCTTCAGTCTGCCTCTCAGAGACTGTAGCCACCGCCTTAAATTACCCCTGCCACTGCCAAAACCTTGTCACCACCAATCTACATCACTTTCACTTCCTGTCTTCTCACACCAGGAAGAAGTCTGCTGCTTCTGTACAGGACTGAACCAATGTTAGCGCACCAAGCGCTCACACACACACACACACACACACACACACACACACACACACACACACACACATGCTGGGCTGCTGCTGTTCAGGAAACTGGAGCTGCCACATTAAGCAGAGTGTAAGCCCCTGCACTCAGCCTGACTTCTCGCCACCAAGCACTTAAGGCCCAGCTCCTCTTACATTCCTTCTCTTTTCTTGGACAGTCTCCCTCATTCTCTCTCCCTTGTACTCTCTCAGAATCTCCCGACTTGCCTTTAGGACCGATACACACGTAAATGAGCGAACATGAGCATTGGGTCTCGTTCTAAAGCCAGTCCGGGCTTTTCTTCTGATTCACACCTATACAGTCAGGGTAAATGGGTGGAGCTAAACTGCTGTAGACAGACCTTGCAAACGGTGCTGGTTTTTGTGACAGCACAAGGGAGTGAACGGATTTTATATTTTAACAACATTTACATACTGGCATCATCCTCGTACACAGTTTTTTGCTGTTCTATTTAAAATATTCACTTCCCATTTAATGGGCCCTTTAATACTTTCAGTTCAAGCTTGAGCTTGAAACTACTGAAACTTTTCAATCTGTTCACACTCATGTTTGTACGTAGAAGAGTCTTACATTCATAGGTCAGTAAAAGTCAATGCATTGCTTTTTGTGACAGCACAACAAAATGACATTTTGACACTATGAAAAGTAGTCTGTGTGCAGCTTATATAACAGTGTAAATGTATTCTTCCCTCAAAATAACTCAATATCCAGCCATTAATGTCTAAACCACCGGCAACGAAAGTGAGTACACCCCTTAGTGAAAGTTCCTGAAGTGTCAATATTTTGTGTGGCCACCATTATTTTCCAGAACTGCCTTAACTCTCCTGGGCATGGAGTTTACCAGAGCTTCACAGGTTGCCACTGGAATGCTTTTCCACTCCTCCATGACAACATCACAGAGCTGGTGGATATTCGAGACTTTGCTCTCCTCCACCTTCCGCTTGAGGATGCCCCAAAGATGTTCTACTGGATTTAGGTCTGGAGACATGCTTGGCCAGTCCATCACTCTTACCCTCAGCCTCTTCAATAAAGCAGTGGTCGTCTTAGAGGTGTGTTTGGGGTCATTATCATGCTGGAACACTGCCCTGCGACCCAGTTTCCGGAGGGAGGGGATCATGCTCTGCTTCAGTACTTCACAGTACATTTTGGAGTCTACAGACTACTTTTCATTGTGTCAAAGTGTCATTTTGTCAGTGTTGTCCCATGAAAAGAAATGTGAGGGGTGTACTCACTTTTGTGATACTGTATATGGAGCGTATGGGTTGGGGAGTTTTAAAGCTTTTTACAGTAAACAGTAAGGGAAATTCTGTTTTGCACAAAAGAAATCTATAATTTTATGACCTCTCTGCGAAATCTTGGCTAGACCCACCTCTTCACTCAATACTTCTCTTACCGCCACTCGATTATTTTTTGTTGATTAAATTCTTTGTGGAGTGACCTTAGGTATGAAAAAGGCAAAATATGAACAGAGAAAATAAATAAATAAATAAATAATAAGTTACAAAGGAAATATATATGTAGAAATATTGGACCTAAAAATGTATAGTGGATGTCCATACTTGCATATGTATATTGGTGTCCAGTGATACGGACATTTGTAAAATACTACAGTTCTCTAGCTACATCCGCTTTTTCTAGAAAGCAGTGCAGCTTCTGCTGCAGATCCTCTTGACCTCACACTCTTTGGCCCACATGCCAAGCTTGGCCCAGGCCAGCAAGGGTAAATGAAACGACCTGTATCAGCCAACAGAGCATGTGAGAAGTCCTGCTGGGAATTACACAAGTTGTGGCAACTGTGCGTGTGTGTGTTTTGTTTCTCTTAGCATGGTGAAACCTTTAAGCAACTTTAGTTGCTATACAGTTTCAACAAAGTTTCACCTATATTGCATAATGCGAAGCCTAGAGTTGCAACGGTATGAGATTTTTACTGGTATGATAACCAGAATACCACAGTTTTACAGTATCACAGTGTACAGTATTTCACAGTTGTTGTTAGTATTATTATAATACACTGACCTTAAAGGAATGAAAACAGAGTGTTTGTTCGGGTTGAGCTTTACATTAGATAGAGCTTGAAATGATTTCATAATGAGAGTAGATGTAAAACGTCTCCATTCTGAAAGAGTTTAGAGTTTGTAGACTCTAAAAATAGTGAGAAATTGGTGGGATTCTCTGTTTGGTTGAATTTTTTTCAACACTGATATTCTGGAAATGTACAAGGTATGATAACCATCCATTTTTGTTTGAATCAAGATAATATTAAGCAAATTTGGTTTTGATTGCTCATTTTCTTTCTTTAACAGATTTTGTAACAGTGGGAAAAAAGATCATATAAGATCATTGTTAGTAGCCAAGAACAATCCACAAATTCTCTGTTTTCATTGGAAACTGAGGTAGAACTCAATGTTTCTACGGACTGCCATAACAGATGGAAGAGATGAGTATCCGTCTTTAAATTACATTGTAAGTGGAGATCAATGGGGTCCCAGCACTAAGCACCAATACGGAGCCAGCAGAGCACAAATGATGGGTAACGTTCTCAGACTGGCCTTATTTATGATACATGTGGGACCTCAAAAAGAGATTTTTGCACACTACTTTAATTCGCATAGTCCGTGAACTCAATGAACTATTCCCACTGTGTCTCTCAATGATCATGTTCTCTGAGGAACAATGCTGCCAGAGCTCTTTACAGGGAGTTAATTTCTGAACTTGTCACCTTTTTCTACTACTTATTTTTTCATATGCAAGTATGTAAACACTATTTTTCTAACATATCGATCGCCCCCAACAAAAACCTTCTGTGTTCAATTTGTTTTTCCACTTTTGTACATGACATTGATCAAGCAGTTTGCCTTGCCAACATGTTTGGGAATACAATCTTTTTACATTGATTTCCATTCAAAGTTTTTTCTTCTCTTGTAAACCTGCAATTTTGGAGATGACAATATTTACATTCAACTATCCAGCATCAGTCTTAAAGGCACAGTCAAGAAACTCAAGAATATTCTCTAAGAAATGAAGAGCTTGCAAAATGACCATGTAAAAACAAAGTATGGCTGTGCAAACATCAAGTGGCCCTCAAGTGAACCTCCCACTACAGTGCAACCAACAATAAAGGTAGCCTATTTCTTTTATATAGTGAGAACACAATTCCATGTGCTGGTCCATTTTAGTTTTTCATGGCCAATGTGGCACAAGTCGTAACTCCTCTGGTGGAAGATTCAAATTCGTTAACCCTTAAGCTTATTATTGAGTTGTTCATTTTAAGACTCATTACTCAGCATCTGCTACAAAGAGTTAGGTAACCATTATGAAAATAATGTGTAATAAAGTTACAAAGAGTGGAGAACTGAAGAGTGAGAAATGAAGGGTTTACGTATTATAGTATCTGAAGGCATCACTGCTGAGGCCTAAGTTTGATGGGGTCTTCTGCCACCCTCCTAACATAAAGTAAGGATTCCTTTGGAATCCCAAGAATGAAAATGTCTGTAGGACAGTCCAACAGAAAATACATTTTCAAGCAACTCACAGCCTTCTGGAAAGTTTTCCCATATCTGACTGCATTTACAGTGCTAGTATTTATAGCATACGAGAATATATTTGCTTTGGCACTCTGCAGTTCTTGTTTCCTGTCGGCCTCTTTCTTCCCTCACTCTTTCTTCATGTCTCTATGTCTCTTTCTCTTTGAATCGTTGAGCAATGAACAGAATGACTGGCACTCTCTGATGCAAATATGAAAGAACAGATCTGCCCTGAGGTGAACAGATTTTCAGCCTGTGATTATTTTGATTCAGGGTGTTGCAGTTAGGCTAAGATAAGGAACAGCTTGTAGCTGTACGGGGTACATAGCTTGCCTTGAAATGTTAGCTTTTTGGTGTCGCAGCCCTGTGAGCAAAATCTACTCCGAACAACGCAGACATGCCGAAATGAGCTTTGGTGCCCCACTTCTCTTCATGACATCATCTGCCCTGGCAGTTTCCTCTTTCCTGCCAGTCCTCTGGGAGATCACTCAGATGACCATGCACGGAGACGGCGCCTTCAAACGAGCAGAGATACTGATCTACCTCCTTCTAAATGCGCATCTATGTCCGCCCAGGGAGAAACACACGCGTAGTTTCCTTTATCCAGTTTGTCATTAATGCTTTTTTAAGTGGCCTCATTTGTGCTGACCAAATATTACTGTCCAGTCCCCAGTACAACACTACGCTCTCTGATGATTGGGATGCGGTGTCAATCATAAATGAACTTTGCAATACAGTGGTGCAGCGTGCAGTGAAAGCAGTGAAAGAAAAGAGTGCAAGAGAAACCCCAAACGAAACTGGCTTTCTGATGGCAGAAAACAGGTTTTCAGTCCCAGTTCTCAGGGCCCTAATACAAGTATCATTTTACATGTATTAAGTCGATTACATTCCCAAAATGCATTTCTAAAAGAATTACTGCTTAGAATTACATTTAATTTAATATTTATACATCATTACAATATTTTTCATAGTGCAGCAATGTTCTCTCACTACCGTACCTTTTATGTGTTACACAAATTATTAAACATCATACAGCCACTGGAACCCCATCGCCATCGGTGATAATTAACCTGGCAGTAATGTTATCTCTCTGGCATCTTTCTGCTTTAGCCAGCTAGAAACTAGCTGGGGTAACACTGTGATTACATTTCTTTTCATTGTGGCAGGATTCCCTCTTTAATCTGCAAGACTCTTCATTTCTTCAGAGTGACACAAAGGTTTCTGTCAGTGGACTTACCGCTGGGTTTGGACAGGACAATGGATAACACACTTGCCATGCATATGTTTTCAGAATCAGAAACACCACTATAATATACCAAGAAGACTCGTTAGGTGGTTTTCCCAGACAAAACATGCCAGATTAAGCAAAGTCCTGAACTACACAGCTTTCTAAATAAAGACTCTCTATTAAAAGGAAAAAACATGTAGTGTAGGACTAGACTCAATACCTGTCTGAATAAGCAACACTTAATATTATACTTGCCACTGTGAATGGCTCTGAATAAATGCATTTGTTAGATTTGTGAGAATATAGCCTGACTTGAATGTAGTTTGCTCAAATAAAAATAGGTCCTAGACCGTTCACAGCCATGTTCGGCATTTCCTTGTTCTACACTGCCCTAAGAATGTTTTACATATGATCAGCTCTGGTAAGAGCTGATAAGAAGCTGACTTGAACACAGAATGAACACATTGACTACAGAACTCAAAAACAGTGCCTACAACGCCTGCGGGTCTGTCTGCTGCACTTGTTTCAGAAGTCCACCATTATCCTTCACTACCGACACTGACCTCACCGTCCCCACCTCAAATCTGCTGGTTGATCCATTAAAATAGAATCAACTTCTCACACGCACATAGTAATACAGATTCGTTTATAGTTTCCTCCAAATGAACTGCACACTTGACCTGTATCTGAAAAGACTGACTTAAGACCACTGAGCAACAGTCCAGTTCTTTTTCTCCTTAGCCCAGGTAAGACGATTCTGATGTTGTCTCTGGTTCAGGAGTGGCTTGATGTTAGGAATGCGGTAGTTGTCGCCACTTTCCTAGAGATGTCTGTGCGTGGTGGCTCTTAATGCACAGCACAGCATGCTCACCAGCCTCAGTCCAAGTTCCTGAATCAGCTTTTCTCGACAATCCGCTCAAGGCTGTGAGCATCCCTGTTGCTAGTGCACCTATTCCTACCCCATTTTCTTCTTCAGGCTTCCACTAATATGCTTTGATACAGCACTCTGAGAGCAGTCAGCCTTTTCAGCAATGACCTTACGGGCTGACCCTGTGCTTGCGTGTACTGAACTAGACAGAGAGATACACAGTATTTTACTCAAATTCAATGAAATATTTGAATAATCTAAAACACTGGATTTCACATTATCCTGAGGCATAGGCCAAGAGTAAAACAGAAAAAGGCTATATGTCACTTTACATGAAAGTACTATAAAATATATACCACCTATTGCAATTAAATTATGAACAGAAATAAGCTTTTTACGATATTCTTACACACACAAATATATGTGCATATACATACAGGTCATTACATATTATAACAAGAGAAATTAAAATGTATGTCTTTAAGTTATTAATACATGTAATGACCTGTTGGTTCTTCTGCAACAGCCGTTGCATTGTACCTAACGTTGTGTTGCCATGATGAGCACAGCTGTGTTGCACAGTCACGAGAGTGTGTGAGGGAACAGATCCAACCAGCTCAGAGGTCCATGACGTGCCTTGGCTTGCCCTGGCCATCCCACTGTCCCGATTCAGGAATCTTAGACAACGGCTTGTGGAATGATCTGAATGTTCACAGGAAGAGAAGCCAGGAACGGCGCAAGAAAGCATTCACTACTCCAGTTCTCCCACATTGGGTGGGCAGCTTTCATTCGGCTCCTGGTTTCCAGCCCAAATAAGCTCAACTCACAATACCACAAAATAACAAGCATAACATCAGGTCCATTGCAGCATTCAGATTCCTGATCATAGAAGTCAATGAATCAACCAATTAGAGCTGAGACCAGCACAGGCCTCATACAACAATATTGATTTACACTTTTAGCGGTATTGATCAATACCAAAGGTTGAGTTAACTGCAATCAGTTGTCTTTTGCTGGGTGCTTTCAGTTTGTTTTGACATGAGCGCTGTTTACACCATTATCAGCCACCACACCCTTTGGTAAACAGTGTCACAAATTTGATAAGTCTTGTTTGGTGTGTACATTCTGAATGCATGCTTCTGAAAGTCACTTGATCCTGTGAATACCAAGGTCAACAAGCAGCTGAAATACGAAAGCTAACCCTCGATGCAGTGCACTGAACTATACTATTGCACCACTGAATTGTAGCAACCCAGCGTGAATTACTAAGATAAATAAGTCCAATGTGTTTGAGAGTGTAAACTATAAAGAGTGTTTTCAAGAGGAATTTTGATAGATGACAAATTTGTGTGGGCACAGAGTAGAGCCTTATTATCACCTGAAGGGCGAGAGACTGTGAAAACATGTCTACTCACACAACCACACACTATATATGATGTTGTCAAAACTGAAGCCCTGTCTCTCTCTCCTTCCCTTTACAGTGCACTAGAAATACAACTACAGTGGCTAGAAATATACCCAGCTGCCAGTTCTCAAGACTGTGTGTGTGCGTGTGTGTGTGTGCTAATGCAGTTCTTACTCACTTACACGAATGCATTACTGAAACGGAAGAAGCCAAAAATAAAACTAATCAAAAATGGGTGCAATAGAAGAGGCTTCATCAAATTCAGCTTATACGGGAGCTGATCTAACCTCAATTTCCTCAGATTGCATAGCCTGGATTCGCAGCACCACTGAAACAGGTGACAAACCTGGGGCGGGCTAATAACTGCCTAAGCCAGTGACCTGCGCAATATTTTTAACCAAGAGCTCAACCTTATTGCAGGGAAGCTGCTTTGAGTTGGTGGAGCCAAGATTTCAGGCACATACACTGTAAGGCCATTCACATCAAATAGAGCGTGCCATTACACACCATATAACATACACACATAACATACGAGTGCAAGATCATTCGTGGGGTTTGGTATTTAGGGTATTTATATTAAGGATCTCTTATATTATAGGAGCAGGATCTCTCCGTGAGCCAGGAATCTGTAGCGTGGGCTCTTTAGTGAAATGTCCCATAGCTATTCTCTTCTTAGACAGGCTAGACTCTGGGTTTATGTTGTCTGGATAAACTGGGAAATCTTGCTTTGTGAAATATCCCCAGATCTATTATAATTTTTGCATTTTGAAGTCTGAAATCTGAATGAAGTGTCACATTTGGGGAGGAGAAGGAGATGAAACATAACATACATAACATACCAGTACACAGATGAGCCGAAACACTGAGATATGTCCTCTGTATGCCACTAAACAGCTCTCTCTACAATGAAAATGTGTTGTGGTATCTGGTAGCAAGATAACAGCAGATCCTGTCAGTCCTGTCAGTTTTGGCTCATTGGTGTATGACCCACAGATGCACACCCTGTCACTCTGCTCTCTCCATTTGGAGCAACTCTGTGCAATTGAGCAATTGAGTGCCGACCAATGAGATTGTTCATATGTGGTCCAAAGCCAGGCCACATGCAAAAGACTCATTTAATGCACAGCAAGCAGGAAACACACTACCTCCCTCCCCAAAATACACTACAATACTATACAATACCAAAAGTATTGGGACACATGGTGCCAATGGTTCAATAAGTTCATGTTTCTTTGCTCTAGACAGTCCTATTCTATTGGCAATATTTCTCCACATTAGCAATCAGCAATCTGTGCAACTTAAAGCAGCTCAATGCATTCATTAGGCCAAGGGGTGTCCACAAACATTTGGACAGACAGCATAAACACTAACATGGCTAAACATTCCTGCACTCCTTTACTCTTCTGAGAAGGCTTTCCTCTAGATTTTGGAACATGGCCATCGCCATTCCAGCATCACTGGATGGAGCACCAGCACTCCAGAGAACTCAGTTCCGCTGCTACACAGTCCAAAGCAGGGGGAATTTATACCCCTCTAGCTGTTGTGTGGGTCTAGGCATGTTGACATTAGGCTCATGTGCAGCTCCTCAAGCGCATCCCATTCTGTTAGTGCAGCTTTTCTGCGAACCTGCCACCTGTGTTATGCAGCTGAGCTGATTCATAAGAAGAGGTGTCCGCAAACCTTTGGACTTTATTCTGTGCATAAAAATCTTTGAAGCAAATTCTGTGGGCATGATGATAGGTCATTGCAGAATCCAGAATGCTGCAGATGGAGGTTTCCGAGTGGGTGCTGCCTCAAAAGGTTCACATAACCAATCAGGTTCTACTCATCTTCATAACACACACATACCATATCATCAGATCAGTTCCAGTCAATATCATTTCCCAACACTGCTCCAGCACACTGTTTCCAGTGTCTCACTGCAGACCTTCTGAATGCTGGAACTGAGAGGAAGCCTTTAACAAAGTCTCATCTTCTACATGCATCCTCCTCTCTTCTTCCTCTCTTCTTCCTCTCTCTCACACACTCCTCTCTGATAATCTCTTCTTCCTCTCAGTCATTTGTCCTCCTGTACCATCCTCCTACTCTCAGCTTTCTCAAACTTCTGTACTTTCGACACACCTGAGAGTTCACTTTTAATGCCACTGCATGACATTTCTCACGCATTCTATGACCTTCACTGTGGCTGTGGGTAGTAGTTTGTGTGTGTGTGTGTGTGTGTGTGTGTGTGTTTGGGGGGGGGTGCCCCGCTGTGGCGTTTTCTTCATAATCCCTTTCTTTTTTAACGGTTTGTTCTCTCACTTCATGTGATCTATTCAGCTATTTTCAAACCTGTCTTGCAGGTTATATAACAATATAGAATATGAAGGCGCTTTTTCAGACCTAGAAAGCTGTAGTGCGGTTCAGTCTTTTCCCTGACACAAAGCCATAACTGCCAAACAAGTCCTAGAGAAGGTTTTATACGCAAGACTGGGACTTCGCTTTGTGCACACGACACTTACCACCTGCTTTTTGATCTGTATTGCTGATAAGTGCTGATAATTGCTGAATTTTCATTTTGCAGAACTGGTGGGATTCAAGCTCAAAGTTAGAACTCAACTTCAGCCCAAAACACTGAAGCAGGATCTCTCTGTGAGCCAGAAATCTGCAGTGTGGGCTCTTAAGTGAAATGTCCCATAGCTCTTCTCTTGCTAGACAGGCTAGACTCTGGGTTTATGTTGTCTGGATAAACTGGGAAATCTTGCTTTGTGAAATATCCCCAGAGTCTGAATGAGGTGATACATTTGGAGAGGAGATAAAACCTACAGGAGGGTGGATCTTTAGCAGGAGGTTTAGAGACCACTGCCTTAGACAGCTGTGTCTCCAAGGAATCCAACGTGAATCATAATCAGTTTAGCTACATGGTAGCAACAAATAGGTTAAACTGGAGAATCTGAACACAAAACAACATCTTAGTTAAAATAACAACAAGGACTGGGGCTGGGCAGTATTCACGTATTTCACACCATCAAAGCTATTTGGTGGTGGTAACTATTTGCAACTGGTCAGTAGTCAACAGCTCACGTGTTCTGGTCATTGCTGGTGCACCAAGGCACATTAACCAGAACAATACGTCCACAGGGACAATCAGGGGATTAGTGGGTGATACATTTTTAGATAGGGATGCTTGTTGGATGTGTTTCAATCTCTTTTTAGGTATATCTTGACTGGAGACTGGTTCATCCAAAATTGGATTGGACATCTGTAGTAAAATGCATACAAATGTAACAATAAATAAGACGTTATTAACAGTAGCCAAAACCTCTCAAGGCACCAAACATTCAGAGACCTACCCCAACTTTCTTCCCCAACACCACCCAACAAAACAGCAGACCCTCCTTAATATAAAAATGGGGAATAATGAAGACTGTATGTTTTAAGTCCTATTCAGAAAGGATTATTTAACAATCCTTGGGGGACTTGGGGTAATTCTCTTTCACAGTAGCTTCTCTATGATTTTATTCCCATCCAGATTGACCGTGTGTGTGGTTTTCCTTCTGAATCTCTAAAGAACAACTGAAAAATGAACATAAGCCTGGTTTTATCATCTTCACACTGTTCGCACTGGCACAGCATCGCCAGCTTCACCTCATGGCAAAACATCAATATCAAAATCAATAGGACCGCATCTCCCCAGGGGAGCGTCTGTACAGTTTTTTGGCAATAAGTAGGTCCTCTTCACTTAAAAACGACACCATGATCGATGTCTTAGCTTAGCAAAAACGAGCTACACAGCGGCATCAGTGAGCTGTTCGGTATGGTAACCAGAAAAGCGTGAGCTGCATTTCAGCGTTTCAAAGTCCTGTCAATAACTGTACAAAAGAGCTTTCGCAATGTTTCTAGAGCTCAAAATTAGGGTTGACTATTAGAGATGTTCGCATAATAGTGCATTGTTTTCGAAGGTGCATTGTCATGTAATAGCTTCCTGAAGCAAAAACTGGGCTGCCAACTGCACTAATCGCTGCTGGTAATTCAACACAGGCGATTTTTCTTTCACTTCACGTCCATAGGGACTGAATGTATAATGACGAACAGCATGTGGAAAAAAGGAGGAGAGGGGTTTCACTTCAGTTGGCATGAAAAAAGGTTGGAAAGCTCCATAATGCTCAAGCAGAGCTCCAGACATAATTGTAGGAAAAACTGAGGTCGGATGGGCTTTTTGTTTTTGAGCTGAAACACTTCCAGAGTCATGGAACCCATCTCACATCTTCTGGATGGAGGTTTCCAAGGCTGAACTCTGGCCAAGTTTGTACTTGGTTGAGGTGTAATGGATGCAGCCTATACGTAGTGCGTCGTTCTTCATGGAACCGGTGCAGCTCTTGCTGAACTGTCCCAGGCTTACTGATTGCATGGTATACCACCCCTTTAGTTCTGTAGAGCAGTAACGTTGGCTAACATCCGATTCCTCTCACAACGTGTCACTTTGGCCAATTCTGAAGCGTTTGGATGAGAGAAGACACAGAAAAGGAATAAAGAAATGTCACAAGTGGTGCAAGTTTCATCTTAGGTCATCAAACGACAAATGCAATATGCTGAAGGAGTATCATGCAGTCCTACATCCACACAGTCGTGCCTCTACTGTAGAGCGTTTACGGGACAATGCCACTGTAGTAAGAGAGCCGCATTTCACATTTCCTCACAACTGTTGCTCACAGCTGATCCTATATTCAGCTTTAGATCACAAAGACACTAAAAACAAAAATAAGGAACACTTGTTGAGCCATAATTAAGGTCTTATTCTTAGTTTAACAGACACTTCTAAACGGTTCTATGGAAATAACTAATAATACATTACTTAATGCAAAATACATATTATTAAGTCCTTGTCCATGTGAATTATTTATCCTGACTTATCATCTAAATATTTATTAGTGTGTAATAGATATCATTCCATAAGTTGCTGTAGGTGTTTCCTAAAAGCGGATAAACACCCTGACGCATATGAGAAACTGATTTCTCCATAAACTAAAGTAGAGCATCACAATAAAGCACGAAACAAATTCTTAATAGATCAGCTTGCGTCTTCCAAAATAAAGATAGACCAATTTAAATGTCTGAATGTGTATAAACTGGGTTGAAGATGAATAGGTACTGAATTGGTGTGCTATTGTGTAATTGTGTAATTAGTGAGAACTAATATGGCACTTTAGAATAGGGAACACATGCTGAAGCAGACATGAAAAGGAGTCCAACAGCAGCCACACGCCAATAAACTGTGAATTTAGATGATAATTAGTTCTTCATCACTTGCATAAAGTCTTATGAGAATGTTTATTTTACATCGTAGTCATTATTATTTATTATATATATTATATATAATATATATAATAAATATATATTTATATATTTATTATTTTATATATTTATATATTTATTATTTTTTTATATATATATATATATATATATATATATATATATATATATATATATATATATATATTTATTATTATTTATTATTATAGAGCAGATGGTCAATAATGTACTAATGCAAGTCAAATTGAATTAAGCTAAATGCACAGTAAATAAGCCTTAAATAGGCCCATATCATGAAATTAAACTAATAACAAAACATAAACTGTACCGTTCATGTTCACATCCATGTCCACACAGTCCAGTCCATTAAAAAAACTGCAAAAAAGCCAGTTGTGCAATTTTGTTTCTCTGATGCCTCATTTACCCATCTTCACCTATTCAGCCTACTAGAGTTTAGCCTCACCCATTCCTACTGCACCTCTCAGGAGGTATTAGCTCTGACTACTTTTTCAGTAAAGCAGCCAATCAGAACAGAGCTCATTTATCTTATATCAGTTCTAAAGGCACAAAAGTCTGTTTAATTCTAAGAGTCAAATAGAGGTAGGTACCATTGCTCAAATTGCTTCCTAAAGCCAGGCAATATTATGGCCCATGACCATATATATTATTGTTTCCCTACAAACAGTTTCATTAGTCTGATTTAACTGGATGAAATGTAGCATATTTTGACTGTTTGTAGCATTTTGACTAGTTTTTAAAAATCTGTCATTACTCATCTATTGTGATAAATGTGTATCGTAAAAATGTCTTTAAATATCGTGATATAATAATTTTACCATATCGCCCAGCCCTACTGCTTCCCTTCACAATCGACTGACCACAGCCTAAAATTGTCTAAACACAAATCAGTTCAAATGGAAGGAGGTCATTTTGGTAATACAGGCTATTAAGGCTATTTATTTGTTTTGGTAAATGAGTAAACATTTATGTATTAACGTGTAGCATGAATTTAGGGACATGTAACTCCCCCTACCCTCACACATACACACTGCCACAGTCCTACAACTTAGACCTACTTAAAGCCCCCCGGCCACAACATCCTAACCACGGCAGACACCCATTTGTCCTCTTTTCTGAAAACCAAAATATGGTCACCCTACCTAACCAGATCTTAATGACGTCCCAAAAACTGCTCCATAAATGTTAGTGGTACCAAGAGAAGAACTGCACCTGGCAGACTTTAGCTCAGCTGCTGACAGTACTGCGCTGCTTGTATTAAGACGTTTTAGGAACAGCATCCAGCATCTGTCAGCACTGAAACTTGAAGAGTTGTAAGACCTTGTTTTTTGGGAGCTACTTTCGCTTGCTTTATCCACTTCTGCTTAAGTGCAGGGTGCCGGGTTTGTAGCTGATTTTAGAATTGTGTACAAATGAGATCAATGCTGACTGCAAGCTTAGATTTCTAAGCTCACACCGCTCCCAAAAAAAGAGACGAGCAGCACCCGACCCATTTCAGTTAAATGCTGGATGTTCCACAGCAGTCCTGAGAGGAATGCTTGGGAACTACTGTGTCCTCGAGCTACTTTTACTCACACTTTCAGGTTAAACCGCTTTTTCTTGTGTACTGTTTTAGGCTACTCCACACCACACCCCGTATTAAAGCCCTCTAAATGTGTGGTTTTGCAGGCCTTAATGAGATGAGATCAATCAATACTGGCTGAGGGGTATATTCTCAGTCTGAGAGTTTAAATACGATTTCTCATAATTAATTGGTTAAGAGGTAAACATTCAGTAAAGTCATTCAGTGTGGTTTCGCCTGAAACAGGAGGTGGGGATGACAGTAACCAGATTTCATGCATCTAAATGCTACATCTCAGAAAGTTGGTTATGAATATGCTAGATGCATCATTGACAGACAGATAGACAGATAGACAGATAGACAGACAGACAGACATATAGAGACAGACAGAAACAGACAGATAGATAGAAACAGACAGACAGACAGACCGACAGACACAGACAGATAGATAGACAGAAACAGACAGACAGACTGACCGACAGACAGACAGACAGACAGAAACAGACAGACAGATAGACAGAAACAGACAGACAGACAGATAGATAGACATAAACAGACAGACAGACAGATCGACAGACAGACAGACAGACAGACAGACAGACAGATCGACAGACAGACAGATAGACAGAAACAGACAGACAGACAGACAGATAGACAGAAACAGACAGACAGATAGATAGACATAGACAGACAGACAGATAGATAGATAGACAAACAGACAGACAGACAGATCGACAGACAGACAGACAGAAACAGACAGACAGATCGACAGACAGACAGATAGACAGAAACAGACAGACAGACAGACAGATAGACAGAAACAGACAGACAGATATAGATAGATAGATAGATAGATAGATAGATAGATAGATAGATAGATAGACAGAAACAGACAGACAGACAGATAGATAGACATAGACAGACAGACAGAAACAGACAGACAGATAGATAGACATAGACAGACAGACAGATAGACAGAAACAGACAGACAGACAGACAGACAGATAGATAGACAGACATAGACAGATAGATAGATAGATAGATAGATAGACAGAAACAGACAGACAGACAGATAGATAGACATAGACAGACAGACAGAAACAGACACAGATAGATAGACATAGACAGACAGACAGAAACAGACAGACAGACAGATAGATAGACATAGACAGACAGACAGAAACAGACAGACAGATAGAGACATTAACAAACTCAGAATGGTTAGGTCCACGTGTCATTGTAGTGCTGGGGACCCCTGATTTCATTCACCACCACTGTACTAAAACGTGTGTTGGTAAGTTTCTCCAAAACGAACCGTTTCACCAAATCACCCTCAACGACTCTGTGCACATGAAGGGACGACTGTAGAAACGTTAAGCGCCAAGTTCCACAGATGAACCCTTCAGACTGTGAAGGCTGTCCAACAGCAATGCCCCTGAACCCTCCTCCTGTTGAGACACTGACTAAGCGTCAAATCCCGCTCTCACCTCTTTTACCTCCGGCTGTCTTCAGACTGGTGTGCCCACCTCAGCTTCCACAGCGGCGCAGACTAGCCCAGCAAGCTAACAGCGCGAGCTGCGGACACATACCTGTGTTGTAAAAGCGGTCGAGCACGGCCGTCTCTCCGAAGTCCAGCTTCCCGAAGAGCACGATCTCCAGCGTGCTGCCGACGGCCTCGCACGCGTCCCGCAGGCACTGCAGGGCCATGCTCTCGGCGCCCGTCTCCGAGTTCAGCACGTAAGCCACGCTCGCCCGGCGGCTCTTGCACTTCCCCGGCGTCAGCAGCCCCCCGAGTCCGCTCTCCGCGGGGCATCCTGCGCTGACAACCCCGATCACCCCCGCTGCCGATGGTAACGACGCGTCCTGCCAGAAGGTACCGGCAGCGGGCACGGCCGGGCGCGAGCCCTCCTCGCGACACGGAACCGGGAAAGAAACGCCCTCCGGCTCCGGGTTCATCCTCCTCTTCTGCGGTCAAAAGGAGAAGAAAAGCGAAGAAAGACGAAACTCCTCAGGTTACCTCAGGTTGAGTTTCTGGAAACGACGAAGCTCGCGCGCTGACATTCCTCCGCGCAGAAGAAAAGATTAAAACACTGTGTCGAAAAGTCGGGATTTCTACGATTAAAAAACGGACAAAAAGTTTTGAACAATAAAATAAAATAAAACAAAAACGTAAAGGCTCCTTAAAGGCGAGCGCGAGCCGTTGCCGTTCTGGTTTGTTGTTGCTGTCAACGGCCACGCGCTCGCTCCAGCCTCGAGTCACGACGCGCGAGGACTGTCTGTCGCGCGCTGCAGTTTAAAAGTGAGCGCTCTCGAGACGCTCCAGCTCGGGGAGCCCGCGCACCTCTCCGTGCAGCACGACGACGCGGACGAGTTGAAGTTGCCGCACGAAGCGACGGTGAGGAGGAGGAGGAGGAAGAGGAGGAAGAGGAGAAAGAGGAGAAAGAGGAGGAGAGGGGAGTCCTCGATCAGTGCAGAGCGAGACCATGTTCACGAGACAAGCTCGACGGATCCAGCGCGAGGCTGCACGAGGTTACCTCATCGCGCTACGAAAACAAAAACGAAAACAAGTCGCGCGCACGCTCGCTCGCTTGCTCGTTGGCTCGTGTGGACCCTGCCCTATCACCAGCGTTATCTCCTCCACATACGTACACACACACACACACACACACACACACACACTCTCTACTCACGCGAAAACGGGGCGGGGCATATTAGCATACAGGGAACGCCTCTTAAAGGGGCACGAGGCCTAAAGGAAGAAGGCGGTAGAGGGGGATTTCTGTTGGAGACAACTCAGGCTTCGGCTTAAAGGGGGAATTCCACAGCCTTTTTAAAAAGTCTGTATGATGAAATGGTGGAGCTTACAAACGACTTCTGAGGAGTTTCTTGTGAATCGGGTCATTCTAGAAAAAACTGAACTTCTCAGGATTGTTTGCACCTGTGGTGGTGATAGGAACCAGACGTCTAAGCAGTGCACTGCCTCTTAAAGCTACATCACAGAACGTTAATGCGAGGACAACGAGACACTGCCCATTTAGGGCGGTGGGGTACAGAACCTTTGTTGCAAGCTGTTGTAAGGCAAAAGAGTCCCCCATAGAAAAAGCCATCATCATGACATGTAAAACTCAGGAGATGGGTAGGCCGCTGATGAGTTTGGATATTCAATAAAAATAGGCTTATAAATAGGCAATAATAAAACCACATCCTAAGAGCTGTTCCATAGCCTTATTAGCCCATACTGTAGCAGCATCACTTACATATGACCTCAATATGTGTCATAGCAGATGCTGAATAATCAGTAGAAGACACTGCATCCGTTATAGACAATATTTTATAGGATTTACTGAATGTTTTATATATGTTTATAATCAGCAGTGTGATTTCAAGCCAATGTTCAAATCTGATGATGTCCCATTTGCTCATTCACTCTCCTCCTCCTGCTCCCTTCTACTCCACTGTATTCTAGGAGAGGACCAGTAGCCAATAGCAAAAGTTCTCCTGCAGCACCATGCATGGTACATGACAGTAATTGTGCCATACTGAATACTATCTAATACTATATTATATAGAATACATGCACAGTATACAGTATACATTTTTGCTGTTTTAGCAAGATTAGACTTTACTGATTTTTTAAATAACTATAATAACTATAACTAAACTTCCCTTACTGGTAGATGCCTGTCATCCAAGTCATGATTCTGACCTCTAGTGGAACTCCTTTGACAGTGCAAATCAAACAACCTAGTGCTGACCTCTACTGGTACAGCCTGGTTCGTGCCCCTTTTAGTGGTATGCATCTCTGTGCTGCACGTGGTAGTGTTTCCCTGTCCCAATTCACCTCATTTAGTCATTTTTCTGGGGGTTAGCATGTGAGGTTAGTGCAGAAAATAGCAGGACCAGGACTGATCCTCACAACTCATCCACAGCCAGATTAGACATATTACCTAGTTGGGAATAAATTAGGTAAGAACCACTTCTTGGATCCTGCTGACACATTCATTAGGGTTCTGTGTAGTCACAGGGGAACCCTCTATGCTAGGCGCTGTATGGAGTTAGGGTGATTCTAGGGGCCTGAGACTGACAGGCAGGGGTGTATTCTGGTTAGAGGTGTAGGGCCTGCAGTTCTACTTAGGAAGATAAAACAAGCTCTCCCATTGGTTGGGACTTTACTGGTAGCAGTGAAGGCATGACGTGTCAGATCAACCAATCAGGGTGGGAGACATTAGACACATTCAACAGAAAGGATAGTGCAGTACTGAATCTGTGTGGCATGGATAATGTACAGATACACTATATGGACAAAAGTATTGGGACACTTGCTCAGTCATTGTTTCTTCTGAAATTCATTGTATTAAAAAAAAGAGTTTATTCTGCTTTTTGTGGAGTAACTGTATTTACTGTCCATTTTGGACCATTGCTGTTAGGATTTGATTGCATTCAGTGATGAGAGCATTAGTGAGGTCAGGATGTTGGATGATCACCAACCCACCTCATCCCCAACTCCTCAACGCATCCCGAAAGTATTTGACAAAGCACTACCATCATTCCAGAGAACACAGATCCACTGCTTCACAGCTCAATGCTGGGGGGGCTTTATACCCCTATAACTCACACCTAGCATTAGGCATGGTGCAATAAGTTTGCAGAGTCTGGCAGTGATGGCTTGAATTCTCTGGTACCTTATATAAGATGGCATTACTGAAAAGAGCCTGTGTGAGGGATGGTGGCTGTGCGGATGCAGCGTGTGGTACAGTGATCTTCTCAGCTGTCCTCACTATTCACTGTAGGGTCTTGCAGTCAGAGACATTGCAATTCCCAAATCATGCTTATACTCTTCTAAAGTCAACAACCATATTCTTAGTTTTTCCCATGTTCAGAGACAAGTTATTGGTTCTGCACCAGTCCGTTAGCAGCTGCACCTCCTCTCTGTAGGCCGACTCGTGCTGATAAGACCCAACACGGTCGTGTCATCAGGGAATTTGATGATGTGGTTAAAGCTGTAGAGCCATGAGTCAGCAGAATTAATGGCAGTGGACTGAGCACACAGCCATGGGGGCATCTGTGCTCAGCATGGTGGTGCTGGAGATGCTGCTACCAATCCTGACTGGTTGTGGTCTACAGAGGGAGGTGTTCAAGCCCCGCAAGCTCAGTTTTTTCATCGGATGCTGAGGGAGGATGGTGTTGAATGCTAGAATTAAAGTGAATGAACAGTATTTCAGTCAACAGTATAGTGTTTTCACTGTCCAGGTGGGTGAGGAATAGGTGGAGTGTGATGGAGAGGGACAGAATGCAAACTACAGTTGGTCCATCCAGTGACTGGGGAGCTGGTTCTTAATGTTCCTCATGGCAAGCTTCTTGAAGCACTTGGTGATGGCGGGTTAAGTGCAAGGTAATGGAAGTCATTGAGGTCGGACTCTTCAGCATAGGGATGATGATGGTGGTCTTGAAGCATGCAGAATCTATTTATTACAGGACGGCCTTTTTTAAACCTATAAAAGCTTCTGTACACCCAGAAATCCCTTTTCCAAACATGGTTCCTTAATAAAGCATTGCTCAAATGACCTGTTGTGACACTTTTTTAAGGCATGTTGGACAACTCCTAGGTACCATTTATTTCATTACTGAACTGTATGGTTTTATGTGACCCGCCTGATAAAGGACTCAAGCCTTGCCCTTAGAGCCTGAAAATGAAGACAACATACAGTGTGTCACAAGAGTGAGTACACCCCTCACATTTCTGTACATATTTAAGTATATCTTTTCATGGGACAACACTGACAAAATGACACTTTGACACTATGAAAAGTAGTCTGTGTGCAGCTTATATAACAGTGTAAATGTATTCTTCCCTCAAAATAACTCAATATACAGCCATTAATGTCTAAACCACCAGCAACAAAAGTGAGTACACCCCTAAGAGACTACACCCCTAAATGTCCAATGTACACTGTTATATAAGCTGCACACAGACTACTTTTCATAGTGTCAAAGTGTCATTTTGTCAGTGTTGTCCCATGAAAAGAAATACTTAAATATCAGCAGAAATGTGAGGGGTGTACTCACTCTTGTGATACACTGTATTTACTAGTTTTTAGATGTGAAGGGCCCATGACCTCATGAACATGGCTTCTGTTTAATGGCACAGTGGCAATGCTGGGCGAGATCAGCAGCCGGTGCGATAGCAATGCTAATGCCGTGGTAGGGATGCTGGGCAAGACAGATGGCCGGCACTGTAACAATGCTTATAGATATATAGATACACACACACACACACACACACACACACACACACACACACACACACACACACACACACACATATATATATAGATAGATAGATAGATAGATAGATAGACAGATAGACAGATAGATAGATAGATAGACAGACAGACAGACAGATAGATAGATAGATAGATAGATAGATAGATAGATAGATAGATAGACAGACAGACAGACAGACAGACAGATAGATAGATAGATAGATAGATAGATAGATAGATAGACAGATAGATAGACAGACAGACAGACAGACAGACAGACAGACAGACAGACAGATAGATAGATAGATAGATAGACAGATAGACAGATAGATAGACAGACAGACAGACAGACAGACAGACAGACAGACAGACAGATAGATAGATAGATAGATAGATAGACAGACAGACAGACAGACAGACAGACAGATAGATAGATAGATAGATAGATAGATAGATAGATAGACAGATAGACAGATAGATAGACAGACAGACAGACAGACAGACAGATAGATAGATAGACAGACAGACAGACAGACAGACAGACAGACAGACAGACAGACAGACAGACAGATAGATAGATAGATAGATAGATAGATAGATAGATAGATAGATAGATAGATAGATATAGACACACATAAATAAAAAAGATAATTAACCTGGAAACAGATGTCATTTTCTTGATTCTTTCATCCAATCTTTCATTAAAAGGGTCTTCAAGAAACAAGCAGTGGTCTTTCTATGAAATATCTTATTATTATATTATATTATATTATATTATATTATACTATAATTTTAGAAATGATGGGAATTTTTTATTGCTTTATTGTAATGCACAAAAACATTAATGGTGGCCTTTGTCACAATACAACGTGACTTAATCTAAACACAAACACAAACAATAACAAACAACCCCGAGAGGCGATCAAAATAACGACCACCGTGCAGGGCACGCCAGGACAAAGGGCGGGTTTCGCATCTGGCATGACGTCACCGTCCAGTTGTTTGGGTGTTTTTTTTTTCTTGCTCGGCCTCCATCAGGTGTCGCGAGAAAGAACGTGACGTCACGTCAGAACATCATTTCTCTCTCTCTCTCTCTCTCTCTTGCGCTCTCAGTGCGCGTGCGCTTGCTCGCATCCTCCCTCCTCCGAGGACCAGAGGCGAGCTCGTGCACCTGGCAGACCGAACGAAAGATCCCTGCGCGGAGGACAGCGCCAGTGTGTGTGTGTGTGTGTGTGAGAGAGAGAGAGAGAGAGAGAGAGAGAGCGTGGGAGAGAACATGCGTTTGTGCGCGCGGAGACGATGCTGATGCAAAGGACAGCGAGCGTACTTTTTCCGACAGCATCATGAGGGTAAACATCGTCATGCGCGTCCTCGCGCCGCTGCTCTGCTTTATGCTTTCCTCGTTTCCGGTGAGCTCGAGCGCCGCGCGCGCCGTCTCCTCGCCGCTGTCGGACCTCAAAAGCAAGATCAGCGGCGTGGAGGAGCTGCTCGAGGAGTTCCGCAAGCAGCTGCAGCACGAGGAGCAGCCCTACGCGAGAGGAGAGGCGCGCGACGGCGACGACCAGGACGAGGAGGAGGAGGAAGAGGAGGAGGAGGCCGGGGAGGATGAAGAGCAAGAGCAGGGACCCGGTGGGGGAGCGTGCCTCAGCCACTTCGACGCCGCGGAGTCGCGCATCATTCGCGCGGCCGTGTCCATCGAGCGCGGCGCCACCTTCCTGTCCGCCCCGAGCGACGCGCGCAGCCCCGCCGACTGCCTGCGCGCGTGCTGCGCCGAGCCGCGCTGTACCGTGGCCGTGGTGGTGCGCGAGGAGCGCGCGGCCCCGCGCGACGGACCCCGCTGCTATCTCTTCAACTGCACGTATCGCGGCGCGAGCGTGTGCGCGTACTCGCCGCAGCGCGGATTCACCGCCTACAGCCGCAATGGCACAGCCAGCACCGCGCCGAGGAGACCCGCGGAGCAGGAACAGGTGGAGGACGCAGGCGGAGAGGCGTGGATGAGAGGTAAGCGCTCGTAGATTAAAGGGGCCTGGATTCTGTATTTGTCTGATGTCCTTTTATGTGTGGGTTAATCAACCACAACTGTCCCTAATCACTCATCAGAATTAAATAGACCGTTGTTGTACCGTTAGGACTGAGGTGTATGCAAATGAACTTTGCTCTGGTTGGCTTCTCTTTATTGTGCCTCCTTCAAACAGCAGCCCAAGCCAAAGCACTCCTTATAGCATCAGTGTTGAATGGGTGGAGCTAAAGGGCTGTAAAATCAGATACAGCATGGAGTTCATTCAAAACAGGCTTAATGTCCACATCTGAACTATGTGGACACAGTGAGAGTAAATCATACACATGTTTACATTCTACACCGGACCTCAGGGAGCTCTAGATCAAGAGGTTCCCAGTCCTTTTCATACCAAAGCACCACAGGACACACAATATTTGTGTCATGACCCACCGAATCATTTCTGTACTTCTGTACTTATGATTTCAGCCCTTTTTTACTCCATAATTAATAACAAGGACAACGCAACTCCCACCTTTAGTATTTAAATAGGGATGTTCCGATCCCGTTTACGCTCCAGTCTGATTCCGATCTGATCCGATCCACAGCCCCACAACTTAGTTAAGACGTGCCAATGCACAGAAGTAAACACCAGTAAAATCAGCTCTGCAGTCCAATCACGTTCAGAGCTGGTTTAGAACCAACGAAAGGAAGGTGGTTCTCTCATTGGTAAGACCAGGCTCAATTCAACAGTCAGGACAAGATGGGAGTAGCGTTATCTCTTCTATAAGTGAATATAATGGAATAAAATATATTTGTTGTTGCACAGTTGCACTAATCTGGGTGGTTTTGGCAGTGTGGACATTATTAGACATTCTGAACAAATTATATAGACAGATTAACTAACTAACTTCTAAACCGCTGCTCTGTGTGCCATTCGTTGCGGCACGTTTACAGCAAGACTTTAGCTAACTCTTAAGATGAAGTTTTCCTCTCTCCTAAACTTTAAATTCCACCTTAAATAATGCAAAATAATGCATACCATTTAAGGTGGTATGGAGAGTTAGAATTAGAAGTAGTTCTTGTTTTAGCTGCTGGATGTGAACAAAAGCGCACTTATCACATCATATAAAGCTCTGTTTTGATATGTTCCCCCGAAATAACGGATCAGATCGGGACATTGCTAGTATTAATATATTTCAGTAATGTCTAGACGTGTTCAGTTTCAACCTTTTCTGATGGGGATTGTCAGTTATGGGACACAAGGTTTCTCAAAAGCCTTTTATCATAAATTAAAGATTGTTGTGAAATGGTCGAAAAAGAATCACATGAAACTCTCTCTCTCTCTCTCTCTCTCTCTCTCTCTCTCTATGTGCCATGTTAGATTATTTTAGAACTACGTGATCAGTTGGATCAGTCAGCTGGTCTGTATTTAATCACCCTTACTTTTGGCATGAGTTTTCCATTGGTGTGTAACCCGGAAATAAAATAACCAATCACTGCAGACAAAAAAATAGAGTGTACATTGATGTGGTTTCCTCTCGACCTACACATACCCACAATGTGACCCACAGTTTGAGAACCGCTGCCCGAGATGGTCTACATTTGCGCCCTATACTGCTGCATTGTGCGTTGAATGGAGATGGAGAAAACAACATGGTGGACTGTCTGGTTAATAACATCTGCCCTGTGGACACCCCTCCTAATTTATCCATTGCTAGTTATCCATTGCTGACACACCAGAGCTTATCTACAGGGACTAGACAAGTATTGCCAATAGAATAGGGCTCTCTGGAGCAGATAAACATGAACGCATTGACAACATGCCTAATGCTAGATGTGGGCTAGAGCGGTATAAGCACACAGAATGTGTTGTGTATTTTCTTTGTCTCATATTAAAATAATTTCTGCACCACTGCTGTAATGGTAATGTGATTGCAGCCCTGAAGTGCATATCATGTTTTTTTTATCTGACGATGATTAAGGATAATAATAATAGTAGTATTAATAATAGTAATAGAGAAGTATTCCATTTTTACAATATTATGGTTAAAGTATTTTATTCTAGCACACACAATTGATTTAGAACATTGATAAATTCATCATTAGATTATTCAAATAATAAAAACATTAGATTTATTGATACAAATAAGAATTGTTAGATGCAGCCCTGCATATCACTAAATGCAATCAAATCCTCACAGCAATGCTCAAAAATCTAGTAGAAAGCCTTGCCTGGACCGTAGAGACAGTTACTCCAGGATATGCTTTTTTAAAATACCCTAGATTTCAGAAGAAACAATGAATGAGCAAATGTCCCAATACTTTTGTCCAGATAGTGGATCTTAGTGCAGTAATCCAAAGTCCTCCAGTCTTCTGGAGTTCAATAAATACATCTAAAACACCTCAAGAAAATCTCAACATCAAGCGACATGGAAGCGATTGTCTGATGATACCAAGATGATTATCCAGTATCATCATGCATCCATAACCTACACCTTTGTCTGATGCCAGTATTAGTCAAGTATCACTTCTTATTCCCACTTGGTCATGAACACAGCATGATACAGCAGGTGTGCATTTACACTTCAGTATGAAGCCGTATTGGACTGCCCTCCACACTTCCCTAGGACATCTGAACGAGTGTTTAGTCACTGGTTAATCATTTATTACACAGTGCTTGAATTCTGGAGTTGGAAGGTAGTCTGAAAGCTTAAATAATGTCAGGACTAAAGCAAAGCCATTAGGTCTTGGCCTTACATGTTGAACAATCTGCCGAGACTTGAAAGCTTGTGAAAGCGGTACCGATCTGATCTTTGTGTTTCCGTAGATAACACAGCAATATAATTTATGTAAGATACGCTGTCAGTTAATGCTGTAAACTATCCCTTTAGCTATAGACTGTGTATAACGAGAGATTCTGGACAGACACTTTGTGGTTCATTAACTGTATTTATTCGTTTTTGACTGACTGTGCAGTTGTAAACACTCTGAACTGATAGCTTTCCGCTTTTGTGAAGTACTGATGCGAATCATAGTTGTAGTGAGGTGGATGCAGTAAGAGTTTTGTCCAAAAGGCAGGCAGGAGCCTTCTCCTAACCTAATCTAATTAAGGTGACATATGCTAGAATACCATTTACCTCTGATAGTATGCTAAATCACTGTAAGGGCACAGTTCAATGTCTGTCTACAGTGGGAGTGGGATAAAATAGCATTGACAAAGGAGTGTAGTTAGATTAGACACACACACACACACACACACACATAAATATGTCCAATGAAAAAAACATATCTCCAAAATGGCAAAAGACAAAAATGATCTTAACTCTCAGAGAAAGTCAATGTAAACTAACAGTTGGTTCCAAGTAAATTAGAGCATTTCTATTGGTCTAATCATCCAGAATGATTGACACAGTGTACAGAGCAGCTACAATAATGGAGATACATGTATAATACATGTATAATAATAATTACACAGACACATATATATTTTAAATCAAATCAATAACCAACGCTCAGAGGAAAGCACTGGGTACCCAGCGTCTCCCCAGAGAGAGAGCGCCGCCATCTACCCACCCAGAGAGAGAAAGACCAATTGTGCTCTCTCAGATTCCGGCTGTTGATGGCAGGCAGCATGACCTGGGACTGATACCGGCCATCCTTGAGTGGATATCGGAAGCCCCTCAAAATATTCCTTTTTTAGCACCAATCTTTCAGGTCAGATTGGAACCTTCCTGTTTTGGTTCGTTAAAGTGACACAGAATTATTTATTTATTCATTTTAATTTTGCAGAGCTAGACGAACCCCCCCGAAGCGATGCCGGACAGGATGTGGTGGTCCAGCTGCCTACAGACTGGGCCATCCTGGATGGCAGGGATAGCATTGATGACCACGGCATCATGCGATACGAGTGGTCCCTCGTCAAAGGAGATCGCTCTGTCATCATGAAGGTAAACATTCATAAACTAACACCAAACACTAGCTGGTTGAATTTGCTACAGGAAGGCTCTGCTATGCAGCTCCACTATAGTTACACAATGCTGTTAGCAGCGCTCTGGCATGGAGTCACAATTACAGAGATGCCTTTCTGCCTTGTAGCATCAAAATGACTCTGAAGCTTTCATTTTCAGGTAAACTTGCTATATCCTTTGGCTACGTTTGTAAGATATATGTTTGTGAGAAAAACATGTTCAGTCTGAAGTGTCTACATTTTGGCCTGTTGGTGCATGTGCTTTGAATCCTAGGGAGCCGCAGAACGCAGAATGGGCTATTACTCAGTGCTTATTCACCGCATCAAGACAAAGGCTGAGAAAGGGAGCTATCTGCTTTGTTTGCTGGGCTTGAGATATTATCAGGATCTAAATTAGTGGATAAACACACACATGGTCACACAGACACTAGAGATACTGCCTCGCTGCCTACCCCACCCCCACCCACACAAATCAATGGCTGGTGTGGAGTAAAGAGTCTGGAGTAATTGTGTGTGAAAGAAAGACAGACAGATAGAGAGGCAGACGGGGGCTTTTTTGTGCACCTGCTCAGCAGAACAATTAAGGTATTGTTGACGCTTCAGAGCAGCTATCCCATGGTGGTCACTTCTGAAAGCCAATTTGGGCCATGTGTTCTGACAATTTCATTTGTTATTTTTATTTTTTACATTTATTTTTAGTTTTTTAGCTACTTTTATATTTTTAATAATATGGAACTTGAATGCCGTTGTGGTTAGTGTGATATTTGAAATCCAATTCTGATACTTAATTGGTGCCAGGACTGGCATTTATAGACAGTACTGTAATGGCAATAGATAACACTGATGAAATGAGCAAAATGAGCAAAATCGCCTTCTGAGTAGTTGTAATCAGTATCAACACTCTATTTTGGCAGATACTTAAGGAGCAGGTATTGGTATCATAATTCAAAAAGTGGTATCTGTGCATTCTTCAGTTTTATTTGTGTCACAAGCTAGCTTTTCGATTAAGCAAACTAGAGCAGTAATGATGCACATACAGTATATTCAGGTTCAGTACAATGTTCTGAGGTATTCTGAGGTCACTGAGGTAAACTGAGGTTACTTTCTGTGATGTTTGATAGTTTGTAGGTTGAGTAGCGTAGCACACTCGATATTGTGTATATGACATCTAATTCAGTGTAGCCTCTAAAATTTAAAGAACAAGGTCCAAACAAGGTTATTAACATACAAAGGGTTATTATTGGGGATGCACCGATCCAACTTTTTCAGTTCCAATACCGATACAATAAATCAATTTTGCGTATTGGTCGATACCCGATACCTGTACGATACTATTGAGCGCACAATGCGTATACCTTACCATGTGGGAGAGACTTAAGGCATCGGGATTGGCTTACACATTACTTTATATATCATAACAAATTAACACATAGATATAAATGTACTAAATTGCCATTTGTTATTTATTTATTTATAAACAAATTAAAGTGAAAGGATCGGTTCCATAGATTGTCCTTATTATCCGATACCCAATCTAGCTAATTTTGTCAATATTGGGACCGATATCCAATCGTGATATCGGATCGGTGTATCCCCAGATATTATTTAGTAATGTGTAGAGGAACACACTCTGGACTGATATCCAATGTTTTTCGTCCACTGGGCAGTAAAGTCCGTAAATGGTGTCTTGAGACCACAGGATGGCGCTCTGAACTGACTCAAACTGGATTAGGATTAAAATAGCCGATACCCGCTCCGTTAAAATACGCATAGACGACCAGGGATGCACAATGATATTGGAATCATATTGGTATATGCAAATAATCTGATTTGGACAGTTTTTGAAACTGATATTTGAGGAGCAGAAAGTAAGGGCATGTTGCAGTACTACACTAAAATACCTGCATTTTATCCATTTTACAGAATTGTAACCCTTCAGAAATAAATATGGTATTTTTCTATAGTCCTTATCCAGCTGGATTTAGTCCATGTCAGTGTATCCCTAATTGAAATCATAAGAAAGTATGTCCTGCTTACAAACACAAGTGTGGCTTGAGGTTTAGAATCCACACTTACCACAGAATGCCTGCTTGTTTCAATGAAAAACAAGTGAGAAAACAAATCATAAAGAATGAAACATGCTTTTGTAATCACTGGCACAAACATGAACTGGTGTTAGTATGGCACTGACTGGTTTGAATGCACACAAGCGTAATTGTAAATAACAGATGTGCTGTATCTCAGTTTTGAGGGTGTTCTTGACTCTGCTCTCTGCTGTGCGTATAATGCAACCTCACATAGACTTGAATGCTGTGACATTTGAGGACTGAGAGCGTACACTTTACAATCTGAAAAGATGAATGGATCCTACAGTGCGGAATGAACTTTCTCAGAGGGCTCAGATGAGCTTTGCAGAGGTCAATCTGGCGCTAAGACTTCAGTGTGTATGATATGATTGGAAACAGCCTGCTAATGTGTCTTTGTCTCTGTTGCACATGTAGGTGACTCACCCAGGTCTGCTGAAGCTGAGTGGACTCAGAGAGGGCGTCTACACTTTCCAGATGACCGTCACTGACACAGTCGGACAGAGGAGCTCGGACAATGTCTCAGTCACTGTGCTGGCGCCAGAACACCACGCGGAAGGTTAAGAGCCACCTCAACTTCCTTTCCTTCAGTCCTTCAGCTCTCTCAGACTCTTTAGATGCCACTGCTATCAGAAACACTTACCTTATATGTGCACGTTTTAGGTTAACATTTGACTGCTGTATATTTTGGAGCAGCATTGCTGTGAGGATTTGGTTGCAATCAGCGACAAAAACTTTAGTGATGTTAGGAAGTTGGATGATTACCACCTCACCTCGTCCCCAACTCATCCCAAAAGTCCTGGATGGCGCACCTTTATTTCAGAGAACACAGTTCCACTGCCCTACAATACCCCTCAATACCCCTCTAGCCCACTCCTGGCATTAGACATGGGACCAAAAAGTTCATGTTTATCTGCTCCAGAAAGTCCTATTCTATTGGCAGTACTTTTATACAAGGACTAGGTAAGCTGTGTATGTGTACAGGTGCACATCTGTGTCAGCGGACATATACTTTACTGGTCAGTGGGTCATTTTTCAGTACTACTTTAAAGGCTCCCATATAATGTAGTTAAGATATTATTCATATGGGACATGTAGGGAAATCCTGTGTCAAATTCACCCTAATTTATTATAGGAATATGAACCTAGCATACATGAACATATTTACAGGCCTTCACACCTAACCACTTCTCCCACATTCAACATGTGAAATAAGGAGAAATGACTATTGAGTTACTGATTGACATGCATGTCACACCATCATATGCGTCATTGTTAAAGGATAATCAATGTTATTGACTTCATCTATTAGCGTTGATGCACCTAGAGCGCATATCCACCTATTCAGCTTACAGCAGTTTAGGCCACCCTTATGCTAAAGCTATAAGGTGGGATTCAGACTGCACTGACTTTTTAAACATAGGTCATTTAAATATATCTTAAACTTAAAGACACATAAACAAAAACGTCTGTTCATATGAATTACATAAAATTTAAAAACGGACACAAGCATAGTCTGAGTTAAAAGCATACTTCAAGATATATCTGTCGTCCTATGTACTGCCTATCTTGGCATATTGTTAGTCATATGTGTTTATTCAAATCTCAAATGTGTTTTGTTCCAGTGTGTACTCGTCATTGCTCACGATATCAGTTCATGTGTGACGACGGTTGCTGCATCGACATCAGCTACGCGTGTGATGGCAAGCAGCAGTGCCCCGATCGCTCAGATGAAGACTTCTGCCGGAACTGTGAGTGAAGCAGAGTCGCTGACCGTGTTTCTGTCTTCCATTTAATAGCCACTTACTTTATATGTAGTGTACAGTAAATGTTTAAGACCTTAGTCTTAAAACTAAGCTCACTTTGTCTAAGTGCTGTCATTTGGAGCTTTGGCTAAGACCTAATGTTTAGTGTTTAATTAAGATGGAATGATAAAGATTGAGAAGGTTTGAAAGTTTCCATGCTGAATATGGTCTTTGTTGTCTGTGGGTTTTTCCGCATGGAAGTCGATGGTGGACGCAAGGCTGTGACACACACGTCCAGCGCTCCCTCTCAGATCGGAGAAGCACGAGAATCAGAGGGCCGAGCTATGATTCCCTCAGAACCGCTCAATACGGAGGCCCCGGTCCAGGTCAAACAACAACAACAACAACAACAACAACAACAACCTTCAGCCAGTCAAGGTAACAACTCCAGCCTCCTTAGAGGCTCAGTAGCAACACTAAGCTTGTAGTAGATCTGTAACAAAGCTTTAAACAGGTCTGAAAGTTTAGTCTAAAAAATGAAAAGAATGATTAGATTCTTCCTGATGATATATGGTATAGGTGGGAGGAACCTTTAAAAAAAAACGACATCTACTTTTGGGCTTCTTTAAAGCTTTAAAGCTTAAAGCTAGTTTAGCCTCAGGTGTACTAAATCCATGTTTTCATTCCAGTTAGGTTTATGTTCCTCTTGTGGCCACACAATATACATGTACAGAGTAAGCAGAGTATGTGGATAGTTTACCAGTGACCAGAAAATGACCAATATAATTACACTGAATGTTTGCCCTTTCATTGTGACCTGGGAGGCCCTAATCTTGGGTAACGCTTGGGTGTAAGAGGGACCCTCACTAGCTTAGCTTAGTTAGTTAACCTCTTAAAACTCCAGCCCTTTTTTCCATTTTCCGCCTGAATTTACACACCCAAATCTTGAGGCTTTCTGCTCAAGCATTTTTTGCTTTTGAATCTCGTGTCATCATGGGTCTACTTTCACCAGGCACAATTTGGAGTTGATTCCTCTTACTGCTTTAAATTATTCTAGCCGGAGTAGACAGTGAAAAGACAGCTTCTCCAAGTGTCATTTTGGAGTTTCCAGAGTCCCCCAACCTCTCAAACAAAGAAATAGCTCATTGTACTGCAGAAAAGTGATTGTTTATTATCTGCACTTGATGGCAATATGTTGTACTGTATTTCTTTACCTTCTTTGACAAACTGATGTCATCCACCAGTTTTATTTTGATTTTATTTTTTTATTCTAGTGCCAAACCAAGAGCAATCACTAGTAAGTAAGAGCAAAGAGGCAGGAGGGTCTAGTTTCACCTTTGCTTGTTTTATTTAGTCAGGTTTTGTTATTCTAGCTTTTACAGCTCTCACTGCTGTCCCACTCCAGCAAAGCCTCAGTTTCACTTTCCTGTTCCAACTCTGCCAAAACCTCTTCAACCCCATAAAATGTTTTCTTCTTTGATTCTTTGAGTTTCCACAATCGCTGCAGCAGAATTTGTATTCCTGAGGAAAGCTTCCTGTTTATCTCCCGCCTACTCGGTTGCACATCATCATAACTTGGCACCTGATTGGTCTACAGACTCGATTGGCATGTTGTTGGAAAGCTGAAAGTATAAGCTTTGCAGTGATGTTGAAGGCAGTGATCCAAGGGGGTCATATTTTTATTCTTTTTTAAATCCTTGGTACTTCGTTTTGAACTGTTGTTTTTTCCAAGCACTCTTTACACAACCATGAGGATTAATAGCGAAAGGATTGAAGGAAAGATACAAATTTGGTGTCGTTTTGAAGGGGACAGCCAAAGGTATGCAGCGGTATCAAGTGTTTGTGTGTGAGAAGGGTGTCTGTGAGTGGTAGCGGCCATTGCGCAGGAGTGATGGATTCTGCAAGGAAAATATCTCGCGTTTCTAAAACCTTTTTCTTTTGATTGTAATTCAGTAGCCGTACAATGGCTGACATGATCCTAATCCTGAGAGTCTGCCCGTTCGATCAGTATATAATTATAGGTATTACAGGTATTTTGTGACTGAAATATATATATTGTGAAATAAACTAAAGATAAGGTTGCTTATATTGGACCTGTAATACAGCGTTTAATAAGTCACTCCAATAAGACTGGAGATTAAGTGCAGAGTGAGGATCTATTGATGCTCAGTGGACTTTTTCTTCCAGCTTATGTAAGCAAGCCTGAATCCTCCATGCGTGTATCACTTGTCCTACCACATAAATGAGCAATATAACTACAGCTGTTAGAATTCTATATCAAATACACTTTCAGTGCAGCTCTGGCATGTCTACACCAAACTAAACGTGGTCAATCTATTAGCGCTTCTGTTCTGAATGTACATAATACCCTCCCAAACCATACCACCTCTAAAGTTGACTTTTTTATACTTTGTTTTTGGCTAGCCATATAATTAGGTAGGTAATTAGCCTTAATCCCTTCAGTCCAAGGGACGTATTCCCTGGGACTTTATAGTAATAAAAGCACACAGGAAGAATAAAATAAGCTAAAAACCTGAATAACTGAGAACTGTCGGTTAAGGTCTAGCCTATGGTCAACCAAGGAAACAACACTAGCCTTAAAAGCATGCATGTGGTAACCTAAGATAACAATGCTAGCCCTATAGCAGGCATACATTCAGCCAAGATAACAATGCTGCCCTTATAGACTAAGAGTCTACCAAGCTGACAGTTTACACCAATCCTGCAATCTAAAGAGCCTTGAAAGCCTGGGAACACCTACTCAAACACATAAACCCGTACAATATGGCCAGGGCAGTATAACCCCAGAGACCCAAATGGTCTACAAATGCTTACTTAAAAGCAGTATCAACTTCTAGCAATGGGAGCAGACATCATATGGCCTTAAATATGAAGATCCTGCTGTTTCAGTTGCAACTACCATAACAGTCTTTAACAGTCGGCTTTGAAAAAGTAGCACAGTGACTACATAACGCACAGAGGACGCTGCGCAACGCTGCCAGCTAATACGTGGGATGGGAGAATTCTGTGGAGAGAGACAGAATGCTGTAATTAGATGGGGGTTTACCTCAGAGGAGAATTTCCTCCTCTCCTTCTCTTTCTCTCTGCGGAAAACAAAGCTCTTCTGTGTTCTGTTACCTGATCCTGCGCAGAGCTTAGAGACGCCACACATTAGAAAAGCATCTGGGCTCTTAGATTGATGTTTCTCTTTGTAACATATTTTTTAACGTATATTAAAAGTCAGTCCTACAGGGGACAGCAGATTAGCGTTGTTACGTGAAGATGCAGCAGATATGTATGTAATGTATAAGTCCTTCTTGGCCAGAGTCCATTTTCTGTCCCTGCTTAGGCTTTTAAAACAGAGACAAGCTAACTAATGTAAGTAAGACGTGCAGCAAACAGAGCCAAGACCCACTTTTTTAGCTCTCTAACATTCACACACTTTACCTTTTCACCCTCTCTCTGTGCCCATTCTTCTTTCCACTAAGATCCCTGCACGGAGCCCCCAGTGGTTGGTCCATGTAGAGGCACTTTCCCACGCTGGTATTATGACTCGGCAGCTGGAGAGTGCAAGCACTTCTTGTACGGGGGCTGCAAAGGGAACCGCAACAACTTCCTGCAACAGGCGGATTGCGTGAACAAGTGCATTCAGAAACCTGGTGAGGAACTGCATGGTGTTCATTACGTTGGTCAGACCTACCTGCCTTTTTTAAAACAGCAACAGATATGAAAAATATAACACTTAAAGTTAAGCTATATTATATTTAGAATTTTTTTTAACCGGCCCACAAAAAAGTGTTTTAGTGAGAGAGAAGGTGGGAAACACGTAGGTACATGTTGGCCAACGCTCATGGATATCTCAACTAGGGATGCAGCAATCCGGCTTTTTCAGTTCCAATTCTGATACAAATACATCTGACACAAACTTTGCATTTCGATCAATACCCAATACCGATCTGATACCATTGTTGAATTAATAAACCATATACCTCACCATGTGGGTGAGACTTAAGGCATCAGGATTTGACTTTCAATCTTAATAAATCTTATTTTTAAATATTTAGCGTAATTCAAAATAAAATCTAGAAGCTGAACCTGAGAATAAATAAGTAACTTGGTCAAACTTACATGCAGCAATCAAAAATTGCAAACATATAAACATTTAGTGCAGTCTCACACCAACAAATGAAAGTGAAAGGATCGGTTCCATGCATTGGCCAAATTATCCAATACCCGATCCAGCTAATTTTGTTAATATCGGGACCGATATCCGATCCTAATATCGGATCGGTACATCTCTAATCTTAACAAAATCACGACAGTGGTGGCAGCTTAGCTTAGAAATCAGACACTCTGAGTGTAAGTGTGGGCATATGTATCTTATAATACTGGTTTTGGATGCAGTTTATATCTTCCTGACATATAGCTGCTCACTTAACTGTGAAAGTGATTCCCAGATTAACATATTTAGTGCGTAAATAATGCAGTAACTAGATCAAATTGTGAGAATTATTAAATACTGTGAATACCGAAATTAAGTGAATTATCAAAATATCCATTTTGCATGTTCCTAGAGTTAATAGTTGGTATTTATTGCTGTTTCTATGATAAAAACTTTAGCTCAAACTACAACATTTTCGCAGCAGAATACTTGAAAGTATGACAGTGTTTGCCAAAGAGGCGTAAGAGCCGAAAAACATGTGCATCCAGGTTGTGGAAGAGTGGCCTAAAATGCACAGACAATTGTATCCAAGGTTTATAAAAGTAATCATGCAGTTATATGGAAAAGGTTTTAATAAATAATTAAAAATTATAGCTGGTTCAATGCAAATTCATGCCAGGCAAGCACATTGCCTCACCTAAGGCCGCAACAAACCGCAGCTCACTAAGTTAATGGTTGGTATTTATTGCTGTTTCTAGGATAAACACTTTAACCCAAACTACAACATTTTCGTAGCAGAACACTTGAAAATATGACAGTTTTGTCAAAGTGGTGTAAAAGCCGAAAAACATGTGGAATACATGTGGCAGGTTGTGGCCTTAAATGAACAGACAATTATATCCAAGACTTTCTTTAGTGAGCCACTGTAGCTCACTAAAGAAAAGATACATAAGAATCTGCTCGAAAGAAATGTTGCAGTGAGAGATTGGTACAACAGGGAGGCACAACAAGTTTGCCGGATCTTAAATAAAGTTAAAGTTATCCTTATCCTTATCCTTATTCAAGAACTGCTGGGCTGGCTACATTCCATTTCAGTGCCGGAATACACTATTAATACAACTGCAGTACTGTTGTGCAGTAACCAACATAGTTCAAATCAAGGTTAAACAGATTTAATTGAAATGTCTTACAGCTCCAGTGGATCAGCAAGCCACGGCAGCGCCCCCACCCACCACACAGGCAAACACAGGTACTACACTTCTGTTACGGTCATTTCCATTTTACAAGCACTGTATATGTTCATAGGGGTGTATTGATTCACAAAATTAATGTTTCAGTACTCGGTTTGGTAAAAAAATGAGTACCTACAAAATATTCCATATGTTAATATGCACTTTTTATGTGCAATATAAACATTATGAATCTAAAAATGTATGTGTGTATATCTCTCTCTCTCTCTCTCTCTCTATATATATATATATATATATATATATAAAAATATATAAACTGTCATATGAGAAACGTTTTAGCAGCATGTCAACTACACTGTTAAATGTGTATGATTCTTGAGGAACTTTTAGAGGTTTGAAATTTTGGAGGAACCGCTTAAGATGCTTAGAGGAAACTTCAAGAAAATAAATAAAGTTCCTTGAAAGGTCCTCAAAGCACCTTAAGAGGTTCCTCCAGAATTTCAGAACCTCCAAAAAGGATTGTACATTTTAACAGTGTATAGACCAAAGGTGTGTGTGTGTAAACATATTAGAACATAGCTTGTGTACATTAGTGTATTTTTTTTTCATGCTTTTAGTGACATGGCCAAAAACATGCCCTTGTCTGGAGGCTTCCTTAAATGCAGTCAGAGCATTAGAACTACTAATATTACTGTAAATGTCCTGTTCCACTGTGAAGTACAGCAGACCCGAATCTGCTCTTTTACCTTCTGAGAATGCTCCTTACTTATGTGGGATGTAAATAATGTGCTTCTATGGGGCTTAGAAGACACCAGAGTATGCCGTCCTGGTACAGTAACAAAAAGGACTAAAAGGACTGTCACTGGGTAGAGCTTAAAATAGCTGATCGAATGTCGATAAATTAGATTAGGATGTGAGAGGCATGACGGGGCTAAGTGTAAATAGGCTCAACTAGAATTTCTTCTGTCGTTTCTGACATGAATGATGCAGTGTTATCTATTCAAACAGACAAATGATCCATCATGTAGCTAAAACCAGTGGTAGCACCTATTTTAGAAACTATGTCTGTGTCTTGTTTGCTTGTGCTGTGTAATTCTGTAACACTGGCCATGTCTTGCTGCACTGAGGCCCTGGAGGAACATTGTTCTGCTGTATTCCATATGATTAGGACTTGAGCTTGAATTTTGTCCATTCTTCTGCTGAACTTTCGCATCAAATGTAACATTCGACCTAATCTGACCTGCTGTTAGGATTTGCATGACCCTGACCATGTGTTAAGTAATTAATGAAGTGGGAAGTAGCTACCAGTGAACATAAGCCTGGATGTTTGTGTGTCTGTAGCTACCAGGTCTCCCAGCTCGGAAGCCAAACCCCAGAATTCTGCATCAGCAGCCCAGGACGCTCAACCAGTAGCTAAAGCCCACACGGTGCTGGGGGGACAGCCGCCCCCCGAGTCAGGTTTGTGCAATTATGACATTTGTAACGGCCAAGGATATACATTACAACATTAATTAAAAGTCAAGAAAATGGTTTAAAAAGACCTGTGTGTTTTTGGTCAGTACTAGTGTTGTAGTAGAGGTTTTTGCTCTCGTCTCAGTCTCGACCTCATTTGGAATTGGCCTTGTCTTGGCCTCAGGGTGAGGTAGACCAGCCAAGTTAAAATGCGTTTGTCTGAGATAACGGTACTGAATAATAGTAACATTTAAGAGTGTAGAAATCAACATGCCAAGCAGCTTAACTCTCTTCTGTCTCCATTAAAGCCACTGTACATCATACGGGTACATGCACTATATCGTATGGACTGAACTATATTGTTTAGCATCACATAGCTTAACATAGCCGATATAGAACAAAGCGCTCCTGTACTACATAGGATACGTTGCCATAAGAGTGTCGATAAGCGCCAGGTTCAAGCTGACTTGCACCAGATCAACTCCAACCATATCTGCCTTCCAAAGAAAGAGGGTACAGGTATATGGTTGAAGTTACTAAATTTAAAAAACATAGACCCAAACATTGCAGTGTCTACTTTTACCATTTTAAAGAGGGGACACCGACACCAGAACATGCTTACCAAGAAAAATGGCTCACAAGCACCCGACGCATCTGCTTTACTGAAGCTCAATAAGGTTTTGCCTCCGCAAAATGGTAAGAGCAGACGTGCGGACCTTCACCTATAAGCTTTTATAGGTGAAGGTCCGCACGTCTGCTCTTACCATTAGGTCCTCTATTTTGGAAGGTACACCATCAGACTGATCTTTTTGTGTTGTGTTGAAAAGCTAGTATGCTCTGCTCCAGAACAGAATAGAATAGAATTTTTGTTGGAATGTTGAGCTAGCATTGGTAGCTGCTTTATGATCAGTGCTCACAACAGTAGTCAGTAATGCCTTACATGTGTCCCGGTTGGCTTGGAGGCGGATGCGGACATATGTGCAGGTAATTTTAATGATTAACACATGAAACAAGGTACGACAGGATACAAAATGGAAACATGAAGTAGAGAGTAACCGAAGCACTCAAAGGCTTAACTTAAGACTCTGGACAGCACAGGCAAGAACTGGACAAACTATCCAACCGCAAACCGCCATGAACACGTACAACCAAGGACATGTATACGAGCATGATATGCAAGACCAGCCAACAGCAGACTGAGACAAAAGGATCTCAATACACTGAAAGACAAGGAACACCTGGAGTTAACAAGGGGGCGTGACATGAAAGGACTTTGAGGGCTTGACAGAATCAAAGACAGGCACAAAGGCAGAAGAAACAAACTCTGGAAAGTGGGTGTGGCAAAATAAGGTGGATAGATATATTTTATGTGTAAATAAGCAACTGTTTTGATCACAGTGAGTATGTATTTATTCTTTATTAATGGAATCACACAATTCAACATGTAATAGTACTGCTATTAATAATAATGATAATCATAATAACAATAATAATATGAGTCATAACTGAGTAACACGACTACTCAGTGATTAATAATAGTAATAAGTAGAGCCATTTGTTTACATGCATTCATAACTACAGTTAGGGGAGCACCTTAAAAATGTATTCCTGTACAGATACAGGCTACCTGTTGAAAATGATAATTTGGCTGTTCTTAAACGCTGAGGAAAAAATGAATAATAGAAGAATGTCTTGAAGTCCCAAAATAAATGCAAAGCCCCTTATCAGGCAGGCAAGCAGCATGGGAACCTTTAGTCTCTCTATCTCGTGCTTTTTCAACTTGGATGTCCGTAGCCCAATGTGAGCTGCTTTTGCTAGCTGGGACCTGACCAACATTCTGGTCAGCCAGGCTCAACAGGGCTCAAAAACTCAACAGTGGATGTAATCCACTGAGCGTAAAGGTGGAATTAAATGGGTTATCTTGCTCCTAGCATTGATGGTAGTTGCTTAGTAACCGTGTATCTATATTTACTGTGTTTGTGATTAGGTGCCATCCTACCCCTGGTTCTGGGGGTGATAATCAGTGCTCTGCTGTTGCTGATGGTGGCCTGCAGACTGCGCCTGGTGCGCCATAGGATGAAGAAAGCTCGGCCACTCACCACAGAGGAGTCCGATTACCTCATAAACGGCATGTACTTGTAGCAGAACACACACCTGTCTGTTAAGACACACACAAACACACCCTCACACTGTGAGGACCATCGAACAGTTGTATTTGAAAACATAATATACCATTCATGCCCAAATCTTACATCTTACATTTTGAGAATCATAAGCTTGCACTTCATACAGAAGGCAAAAATCGCAAAGAAAAAAAAAATGTCTTTTTCATGCCTGTGTTGTTGTTTTTTGTTTGTTTGTTTGTTTTGATTTCACCTTCTACAAATTGCCATTAATTAAAATGTGTTTAGTTCAATAGCACATAAGCCACCCACATCAGTTACATTCTGGAAGACTCTATAAATCTTCAGGCAGATGATATTTTTGATGATTAGTTGTATATGCGGAGGTGGGGGATGTAATTATTACCAGTAATCATTTTTCTCAGTGATTTTAGTCCAGTCTGAATGTGCCATGTCAGTCAATTTTTCAGACTGCGGGATCCTGCAAAATGAAAGTCTGTAAAAATGTATAGAGGTGCCTATGGAGGTCTGTAGCAAATCCTGAAGGTGAGCCTCAGAGGAATGCCCTTTCCATGTAGCGTAGCCTGTAGGCTATATAAGGCTATATTACGTACATGTAGCTGCTCATTTTCAAACGAACATTTCATTATTACTATAATGGGGTAATCGGATTATGAGGTTATCATTTTCTAATACTTGGTGGTCATAGGAAGCTTTTTGGAGGTGGTGGCAGTGCGTAAATCGAGTAGCCACTCCAACCTCAGTCATTTATGCCGAGATTTCTCCAGTGTGAATCGGTCAGACGTTTTACAGGCATAGTAAAATTCCATTACTCCACCTCCCCATGTAAGACTAATCCCGTCCGAATAGGGCTAAAGACATATTTCCGTTTCTCACATATTTGGGAAACAGTAGATAAGAGGTGTATGTTTGAAAAGTTGCCCTAAACAGTGACTTACAGGGTGGTGGATTCAAAAACTGAGCTGCAGACAGCGTCATTCTGAGTGATTGGATGTGAAATGCTCCATTCTAAAGAAACTTGCAGAGTCAGAATTGTCCACGGCGCTGGTGAATGGAATCAGACATCTGAAAAGTGTTGGACAGCAAAGTAGATTGTTTTTTATTAGCACTTTTTACCATCATCAACATTACATCTTAAGCTCAGGAGGCGTGTGTTGGTTCACTGGTGGTTTTGAATAGTTAATAAAATGGCTGCATTTATTGCGGACATCACGACCCATGACATCACCACTGTAAAGAAATTTGGACTCACACTAAAACTTACCCAGGTTTGAAGACAAGCAGAAGATTGTATCTTTTTGGAGCTGTTGCTTTCTCTGAGGGTCTCTTATTATTCGTACAATTTCTTTAAGTGTTGGTGATGCTGTTTGGATTTTCTAGGTACTTCAGTTAGTTTTCTTCTGTTCTATCAGGGTTCATCTCCAAAATCAAACACACGTATGAAATTATTTTGCTTTCAGAAGACCACCGATATTGTACTGACCCATATCCTCTGCTACATGAAGTTTCTTGCCAACCAGGGAATGTGCCTGACTTTGAATTCCTGGGCCTGCAACACATTGTTTTTGTCCGAGCAGTGACACCAGAGACTCTTTACTTACTAGTTTCACTCCTGACAGACTGTGGAGTTTAGTTGTGTTCTGATCTAGGATCAGATCTCCTGCAGTTCATACAGGTCAGTGGCACGTTCTGCTGACTAACGGACACGAACTGGCCAAAAGCAGCATTCCCGACGGATCATTGCATGTGTGAGCAGTGAGGTTTTTCAATTGAAACCTGAAAGATTGTTGACCGCCCAGGTCTACCGCTTTCCCTGCTTAATATCAGCCAGGAAAACAGAGCCACTGGAGATTCTGGAATTGGGAAGCTATCTCAGTATGTGCTGCAGGAAGTCTGATCATAGGATTTTTCCATTTCTTTGTGAATGTCGAAGCCCAGTCTGTTTTCTCTGGCCAGTGCTACTTGTGTGATCTGCTCTCTATAGCTACTCAGTGTACTGTAAATGTGTTGCTTTACTTCCGAACTGTAAACTATGTATGCATATCTGTGGAAATGTCAGATTATATTTGAAACAAATATATGATTTTATTAATGCTCCAATGATGCTGAGAGTGTGTCTTTTTCCTTCCAACGAGAAGCTCCAGTTTGCTCTTTTTTAATAGAGTCTGTCACATATATGACTCATATTATGCTTAGCCTATATGTGGTTCATTGACCAAGACAGGTTTGGTGCCCTGAGTTTGCTTCTGTAGTTTTGCGCAGGGGCTACAAGGCCATTGTAGCTGAGTAATGGTAGAGGGTCACCCAAGATCTTGTTTGGTTGCCCGGACTTCTGTGAATGCCCTCATAGCAAAGCAAACATAGACACTGAACATCTTGGCTGGTTGACAAAATGTATGTTAGAGGAAAACATTTCGTTATCGTGATCCTCGAATATGGAGGATACTGTTAGTGCTTTAATAAACACTGATCAGCTGCAGGGTTCATTACAGACAGCGTAATTAGACTGGTGTAATTAGATGAAGAGCAGCAGATGCTGAATAATAAAAATCACTGTGTTCAATACAGGAGAGGATCTGAACAGTAGTTTATAAGAATCTGTCACTACTGATGTTTTTAGTCTGTGACGACATGTATCATGATAAATATCGTGTATCAAGAGAAATGTCTCTAAATATCTTGTAGTATTTTAACCATATTGCCCAGCCCTAGGCCAAAGCATTGTATCTTGGTGGGTTACAGAGTTCTATCAGCAGCCTTGTTTCAAAGCTTCAAAGCAAAACTCAGGACAACAAACATGTCTTGGCTAATATTTGGTTTTTTTTTGTGGAAGCAGCTGAATTAAAGGGGAATTCCTCAATTCTTCCCAATTTTGTCATAATTAAACCATCAGTGTGAACAGAGTCATTCCAAGTGGTGTGGTGCGATGCTGCATTTCTAAGAAACTTGCTAAGATAGACTTATACAGAGTGGTGATAATAGATACCACACGTTTGAGGTCTCTAAATGTTAAATCATAGAAATGAATTACATGAAATATTACATGATATAATACCTGAGATATTGTGTAACAATAGTTTTGCAATTAAGCAAAGCTAAATCGTACCCAAAGAAAGGGTTTTTAAAAGGTTCCGCTCTAGTTTACCTTTATCAGCATTACAAATAAACTTCAGAAGACATGTAGGTTGGCTTGTGGATGGATAGCAAATAATATACCTATAAATTGGTGGTTGATGTTTGGGTGACTATGCTGCACTATGGCAATAAGAGTCCTTGGGCAAGACTCCTAACACTACATTGGCCCTCCTCTGTAATACGCATAACCTTGTAAGTCACTCTGGATAAGAGCATCAGCTAAATGTCATAAATGTAAAGATATTGTATAGATCATGATCCCGGATCACTGTATAGAAATCTGAGTCAGTAGTTTGTCTACAAGCACTGTATAAGCCTTGCATTAGATCAATGTAACTCTGTTTAAAGACTTTTATGTAATGGACGAGACGCACAGTTTTGCACTGCGTTGAGTTTTATTTGTACAAAGCCAAGTTTGTGCGAATGCAGGCAACACACCACCTGCGCAGAGAATCAGCTTGTTGACCGGTGACAGAGAGCACTTCCAAAGTGAGGGGCGGGGGGGGCGCAAGCACAGCCCTGCATGTGTATATGGGTTTCAGTGAAAGTGTGTGTGCACGCGTGCACATGTGTGTGTGTGTTTGAGCAAAAGCTGGCTTTTGTGAACCTCCAGCAGTAGCATGTCGGCCTGTGTAAATTAGCATGAGCTGCTTGTTGTTCGGCTGGAGTGAGCAGGGTTAAAATACTGTCATAACCAGAATGAGCAAATCTACACTACACTCAGCTGTAGCTCTAGCAGTTCGATGGAGTTGGAGAATGGAGATCTAGGGATTCAGAGATTCGCAAACTGTATGGGGGACCCCCCAGGGTTTTGAAGCAGTCTGGGACTGAATCACGAAATCAGACTACATGACGTGCGCTTCTGCTGTACAATAGAGATTTAACCACGTTACTGCACCTTTGAATCGTCAGGCTGTTTACTTGTTTTGAAGCTCGCCAGCTAGTCTGACTGTTAGCAAACTAATTCTGAAACAGAAGAGCTTAAAAAACTGCAATGTAGATGATTCACTTTCTCTCTAATGCCCATCAGGGTGCTACTCTCCCAAAGAATCATTAATACCTCCAATTTAATCTTGTATTTACTACTAGTTTTGATACTCTATAGATTAGCCAGCTAGCTAGGGTGACTGTTCGCACACTCATCTGGAAAAATATGTACTGAAGAACCTGTAAGATATGGCATGACTGGCATAAATCACTGAAGCACAGAACAGTATTAAACTCCAACTGAATCATCTATCTCTATTAGCAAACTCTTTCTGCACCATCACAGAACCTCTAGCCTCTCTGTCCACTAGAGCTCAGCTAGAGCATCACACTGTCATTGACCCTGATTACACATCATTTATCAATCTTTTTATTTGTGTAATTTCGGAAAGCAACTCCAATTACTGCAAAGTAGATGCATGTGCCATGCAGACAACTGCGTTCTGGTTAGCAAAAAAATAAAATAGAATAATAATAATAATAATAACAACTTTGGTGGGGTGGGAGTCCTCAGTCAAGAAGTGAGCTCTACAAGAACATTTGGGAAGCCCTGATCAGAAGCACTCCGTAGCCTCTAGTCTTAAGGCATGGCCTTAGGACTCCCAACTGGGATTTTCAAATGTTACCATGTGGCTAGAATTGAGCCTAGATGCGTTCAGCGTGGTTGCAGCTTTCATACTAGGCACAGAGAGTGCCGTTAATGTTAGCATGAAGCACTGACATATCCTCTAAGAACACTCTGTCCAATTCCTATAGTCTGGAAGAGAAACAGCACCCACTTAGACTCAGCTCCAAACAAGCTGAAATGCACATAAACAAAAATGAAATAATTGCAATACTGTAGTCATCACAAAAAACAAACGAAAAAAAAAATGTGCACCTGCAAGTCAACAATCAAAAAGAAAAAAAGAAAAAAGTTCACAACCCCAAAGCAAACTGCAGGCATGAAAATGTCAAGACAAAGCCCCACTCTTCATTTTCTATTAGTTTTTTTTTTTAGTTTTTTTTCCCTTTTTAAGAGCAATCAGTCTTTTCCATCCATCCTGAGGGCTCTTTGGCCACACAGCAGTCGGACTGTTCCGAGAGCGCGAGTGCAATCAGTGGATTTTCCTTCACCGTGGGTTTACCATCTCGTCGTTAGTTGTTAAGTCCTGATGGATGGTGTGTATGTCATGAGTGTGTCGATGTGTGGTGTTTTTTTTGTGTGCGTGTGTGTGTGTGTGTGTGTGTGTGGTGTGGTGGTGAATATTGCCAGACTGTCGTTTCAAAGTTCATCCCTATGAGACAAAGACAAAAAAGGTTTTTAAGGTTAGTCTGTAAGCTTCACTTATGTACACATGCAGTCACACCATTCCTCATGATGGTCACCAATCATGCAACACGCACACGTTTATATAAGATAAACAAACAAACAAACAAAAAAACATCCTGCCGAACGAGCGAGGTCACTACGGAGCATGCTAGGCCTTTACACTCGTTTCATCCCATATCCGACACAAAAAAAAACACAACCCCATTCCCGAACTCAGTCAGTTTAAACATATCAGTACAAGGCATGATTTGTGACCAGCCTATGAGCAAAACTAACTCTATTCATAGTGCATAAACTCTACTGGGGGAGCCATGCTCATCTTGCTAAGCATTCAATGAGTCTCAAACACCATTACCCAAACTCAAAACCATTACTTTTAAAAATGCAACCAAGAACAGGGGCCTGTTTACGAAGAATGTTAAACCAAGTCAAGGTTCCTGACCAATTTCAGATTTTTACGAAACCCAACAAAAGCAACCTTAAACTTAAAGTCAGAATGGTTCATAGCTGCGAGGATAGAAGCCAGACCCCCAAAGTGAAGGGGAATAATTCCACTAGTTAAAAATAATAATTCTGTAGAAATCAATGGGTATTGAAATCATGCAATGCAGTTTGGTGTAAAATGTTCAGTGTCTGGATCACTAAATGCGATTACACAAATGTTGCCAGATACATTCTAAGACATTACTAAAGTAAGGTAAAGATTTGACCCAAAATTTTCAAATATACCATGATTTTACAATAGCCACCATTAGACATAACATTAGATATAGAGAGGAACATAAAATAGAATACATAAAAAAAAGCTATATTTGTGGTTGTAGACATCACCAGCCTGGGTTCCGTTCGCCACCACTGTGAGGAAATGTGAATGAATACACTGCACTATAAAACACCATGTCACATCAAATCGCTCTGAATGATCTTAAATCATTTCAATTATTAATTCATTCAGGAAAATATATAAATAAAATGTCGAAAGATTACATAAACATGTAGAACATGAGGCGGTTATGACACTCTTGCTGCGTTCACTCGGTGTGTTCAAATGGCTTCATATTTTCATATTTATGTGACATTTAGGCTGAAGAACCAAAGTGGACATTTATCTTTTAGTGCCTTTATTGCAAGTGTTCTATACAATTACTAAATAGCTCATGTATAACTGCTACATCAGCCCAGAAAAATCTGAGCTGTGTAAGATTCCTAATTCCAAACTGGAACTGGCATTAGTTGCCATGGCCTGTTTAAAAGCAAACTGCAGCAAAGAACTGAACTAAGCTAAAACCTGGCTGGCTCAACAAACCAAATCCTCCTTCTTGACACAGGCCCCTGGTTGTGGCATCAAAAATAAATAAACTTAAAAAAAAAAAAAAATAATAATAATAATAATAATAACTCTTAATTTAATTAAGAGTGCACACTCGGAGGGGTGGGGTTAAAGTTTAAAAAACAAACAAACAAAAAAAACGTGCAGGTTATCATGGTATGGAGAAGCAAAAAAAAGACGACAAGCAGCAAAAGGCAGCCTCGTCTGCTCCGGACCACACCATTTCACCTGTGCCCTGGGGGAGGGAGAGGGGGAAGAGGGGACAGGAAGTCACTTCCACCTGGACCACTGCTTGTCTTTGTCTGTTAAAGGCACGTAAATCACCCCCATCAGGGGCTTCATTTTGGTGCTGCCGTCCTCCATCTTGTCATGCTGCTCCAGCATCTGGTTCCCTCCTGCAGGCCCCACCGGCAGGATCAGACGCCCACCCGGCTTCAGCTGGTCCAACAGCTACAGAGACAACACACATACACACAATTACAGACACACGGTTTTCAAAACACGACATAACATCACAGGGGTTGCATAACTTAACTTCTATTAGTTGACTTTTTTGTGACAAGTGGTTGTCATTTACCAAGGAGAAAAAAATATGCCAGGTAGAGTTACCTACCAAAGCTAGTGTGCATGTTGCTAATAGCAGCTAATGCTTTATTTTGGGCTGGTATTTTTCTTTATAATTATGATCTTACACATCTTGCAAGTGACCAATAGAAAGGCTCCAAAAATGACTTTTTCGGAATTCAATCTTTTTACATTGGCGTCCACTGAAAGTTAAGAAGATCTTTTGCAACTATAAAGAATGTACGTGTGGATAAATACACATCTATATTATTATTATTATTATTAACTAACTTGTATGTGGTGCATGGAAACAATAAACATACAATTATTATTAGGGTTGAGCAATATCTTGTAAAGACTGATACCTACTATGCAGGTTACCATCTCTTTGCAATTTAATTAATAATAATTAAAAAATGTACATGGGTTGTTTGTGTGGAAATGGTTTGTTTTCCAGAGAAATGACACTAAACGGAGTATGGCCTTGTGCAAATTATGTCGATATGCAGTTAAAGGAGCAGACGACTCAAACAACATATTCCACTGCAGTTTAATGAAATGCCATGATCTATTACTTAAGATACAAGATATATACACCATTTTAAATATCCTATTGAAATATCCAGTTTATTATGTTTTTGGTGTTATAAATACTGATACTTTGTTACCATTATAACTAACAAGTTTGTATAAGTTCATCGTATATAATACCTGTATTAGTATTTCTCTTAAGCATATCCTGTTTTAGTCGTATAGTCCAGCCTTAATCAGGGGTATATAAAATGCAACTGAAGTGACGCCTGTGTTTCAGAGATAAACTTACAGCCTGTGGCACAGAGGGAGCTGCAGCTCCTACGTGAATAGCATCATAGGGCGCCTCCTCCAAATAGCCCAACCTTCCATCTCCAACTGCAAACAGAGAGCGAGAGAGAGAGAGCGCCCGAGAGAGAGAAGGAGAGGGAAAGCGCTTTAGTGTGCGCCATCCTGACCGCGGAAGCCGCTGTGCCAACTTCATTGCTGAACAGAAGGGCAGGTTGCCTTAGCAATGCCAGTCCTGTGGCGATGGAATGATTTACCTACACAGACAAACACAGCTCAACACATAATCGCTTAGCTTCAGTACGTATACTGAGCCAGTCCCCAAGCAAATCCACTAGCTTCATTAAAAATAAATAAATAAATAAATAATAATAATTTAATTAAAAAAAAATCATCAACTGTTAATTTTTTAGGTTTGTTTGTCTTTTACTTACTGTGGCACAAAAAACGACTCACTTTTCATTACAATAGTTTAACTGATTCCCTCTGTACAGAAATAGCTATTCTATAAGTCTTATATATAATATAAGTCTTTTTACTTTTTTCGAGTAATCAATAATGTCTGTGACCAAGCAACTGGCAACAGCTGAGCTACACATAAATACCTGTTCAAAATAATAAAGCTACTGCTTTCACAAACAAAACAAACCCAAAGCTTGATGATCAACCCGCCCTCATACAACAGCTGAAGAGGTTGTGTTCTCATAAAAGCTCTGCAGCTTTATGCATACCTTTGCTCACTGCAGCCAAAAAGTGTTTAGGTTGTTTAAATCAAGTTTCTTTAAATAATTTCTGAGGCTAAATTGCTTCTGTGATATTCTTTAGTTAGGAAAAGATTAAGCAAATGTAATTCTGCAATAGCGACTGTCCAAACAGAAGTTATAATGGTGAATTATTATATGATTTTGGTGTGTTTGAGTATTTCAGTAACAGACCCTGAAGTCAAAGCACGCAACTGAAACTTACCAATAAGTTTGATGCGTCCCGATGATATCAAAGCAGGGTCGTCTTTCTTAACATTATTAACAGAGTCATCCACCAGTTCCTTTATGTGATCAATCCCAATGACTTTTCCCTTTGGCCCAACCTGCAAAAAACACACCATAACTTTAGGGGTTCTTAAAGTCAGTCCTGGGGAGTCTATTCTTGGCACATGTGTGGATTTTTCTATTCTCCAATACATCTGACTGAGTACAAAAGAGCCAGTTAACTATTCAAAGCATGTATTTTATGTATTATGTTTAAGGACTGTTACTGTCCACTTATTTTTATCAACAAAACAGCAAACATTACTAAAATGCTGTTTCAGTTTACTGTGCATTTGGGTGGTGGCAATAGTGCAACACAAGGTTTTTTAAATAAAGTTAGCTGTTTAATTATCTGCAAGCAAGAAATTGTTTTACTGTTATAAATAAGACTTTATGTAACATTGGTTACAATGCAGGTTACAATTTGTTCTGTACCTGTAACATGTTGTGCTATAATAAGTTGTATATGCTACTAGCTTGTCAGGCTTTAGTTTAAAATATTATTGCTGTAGCTGTTGTAAAACAGTCATGCATAATTTGAAAAAAAAAAATAATAATAATACAAACTTTAACTTTAAAAATTACATAATACAATGTAAGATTTTAAATGCCTATAGACGCGTCCTTCGATAGCCAAATGATTAAGCAAATACTGAGAGGTGTTCAGATATGTATTTCAGTGGTTATTCAAATAACCACACCCATCCCCATCAGCAGCACGACCAAAAAAAAAAAAAAAAAAAAAAAACCCAAAACAACAGGCTGACTGACTCACCATTCTGGCAAAACAGACGGACAGGATGCCACTGCCTGAGCCCACATCCAGGGCTTTGGCACCCTCGTACAGCTGATCATGTAGGAGCTCCAGTGCATATGCGTGCTGAACACACACACACAGACACACACAGTTTAATCAGCACCTGTTTTCATTGCAGTGCTCGGACAGCAACTGGATGCCATTCGGACTCAAATGAGGAGCTTTGTTTAAGACTGAAAGACTTGGAACATACCATGTGTGGTGCACTGATGGTTGCCTGGTAGCCTGAGGGGGTTCAAAAGAACTACATTCACAAAAATGCAGAGCATCAGAGCAGCCGATTTAGGTGCACTACACTTACACATCAAAATATTTTTGGGTTTCTACAACATGTAGTAATAGTATTGGGCACCAAATTGATCCTTACATGTCTTTACAACTGTTAGGGGTTCCGTTTGAGACAAAGAGCCTTAGAGTAACATACATACCTATAGACTGTGGAGAGTCCATATAGGGATTACATCTGGAGAAATGGGCTCGATCTGTTGCCAGCATAACTTCATAAACGCGGTCCGACTTAATGATGCCATTCTCTGGATAGACAGTAAACACAGACATGAGTGCAGTGTAAGGTAATCCCCTCATGCAGACTGCCTGACAGCTGGTAACAGAAGCTGGAGGTGTCTAAAGCAGCTGCTCTTCAACACAAATATACACTGTATGGGCAAAAGTATTGGGACACTTTTTTCATTGTTTCTCAAGAGTATTGAAAAAGAGTTTATTCTGGTTTTGTTGGAGTAACTGTCTCTGCTGTCCAGTGAAGGCACTGTATAGATTATGGATCATTGCTGTGAGGATCTGACTGTTTTCTGAAACTAAATGTTGGATGATCACCACCTCACCTCACCTCATCCTAACAGTACTGGATGGAGCACCATCATTCCACAGAACACAGTTCCAGTGCGCCACAGCTCAAGGCAATCAAGGCATGGGGCCAATAGGTTTCTGGTTATCTGCTCCAGAGAGTCCTATTCTATTGGGAGTACTTGTCTACAGGGCCTAGACAAGCTGTGCGTGTACATCTGCAACCTTAAAGTAGGCTTAAAGTAGCCTTCTCAACAAGCTGAACTTCAGCTGATACTTGTTAAGCCATGAAATTGGCTAAATCGACAGCACTGGCTAAAATTAGGCCATCAAGTCAACAACATTCTTGTCAGTAACCACAGCGATGTAGAAATTCAAAAACAATGCAGGTAAATAACTCAGTAAAGAGTCATTTTACCTTGAGTATCCTCACACACGTCATATGCCCAGCCATATAATTGTTGTTCTCGTTTGCACAGCCACATTGAGTCTGCTTGGAGATTGAGCTATATCCAGCAGCTATGCAGGAGCCCTAACGCAGCAGAGTAGAACAGGGAAAAGGCCAACAGGCTAAAGACTACTGCGAAGATTTACATTTCGATTTACGTTAGCTTTATCTGCATCGCATCAGGGGGAAGAAGCTTCTGAATAAGCATATACATGCTCTCCAAGCATTTCTTTGCAACACTGTACTAATACTGGGGAGAACCTCCTTTTGTTCTCCAAACAACCTTAATTCTTCACGGCATGGACTCCACATGATTGTGGTCAATACGGTCAAGCTGCATCTCAATTCCCAAAGATTTTTGGGAAGCACCTTCATCCTGTTCTACCACATCCAAAAGATGTTCTACTGGATTTAGATCTGGTGACTGGGAAGGCCACTAAGGACTACTGAACTCATGGCCATGTTCCTGAAACCAGTTTGAGACTTTCAAGGGATGCACATGGTCAGCAACAATACTCAAATAGACTTGAATAGCATTTAAGCAATGACTGATTGCTGTTAACGCAACGAAACATCTGTGTACCTCAGCAGAAATCGAGATTCAATAGGTCACAGGCTACATTTTTTCCAGTCTTCAACTGTCCAGTGTTGGTGAGCCTGTGCTCACTGCAGCCTCAGCTTTCTGCTCTTGGCTGACAGAAGTGAAAGCCGTCATGGCCTTCAGTTGTTGTAGTCCACCCACTTTAAGGTTGGATGTGTTATGCATTCTGAGAAGCTTTTATGATCACCACAATTGTACAAAGTGGTAATCTGCGTTACTGTAGCCTTTGTATCAGCTCCAACCATTCTGGCCATTCTTCGTTGACCTCTCTCATTAACGGAAGAGAAAGAGTTATTTATTTGCAGAATTACTTAACACTGAGAAGCCCAGTGCTGAAACACCCAGTAGATCAGGGATCATATTTTCAGTAGGCAAATACCCACTTGTGGACCAGTTTATGGGTAACAGGACAATAGGACAAATCAAAATCATATTGGCAGAGAAAATAAATTAGAATTGGCAAATAATTGTTGTTTACGGGGTCTCTATAATTCCAGCAGCCACTGATATTTTAAAATATGCAGCTACACTTCACATGGCTGGGCAACAAAACAGTCAGATGTGACACAGAAGGAGTTCAAATCCAGCTTAAGACAACTTAAGCACTGCTGTCAGGAACTGAAAAGCGGGTCAGGCATGTGTGTGTGAGTGTGCGTACAGTGAAGAGAAGAAACAGGGTCACTAAAATCTACTCTGAACTTTTGTACATGAAATATTCAGTCAGCTCCCCATTAGACTGTGCAGACCGCTGAGTGACAGATGTTATTCCTATGCATATCCAAACACCCAGCCTGAATCCATTTGACCACTTTGCATCCAAACATCCTCTAGAACACCATAACGGCATAACACAGGCTTATCTTCCACCTGGCCACTGAAAAATAAAACAGCTTCAGCACAACCGAAGGTGCATTCAGCAAAGCATAAGCACTGCATGCTGGCCTTATCTTCCTGATAAAAACTGCACGTTCAGAAGCAGCTGGAGAGGTAATGAAGAAGTCATGAAGAGGTCAGCGATGGAGCCGTAAGGCAATATTTTCAGTACTGAGAGCACAATTGCTGGATTTGTGTACGACAGAAATGAGTGTGCGATGCCTTTTTGCCCCACATATGCTGGTTAACTTTTGCTAGGCAGTTGTACAGTGCATGTTGCTGGTTTTATATAACAGAGGTGTGAGAAGTTTAGTAGTTGGCCTTTTCACACGGCAAACGGCAATAACGCATCCTCCCTTTTATTTTCAATGAGAGATGGCAGGAGCAGCAGGCAGCATGAGACATGCCTCGACCCCAAGAAACTGCTGTGCATGTCCCAATTCAAGCACAGTTCAGCTTTCAGCTCGAGTTCACAATGTGACAATCGCATTTTTACTGAAGGAATAATAAAGGGACTACCTGGACTACCTCTTACCTGGTGGCTTTACCTTTATTTTTGTTCCCATTTAATCTTTTTCGCAATTCCTATTTTGTGCAAGAGAACTTTGGCAGAGATATGAAGCATATTAAAAAGGATGTGGCAACATTTGCATTTTGCCTCATTATGGACTTTATAATGCACTCGTGGTAATAGCGCATGGTTTGGAACATTTCTAATGATAAAATGCTATTCACTTCTGTCATAGAGAAATCCAGCTTAGACCCCCAATATAGACAGGACACCAACAATAGAATGACACACAGCTATTGGCTTTTCTAAATAAGGCAACTGACAACCAGAGTGTGGTTCTACTTCCTTTTTGCTGGAAGCATAAACAACATGTTTACAGAAGTGACACTGGGAAATGCTGCTACAGAACCCATGAAATGCATGAAATTTCTCCCCCCAAAAAACCTCCGATAGCCTGAGCTGCGTTCTGGCTTCCTTCTACATTCAACACCTAGCATAGTAGCCTTTCTTCGGACCCAAGTATCCGACCCAAAGTGCTTGTAGCTTTTCCAAAGTTCCTTCCATCTTCCAGATCAGGGATGAGCCGATCCATTTTTGTGTTTGCCTGATCTGCCAATCTGACCCAATTACCTTAATGCTGAGTAGTGGTCAATTCCAGTTCAGTTCAGTCCAGTCTTAGTCAAACAATTTAGTACTGCGATGAAATTTGCATTTAGTAAACCATTAATCTGACATTCTGGACTGATTTGTTTTAGTTTAGTAGCCAACATTTTTACAAATGACTGTTTTATACTATTAAAGTCCAGTCTGACTCACCTCCCTGACCATACAGCTTCCAGTTACTTTAAAACACTGCATTGAAATGACTTCAGGTGTGATGTGTGTGCATGAGTGCCTGCGTAGTGATATAAACGCTAGAACGATTTTTTTGGTTGACTACTGATGTGAAATAACGATTTCATAGAATTGTGACCAGCTTCATTTCTAACCAGCATTAATTCAAGAGTAAAGACATGGTGGGAGTGTTTTCCTCATGTGATTTTGGCATCACGGGGGAAAAACATCAGAAAAGACAAACGTCTGGAGGACAGAGTTAGATTTTCATGTTCCACTGTAAAAATAGTACTGCATTGCAGACCGTAAACTGCTCTGTTGCCATCACAGATGACTTCTCTCAGCTGCGGGCTGGGGATAATGTCTGTTAATGGTGTTTAGAGGACTCTAGAAAACTCTAGAGTTAAACAGCCAATACCCGATCCATTAATGCACCTGGATAAGATCTGATCCCAGTCCAGTGGATTGGATTGGGGTATTCCTATTTGAGACGCGCCATCAGAAGGGAGTTTTTGCCTGCCATTTAAAGCGGAAAATTGTGCTTGAGACTGCTTGTAAGTAGGCATATTGGGACATTTAGCAATTAATGCAGTGATTTTACATTTTACATTGAGTTCCCTTTTAACAGAGTGCAATTTATCATGTTGTATTTACGTATGAATTATTCATGCAGCTTTTAGCCATGTTGCATTAATCTGTGTCGTATAAAAGGCCAGCCTGCATTTTATTTAGTGCCGAAATGGTGTCACAGCTTTGAGTAAAGATGTATGACACAGCTTACGCTCATGCATTATAAATGCTTTACAATGCCCAGTATGCCCTGCTTCACCTCACCATACACACACACAAACACAGCTGCCATAACCTAGCCAAAAATCCTCTCTAACCTTTGCGTCGTCACCACACCAAGTCCTTTCAAAGACAGGCTCCTCATGTCCTGCACTCATCTCTGGATGGCCATTCATCCTAAATATAGTGCACTGGACACTGTCCCACAAAGCAGAAGCTGAGCAGTATGGGTTTCATGCTAGACTCAGTAGAAATATTATTAGGCACCAGCCATTAGAGATAATCTCAGGCCGAAGGAGCGCAAACGCAAGCTTGTAAATGAGCCTTCTCCTGTAGGAAAAAGAAGTGATCAGATATTATAAATGTCACCCTTTGACTTTTAATAGTGGCATTTTAGACATGCGGTTTCCAAACCAGGTGCGACCCCGACCTGCAGGTCAAAATGTCAACCTTGACACACGACCGCTGATCCGAACGTGTCCCTGAGCTGCAGTGCTGAGTCACACATGGATCCTAAAGCAATAGAAGAAATCTACCAAAAGTACTGCCACACCCCACCATGGCATAAGTGCACAGCCTTCGGTTTGTGAGGACTCGCAGTGAGCTTTCAGCAGGAGCCAGCCTATGAATATTCAAGGCACTGATTTGAAGCTACAGTAGTATAAACATTCACTTGGTTTAATTCCCTTGCATATTATTTTCATTTCTACTAACAGAATAAAAAGAACATTGCAAGTCAAATAAATAAAGAATTCTTATGCAATGTCACAATTATTTTTTTTATTATTATTATTATTATCTAGAAATAATTGCTTATTTTCTCAGAATTCTGGCTTAGATTGTATTAAATTATATTAAAATAGTAATTATTTTCCTAAACTTTTAACCGGAGTTGGCTATATGAACGCCATGGCGTATTTTCGAGATTGCAGTGCTAGCCAGCTACACCCATTTAGCTACTATTAAGGCATAATTCCGAACATGTCGATATAATACGCTATTAAATAAAAAAACTACAGTATTTTTAATGATAATAGTTCATTGTTTAGACACAGTGAACGTAAACTATGCGATAAAATAGCTCATAATTTGGCCGTAAGTCATTCTGTCAGAGAGCGCCGCTAGCTATAGCTAGCTAACCTGTCAGCAGCAGGGGCGGGTTCGCCAAGTTAGAGGAGTTGTCTGTGGGCTGGCTAACGTTAGCTGGCTAGCTAGCTAACTTGGCAATTTCTTTTTTTTAATGCCATCGTGACTCTTATTTGTAATTATTTATTTAGCTATATTATCTAGCCACCCTTTCTTTGACATTAGCTACTACTCTAGAGCTGCGAGCCTCGCGTAGCCAAGCAACGTTTTCAAAAACAACAGCGCTAGGCTAGCTAGCTAGCTAACGTCCATCTGGCCACTGGCAAACACACCCACCTCAGACGCGCAGGATCCTAACTAGCTAGATTTTCACCATTATGTCATGGTCTTAACCTCGTGGTGCCACATATCTGCAGGTGGTCGGCCTGAAGCATGCCATGCCCACTGGGACACAGTAAATGAGCAGATAACGCAGCTGGCCAGACAAAAATAAATGACGCAGGCGTAGCGAGAGTGTAACCAGCGTCCACCTCCAACGGCGCAGAGATCGCCCAAATACGCCAACGTTAGCTAGCTAGCTAACCTAGTGCAGCAGCAGAGCATTAGAGACTATGTGCAGTCATTCAGCTGTCGTTGTGCACGCCGTTGCTAGCAGGTCGTGGCGTTTTTGCCTCACGAACACAGAAGTAACTCAATCTCCTCGGAGCCTCTAAGCGCTGAGCGGGGGGTGGGTGCTGGCTAGCTGCTCCTAATCCTCTCCGTTAAACAGGGGGTGAGAAACGGGTGAAAGAGAAGGCCACTCACTGCGGAGGTTGTTGACGAGCTCTGCTTGGCTGGTTCCTCCTGATTTCCAGGCCATTATTAAACAGACTCTGCGGATCAGGTAGAGAGCGGCCGTCAGCGCCGCGCCTGCGCACACCGCCTTCCCCACAACACCCGCCGCTTCCAGCGCGGACGCAGGCGGCGCGTCACCGGACATGTCCGCGCCCCCCACCCCTCCTCCGCTGATGATTCCTAAAGCCCCCCCGAGCTGCTGTGCGAGCTAGCACCCATGCATGGGGTTGTGATTTTCTTTTTCTTTTCTTTCTTTCTTGCTGTTTCGCTAGTTGGGTTTAAATCTGCAGTAAGTCTGTCTATCTCTTTCTCGCCCCCTCTCTCTATAAGGCGCGCGTTCGCGTCCAGCAGGAGGAGAGCGAGAGCGTGGACTAATCCGAGCACGTGATCTTGAGACTTTTGAGGGGAGACAGATTGGGAAGGTTTTGGCGCATTTTGCTTAATGCATTAATTATTATGCATGTCAAAATAGACATTACTGGTCTATCCTGGCCTATTGCTTATTGCACATCTGCAGATTACATGTAGTTAGCTTTCATTGGCGTGTCATAAACTTTCATTAAAGGGGCATTTCATCTATTTTTATTTCTGCATAGTTCATTAATATTAATATTCCTACCTTTTCTCTGTAATATTAACACCAACTGAATGGATTTGTAATGAAGCGATCAGCATGTGATTAAACTGTAGACTTTCAGCTTTAATTCAACAGGTGGAACCAAAATATCGCCTTCTCTGCACAGTATCTCAGTATTCACAGGCTCAAAAGTATGTGGGCAAACTAGCATAAATATAAATCTAACGATCATGCTTTGTTAATGACTGCAAGACGTGTGGAACACACGGGCATCGCTAAAGGCCTTTAGAGTTTTTTCCCTTTGCCAGGCCTTTACTACTGCCACCTTCAGTTGTTACTTGTTTGTGGGACTTTCTGCCTTCAGTTTTGTCTTTCATTGTCTTTGTCTCTCATCAATAAACAGCAGTGACCCAATTCCATGACCAGCCATACATGAACATCCCATAACAGTGCCTCCACCATGTTTGACAGGTGATGTGATAAGCTTCTGATGATGAATCCTTTCGTTCTCTCTTCATACTCTAGTTTATTTTGATTTTATCAGTCCAAAGCACTTTTTTTCAGATCTTCATGAGATGTTTTCTATAAGTCTAATCTGGCTTATCTTGTCTTGAGTGTTTCCAGTGCTTTGTATTTCAAACGGAACCCTCTGTAGCTGAATTCATGAGGGTGTGTATTGATTGTAGACTTTGACAAAGATAGGCCTTTGACCTGGCAATGATCTTATAAAGGTGTTTTCTACAACAAGGAAAGATCTTCTGTGGTCTTTTTAGGTGTTTTCGTGTTGCCGAGCTAGTCAGTGTATTCCTTCTTATTAAGAATGCACCACATTTTTGATTTTGCCACTTCTAATCATCAACACCTCTTTGGACCTCATGTTAGTAGTTCCTGTGAACAGCTATCAAATGCAAATGCAACTCTTGGAAGAAGCTCCAGACCTTTGTCATTTGTCATTAAGAATAATGGGAAAACAAAAACCTAACTGATCATTGTCCAATTACTTTTGAGCTTGTGAAAACTGAAGGACTATATTAAAAAAAAATCGTAAACAGTTAATGCTGAAAGTCCACACTTGATCCCTTCATTTCAAATTCATGGAGGTGGTGTAGAGGCAAAATGTAAACAGTAAAAAGTAAACAGACCCACCGAGTTTTGTTTATATCAGTGTGCACCTAAAAAAGTATATCACTTTTTGTATGATTACATATTTAGGCATTATTGGGGTTTTTTTCTATATTTTTATTATTATTTGTATTATTAATTATTACTAATTCCACTGCAAATCAAGCATTTATCAGGGTTTGAGATCTCAGGAACTGAGATCAGATGCACCAAAGATGAACAGCACTGTCAGTGGGAGCTGCGCAGGCTCTCTGCTGCCTGTCAGATTAGGGCGTACGCAACGTTGATGAATAAGGGACCGCCTGTTGGCTTCGCCTGAGCACACGCTCGGTTTGTCTCCGCGGAGCCGCCGTAGTTTAGCGGAAAGGAGGACCTGGCGGGACACGGGAAACTTGGAGCTCGGTTTAAGTAGCTAGCTAGCTAGCAGAAGACCTATAAGGTGGCGTCTACAGTCAGCAATGGAGAGCATCAACGCGAAATACGTGTCTCAGAAGATCAGTAAAACGCGCTGGAGGCCTGTACAGGCGGCGTCCCTACACCAGCCACACTGCTTCGCCACCGGCTCCTGGGACAACGAGGTACCACCACCACCACCAACACAGACACACACACACATACACTGAACCCCGAGCTACTGAACTCTTACTAACTCCCACAGTTACAGTGAGGACCTGACTGCACTGATCGATGCTATTTCGCCGTTAGGTAGCTACTAGCGTTTATACAGTTAACGGCTGTGTTCTTCCTGTGTGCTGCTAACGTTAACAGCCGCACTAGCTGTACCCTAGATTAACACACTGTCTTTAAAACAGCATGGGGGGTGATTTACCTGGACTGTGGTGTTCAGCTGAGCTTCACGTTAAGAGCAGTACCACCGATTGGTCAGAAGCTCTTTATCATTCATTCATTGAGATGTAGCTAAATGAAGTGTCTACAGTCTGCACTTATAGCCATTTCATCTACACACTATACACACCCACAGCCTCCAAGTGTCTCTACTAAATCCTTAAAAAAATACCATTTCTGAAAGTAGCTCTCATTCATGAATGGTGTTTAAAAGGATGTTTAGGTGTAAATGTCATCATAGAGCTCTCGCTAATATATCAGGCAAGTTATTCAGATTTTTATGCAACAACTTTCTTGTGATGAGCCGTTAAAGGACCACTATGTAAAGTTTTTACCTTAAGATAACAGCTTGGTCGTGATGCTTCATTGACTTGTAATCTGAGGAATAGCATCTATATTATTCCCCATTCGGGGCTCAGCACGCTGCTAACTGCACTATGTAACTCTGGAGAAGCGAGCACTTCATTTAATTTATTTTTTATTTACTCTCATGGCCTATCGATGGCATAGTTTTTATCAGTAGAGACTATGATAGTGTTCTTTAACCTCTAAGACACTTTGGAAACATTGGTTTCTTTGTAGTTGTGCACACTTGATTACTGTAGCAGCTTTGTATCTGTTTAGTTCCTAGATCAGGACAGATGGACAATGGACAATGTCCTGACAATGTCCTGCTCCAGCATCATCCACAGGAGCCGTGACCATCTATAAACTTCAAGCTAATCGGAGGAAGAGCATCTATATTGTTCCCTATTCAGGGCTCAGCCCGCTGCTAACTGCACTATGTAACTCTGGAGAAGCGAGCACTTTATTTTCTGTGTAAAAACCTGTAATATTACTCTACCGCATATGATTATTTCTCTTTTAGTGATGGTTCTGTATGCGTGTACATAATGAGTTATATTTCCTGACTGTGGGGGGAGCTCATGAGCAAGAAGTACCAATTGTCTGTACTGCTGCTTTAAGCCAATAAACGCTTTGGGATGTTTTACATTTACCCTCCCTGAATTAAGGAAACCTAACTTTTAACAGTTCTTTAAAAAAAAAAAAAAAGATCCCAGAAAACTACATACATTGGACTTAACTACACCTTTAAATCCTGTTGCTAAACCTTGAAATCAACAGTGTTGTACAGCATCAGCACCAATGTACGGGCAAAGACAATAGTCCAGCCAGTCATCCAACTGTAGCATAACTAGCTTCCTAGTTACTCTCCTGGCAAGCGCTCAACCTCTGTTCCAGCTCGTCTTGGGTCGTGTTAAAATGCAGACAACCAAAGGGTGATGACAGGGTTGTGGGTTCGATACCTGGGTTTGGCAAGCTGCCACTGTTTGGCCCTTTAGTAAGAGCGCCACAGGAGTGGCTGCCCGCCGCTTCGGGCATGTGTGCTCACTGTCGCCGCGTGTGTTTGCTCACTAGTACGTATGTGTGTGTTCACTGCATGGATTGGTTAAAGGCAGAGACCAAATTCCAGCTGGTGAATATGGTCTTGTCTTACTTTGTGTAACATGCTGCATTACTGTTGTGCTTACAGACTAATCATGTTTGCATCTGGAGCGTGGGAGAGACTGGAATGATTTGTGAAGATGATGCGCTGGAGGGAGATCCACAATTACTGTGTGATTGTAAACATGGAGGAGATGTGCTGGACTTGCAGGTGAGTCTCATGAAAATTTGAGACTGGGAGTTATTCATGCCATCTTTTAGCTAGAGATGAAATAATGCGTATACTGTCAGGTTTGATAATATCCTTCATTTTAGGGGGTCTTCAGCGTTTTACGTGGGTAGGTTGGGTTTCCCAAAAGCATCTTAGCACAAAAAGGATTCCTAAACTGTTGAGCAGCTTTACACTAAGCCCCCTCTCTACCAGTTAAGATACATTTTAAAGCTAAGATGCTTTTGAGAAAAATGGAGCCAGATTGGTTCGGATCAGAACATTTTACAAGTACTTCTGCAAAATAGAAAGCTTTATATATATATATACAGTGGGGAGAACAAGTATTTGATACACTGCTGATTTTTCAGGTTTTCCCACTTGCAAAGCATGTAGAAGACTGTAATTTTTATCATAGGTACTCTTCAACTGTGAGTGATGGAATCTAAAACAAAAATCCAGAAAAATACATTGTATGATTTTTAAATAATTAATTTCCATTTTATTGTGGGAAATAAGTATTTGATCATCTATCAACCAGTAAGAATTTTGGCTCTCACAGACATGTTACTTCTTCTTTAAGAAGCCCTCCTGTTCTCCACTCATTACCTGTATTAACTGCACCTGTTTGAACTCGTTACCTGTATAAAAGACACCTGTCCACACACTTAATCAGTCAGACCCCAGCATCTCCACAATGCCCAAGACCAGAGAGCTTTGTAAGGACATCAGGGATAAAATTGTAGACCTGCACAAGGCTGGGATGGGCTACAGGACAATAGGCAAGCAGCTTGGTGAGAAGGCAACAACTGTTGGTGCAATTATTAGAAAATGGAAGAAATGCAAAATAACGGATAATCTCCCTCGGTCTGGGGCGCCATGCAAGATCTCACCTCGTGAAGCATCAATGATCTTGAGGAAGGTGAGGAATGAGCCCAGAATTACACGGCAGGACCTGGTCAATGACCTGAATAGAGCTGGGACCACAGTCTCAAAGAAAACAATCAGTAACACTCTACGCCGTCAAGGATTAAAATCCTGCAGTGCACGCAAGGTGCCCTTCCTCAAGCCAACGCATGTCAAAGCCCGTCTGAAGTTTGCAAATGACCATCTGAATGATCCAGAGGAGGAATGGGAGAAGGTCATGTGGTCTGATGAGACAAAAATAGAACTTTTTGGTTTAAACTCCACTCGTCATGTTTGGAGGAAGAAGAATGATGAGTACAACCCCAAGAACACCATCCCAACCGTGAAGCATGGCGGTGGAAACATCATTCTTTGGGGATGCTTTTCTGCAAAGGGGACAGGACGACTGCACCGTATTGTGGGAAGGATGGATGGGGCCATGTATCGTGAGATTTTGGCCAACAACCTCCTTCCCTCAGTAAGAGCACTGAAGATGGGTCGTGGCTGGGTCTTCCAGCATGATATCGACCCAAAACACACAGCCAGGGCAACTAAAGAGTGGCTCCGTAGGAAACATCTTAAGGTCCTGGAGTGGCCTAGCCAGTCTCCAGACCTGAATCCAATAGAAAATCTTTGGAGGGAGCTTAAAGTCCGTGTGGCCCAGCGACAGCCACGAAACCTGAAGGCTCTGGAGGAGATCTGTATGGAGGAGTGGGCCAAAATCCCTGCTGCAGTGTGTGCAAACCTTGTCAAGAACTACAGGAAATGTCTCATCTCTGTAATTGCAAACAAAGGTTTCTGTACCAAATATTAAGTTTCTTTTTCTGGTGTATCAAATACTTATTTCCCACAATAAAATGGAAATTAATTATTTAAAAATCATACAATGTATTTTTCTGGATTTTTGTTTTAGATTCCATCACTCACAGTTGAAGAGTACCTATGATAAAAATTACAGTCTTCTACATGCTTTGCAAGTGGGAAAACCTGAAAAATCAGCAGTGTATCAAATACTTGTTCTCCCCACTGTATATATATATATATATATATATATATATATATATATATATATATAGATAGATAGATAGATAGATAGATAGATAGATAGATAGATATAAACAGTGCAACAGTTCTGTAAACAGTGAACAAATATACAACGTCTCTGGTTACATTTCCAACATCCCAAATGGAAAGATGATTGCCAGTATGTCCCAAATGAACATATGCACAAGTTGTGTACAAGTTGACTCTGAAGCACAAGCTCTTAAAAAAAAAAGTTGTTATTTAAAATGTAAAGGTTTAACCTAGGACTTAATTGAGCAGTGCTGCAAAAAACGGTGAATTAATGACCCTCTGAAGAAATAACATTTTAAAATTTCATCATACTTGAATCCTGTCATGTATTTGCAACAAGTATCATATTTATGGCATGATGTTATCAGTAGGGACTATGATAAAGTGTTCTTTAACCTCTAAGACACTTTGGAAACATTTTTTTCATGAACAGCCATAATCCTAGTCTTCAAAAGGCGAAGTGTACACTTGATTACTGTAGCAGTTTCGTCTCTCTTTCAGTTCCTGGATCAGGACAGACTAATTACAGCATCATCCACAGGAGCCGTGACCATCTATAAACTTCATGCTAACAGCCAGGTATGAAAGATTCCCACTGTCTGTTCATGAGCATGCACTCAGTTCAACTTTATTATGCTGTTTATGTGCTGATGTACTATTTATTCGCATATCATTCACTGTATGGGTGATCAGTTTTGTGATAGTGACACAAGCGAGTGTATTGACATGGATATATATCATATAGATATGGTCAGCATTCAGCACCACTGACCAACTGCACTTTTTAGTACAGAGAGTGTAGTTAGTGCTGTTTTACTTGGATGAAGTGCAGCAGCTTCTGAAGTTTTTAGGAACCTGTCGCTGCATTTTGTCTGCATTTTAGAATATTTTATTAACTATCATGTGTTGTGAAATTGTATTTAAATATCAGGAGGTATTATTTTTATCATGTGGCCCACCCCTACTTCACTACCCAGTCGGTTTATGAAGCTAATATGCTAAAAACAGCCAATTACAAGGACAATGAATTATGGTTGTTAAAATGGCACTTTTTTTTACAAATGTGAAAAATAAACTTTTGGATATAGGGCCTTTTAGATAGCCTACAGTTTGGCATTTAAACAAGTTTCAACCCCACGTGCCTAAAATGCAAAGATTTGTTTTACTTTGCTAAGATATCACCACAATTGTGGGAATTAAATCATTACATTGCTGTCAGTGTTTGGTTAAATTCCTTTGTCTGTTTTAAGCACTTGTATTCTACATACACTATATGGACTAAAGTATTGGGACACCTGATCCTGTCTTTGAAAATCAAGGGTAGGAAAAAAGGGCGTATTCTTTTGTTTGGAGTCTCTACTGTCCAGCAAAGGCATTGCTGTGAGGACTCCCCAACGCATTCCAAAAATATTAGCCCCTTCAGTCCAGAGAACAAAGTTCCACTGCTCCACAGCTCAGTGCCCACACCTGGCATGGTGCCAATATGTTCATTTGCTCCAAAGAGTCCTTCTGTATTGACAGTACTTTTGTACAGGGACTAGACAAGCTGTTTGTGTGTGCATTTGCACATCTTTGTCAGCAATAGGTGCAATGTAGAGTAGGTGAGTGTATTCACTGTCCACAAACATTTGGACATGTAGTGTATCTGTTATTTAATGCCGTATGTGGTTTAGGTTAAATGTGGCTATATAGTGTATTTTAAGCATGTGCATGCTTAATATTCTCTACCAATGAGCCAAAACATTAGGACCCTGCTTAATATATAATACTACTAAAGGTGTCCTGTGGTATCTGTCAGTCTCTCAGATCTTTAAACGTGTCCATTTCTCCCACATCCAACACATTAACTACAGGAACCTCACACACCCCAGAACTTAAGATAATTAACATTACTACGTTAGGCTGTAATGTTTTGGCTTATCTGTGTCTAGACTGAAGATTCCACAACCTGCAGGCTGATATCTATGTTTTTGGTGGTTTGTTTCATGGCCCATAGACTCTGTCTGTGGCTCACGTGTGGGAGAGAGCGCATCATTACCAGCGTGCCAGCGCCCCATGCACTGGCGTGGTGTGCAGTAGTCCAGATGTGGTGTCTGTAGGAGAGGACGGGAGAGTGATTCTCTACAAAGCTGACCAAAGAGGGATTGCGCGTGTCATCGGTCAGTACTGCATGGCCTACCACTTTAAGAATTTTGTAGAAAGCAATACAGTGCATCATGATATCTCAGATTTTACCAAGATGCAGATTGGTTTCTTTATGTTTTGGGGGAATTGGCTTATTGCTCCAAATATGCAGTTGATTGTTTGCCAGGTTACTATTTCGAACATAAAGATGTTTTACTTTTCATGTCTGCTTTATTAGATCTCCTATTGATTGGTCATATTCAAATCTAAAATACCCATTTGGCCCCTTAGCAAATAATTTTATTTATTTTTATCATTTATGTAATTGTACCTCATAGGAAGTACCACAAATGTGCTTATGTGTTGTATGTGTTCATTTAGCCCACACAATGGACCTTTTTCGTCAAAGTACATTCAAATCTCATAATAAAATGGGCACATGCAAATTCCACGGTTTTGTTATTAACCAATTTTCATCATTTCATCTTATTGTTTCTGTACCATTTGGTTAGACTTGCAAACTTGAGCAAACAGGTTTTGACAACCTCAAGTTCTTAAGTTCAAAGTTGCATTTCAATCAATATAAGCAATAATATCAACAAGAACAATAATAGTACTTGTGTACTTTGTTTCCAGGCTAATTTAAACAAACACTTAAACAGTAAATTACTCCAGTATATTATAATTGCACTGCACAGTGACATCTTTTCACTCTTAATTCTTTTCACTGATTGTAATTGTAAGACTGTAAAGTTATGTAAGCTCTGGGCAGCAAGGGGTGCTGTGCACTCACTGCTCAACCCCAAACTTCACTTGCAAAAACCTCCATTGGCTCAGGAACTGCTGAATGCTTTCTTTGCTGTATGAAAACATCTGCATTAAACTTTACAGACCTTATGTGAATTATAAGAGTGTGATTTGGGGCAAGCAGTTTGCATCAGTTTCTCATTCCACACCCGAAGATTGATCAATTTGAAGAGCTATTGTTAATATAAATCAGCCCATGTACAGAAATCCTCTGTATTGGAAACGTAAACTGTGATTGGTGCATCCCTACCTATTGTGGTATAAATTGGTGTTAAAATCACACTGAATGCAGTAATGTAACTTATGAAACTATATGTATAGTAGTGGAATAAAGACAACAAAAACACTCCAAATCAAAGTGTGTTTCATTAGCTATTTTTCAGCCCCAAAACGCAACTGTGGCTGTCCAGCACTGGAAGTTGTCTTAAGTTTTGGAATTGCTGACTTGGTCGGCTGAACTGCCATATAAAGTATAAGCCTGAGTTGGATACAAATAGTTGTGAGATCAGCAGAACAGAAGTAGAGCCCAGCAGGGAATATATAGTTTTCTCCATACCCTGATACAGTGGGAAAGGATTTTTTTTTTTTGTATTATTTGTTTGTTTTAAGCGTTTGCACAATGACATTTTTCTCCACAGAAAATGCAGACAGCAGCACAATCCACGCAGTGACATTTCTTCGGACGACTGAAGTGCTGACAGTAAACTCCATTGGGCAACTGAAGCTCTGGGACTTCAGGCAGCAGGGCAGTGAGCCTGCACAGATCCTCTCTCTGTAAGACTCATTCACACGACATAAAGCCACACACCAGTAGTACACTGTTTTCTCCTGTAGCACCTTAATGAAAACTGCTGCTTCTTTATGTAAGACAGTGTCATATAAAGTTATGCCAGACTGTGATTTTATTTATTTTGTTACCCCCAGTTCTATCATAAATGTACAAAGGACATTTCTTTCCTCCTCTTAATTACCAGCGTTCTAGTTGAGGCTTCATTTAGTTGGTTCACACAGTTGGTTGGTACATAGCAGTAACACTAGCTGGTTTTTGTCTCTGCAGCACTGGGGACAGAGTGCCGCTGCACTGCGTGGACAGACACCCAAACCAGCAGCATATAGTGGCCACTGGAGGCCAGGATGGTATGCTATGCATCTGGGACGTCAGGCAGGGCAACATGCCCTTCTCTCTTATGGAAGCCCACTCTGCTGAAAGTGAGTGCCTGGTCTGTCAGTGTGGAAATCTGGGTTTCACTCCTGATATGTCTCAAACTATGTTGTTTGCTTGTTTGTTTTTCTTATTCCTTAGCACTGATTTTTTTTCTTTCATTTCTTTTTTAGTGTGGGAGGTCCATTTCCACCCGTCAAACCCAGACCACTTGTTCACCTGTTCAGAAGATGGCTCTCTGCTGCATTGGGAGACCTCCTCTAGCTCAGACACTCCCTCATTCCTACAGAGTAAGCATATTCCTCAGCAACCTCCAGGGTCTGACTTAAACAAAACGAATGGCATCACAGTCCAATTAGACCCCTATTTTGATAATGTTGCTAGAATTCCATGTAGCAATGTCATGTACACACTCATGTCCACCAATTTAAGAAAAATAACATCATGCAAAAATCTTATTAGCGAAAAACAAAAGGTTTTCTAATATAACTAAGCCATATTTTCAAACCCTCATGTTATGTTATTAAATATAAATTGTGTTTCTTGGTATAAAGAGCCTAAAGCCTAAAGGTTTTGCCTAAATGATGATTTCCCACATTTCTGATGAAGCTCACAGTCCTTGTGATAAATTATCGTCAGTACACCAAAAGCATTTAAGTGAGCATAATTAGTCCCTTTTATAAATCTGTGTGGAATCTGGCTTTATGCCCAATATAGGATTGTCGTCCATTCACCTTTAGGTTTTCGGTCTTTGCCTTATTTTCCTAGGAAAATTAGACAGTCACTGCTTCTTTAACTTTTGACAAGCAGTATATGGTAATGCATACAATATTTTCATGAGAATGTGGGCTGTAGTGTGGATGCTGTAGTTCTGGGGGATTTGAGGGATCTGATTAATTTTTTACATTGTTGTCTTTCTGTCTGTCAGGCCGCAACACCAGCTTGATATCCCGCAGCGCTGCAGCTCCAGCGGGGGGAAACCAGTCCCTCATCAGTGCCTGGCTCAATGGAGACTCCAGCAAAGGCAGACTGGAGACCACTCACATGCTTCCCAGCCAGACTTTGTCCGTCAACAGTCTGGATGTGCTCGGACAGTGCTTAGTGTGCGGCACTGATGGGGAGGCGGTTTACATACACAGACGGGTCCCTGTGTGATGTGCAGCGTTACAGGTTTTGATAATAGTCAGTAAATGCTCTTTTGACAAACAGTTTTGTTGCTTGTTTTGTTATGCTTTCTTTGGTTAATGCAATGCTATTAATAAAAGAGGGATCTTTTTACATGTGTGAATGTGTGCACTGCATATGAACTGCGTCAAATGTAAAACAGCGTCTTCTGTGTTTACGAAACGTCTACTACTACTACCACCACCACCAAGACTTTACTGCTGCAGTTAAATCAGTTAAATCAGGAATATAGACCTGATGTTCTAGGCTATATCAGGTTAACACGATTTCTTATTACGCTAAATGTTGAGTCACCGTTTGCTGTTACATGCAATGTTGAGTCGAATACATCTACAGCATTTGGCTGACAGTCTTATTCAGAGTGACTTGTATTTGGATCATGTTGCACATCATGTTGTAACACCAATGTTAATGGCACTGTTGATGGCCTCTAAATTAACCCCCCTTAAATGTAACTCTTCTAAATTCAATATAAAGCAATACTGTGTAGGATTTAGCTTAAAATAACAGCTTCAGTCTCACTGTTATTATCCACTGACTTGTAATAAGGTGAACAATGCCTTTATTGTTGCTGTTTCAGGCTTGAAACACTGTTATCTGCTCTATGTAACTTTGGTGAGGCGGGACAATGCTTGTGCAAATTGTGTAAGTCATATTTGTGTCAAATCTTGTAATATTACTTCCACTGTGACGGTGTACACGATTCTTCCACTTCCAGTGACTGTATGTCTCAGTTTGTTTAGAAAACTGTCTTTAGTAGTGGCTCAAATGACAAATTTCACCTCCTGACTGTAGGGGGAGCTCATAATGCTGGTTTAACCAACTAACCTGAGTAGACTACATTTTTATTCCAGTAAAGTATAAGTAAAATTGGGAATCCCTTCAGTGCTTAAGCAATCCTGACTGTAGCCTAGCATACAATATGCAGGACATTACATGGACAAAAGTTTTGGGACACACCTCTTACATTATTTTGGCTGAGTGTCAGTATAAGTGTTAAGAAATGTGCTGCTGCAGAACTTCAGCATACAATCTGAAGGACACTACATGGACGAAAATATTGGGACACACCCTTTAATTTTATTTTATTGTATCACTAAGTTATAAGTAACTTAATATTCAATTCAATTCAAATGTATTTCTATAGCGCTTTTCACAATGAATGTTGTCACAAAGCAGCTTTACAGAGATATGGGTCCGAGGCTCTTTTGGGCAAGCTAGTGGCAACAGTGACAAGGAAAAACTCCCTCGGATCAAGAGGAAGAAACCTTGAGAGACACAAAGACTGAAATGGGGAACCCATCCTCCTCAGATCGACACCGGATAATAACAATAAAAAGCCAAACAGGAATAAAAGCAATAAAACAAAACTGAAATAAGAAAAAAAAAAAATTTAAATGTGTTGTCAAGCCATACAAGATGAACAGCAGGTACTGCTGCGGGCCTTCAGCATAATGTCTGAAGTACACTACATGGACAAAAGTATTGAGACACACCTCTTAGTTTATTTTGGCTTGAGTGTCACCATAATTAAAGGAAACTTAGTGCTGCTGCAGAACGTCAGCATACAATCTGAAGGATACTATATGGACAAAAGTATTGGGACTCACCTCTTAATTGATTTTGGCTTGATTGTCACTATATTTATCAAAAAGCGTGGTGCTGCTGCAGACCAGCATACAATCTGAAGGATACTATATGGACAAAAGTATTGGGACTCACCTCTTAATTGATTTTGGCTTGATTGTCACTATAATTATCAAAAAGCGTGGTGCTGCTGCAGACCAGCATACAATCTGAAGGATACTATATGGACAAAAGTATTGGGACTCACCTCTTAATTGATTTTGGCTTGATTGTCACTATATTTATCAAAAAGCGTGGTGCTGCTGCAGACCAGCATACAATCTGAAGGATACTATATGGACAAAAGTATTGGGACTCACCTCTTAATTGATTTTGGCTTGATTGTCACTATAATTATCAAAAAGCGTGGTGCTGCTGCAGACCAGCATACAATCTGAAGGATACTATATGGACAAAAGTATTGGGACTCACCTCTTAATTGATTTTGGCTTGATTGTCACTATAATTATCAAAAAGCGTGGTGCTGCTGCAGACCAGCATACAATCTGAAGGATACTATATGGACAAAAGTATTGGGACTCACCTCTTAATTGATTTTGGCTTGATTGTCACTATATTTATCAAAAAGCGTGGTGCTGCTGCAGACCAGCATACAATCTGAAGGATACTATATGGACAAAAGTATTGGGACTCACCTCTTAATTGATTTTGGCTTGATTGTCACTATAATTATCAAAAAGCGTGGTGCTGCTGCAGACCAGCATACAATCTGAAGGATACTATATGGACAAAAGTATTGGGACTCACCTCTTAATTGATTTTGGCTTGATTGTCACTATATTTATCAAAAAGCGTGGTGCTGCTGCAGACCAGCATACAATCTGAAGGATACTATATGGACAAAAGTATTGGGACTCACCTCTTAATTGATTTTGGCTTGATTGTCACTATAATTATCAAAAAGCGTGGTGCTGCTGCAGACCAGCATACAATCTGAAGGATACTATATGGACAAAAGTATTGGGACTCACCTCTTAATTGATTTTGGCTTGATTGTCACTATAATTATCAAAAAGCGTGGTGCTGCTGCAGACCAGCATACAATCTGAAGGACACTATATGGACAAAAGATTGGGACTCACCTCTTAATTGATTTTGGCTTGATAGTCACTATAATTATCAAAAAGCGTGGTGCTGCTGCAGACCAGCATACAATCTGAAGGATACTACATGGACAAAAGTATTGGGACTCACCTCTTAATTGATTTTGGCTTGATTGTCACTATAATTATCAAAAAGCGTGGTGCTGCTGCAGACCAGCATACAATCTGAAGGATACTATATGGACAAAAGTATTGGGACTCACCTCTTAATTGATTTTGGCTTGATTGTCACTATAATTATCAAAAAGCGTGGTGCTGCTGCAGACCAGCATACAATCTGAAGGATACTATATGGACAAAAGTATTGGGACTCACCTCTTAATTGATTTTGGCTTGATTGTCACTATAATTATCAAAAAGCGTGGTGCTGCTGCAGACCAGCATACAATCTGAAGGATACTATATGGACAAAAGTTTTGTTTCAGACAGAATGGCTCAGAATGGTTCTGTAATAGGATGCCACTTAGTCAGTTGGTGAAATTTCATTCCTCCTAGATATTCCACCATCAACTGTGAGAGGTATGACTGAAAAGTGGAAGCGTTTAGGAGCCACAGCTACTCAGCCATGAAGTGGTGGACCACGTAAGGTTACAGAGCGGGGTCAACTAGTGCTGCTGCCTCCTCTGAAATGACCATCAGCACAAAAACTGCTCCCGGAGCTTCATGGCATACAGAGTGCTGTATGGAGTGGTGTAAAAGAAAGCACTCCCAGAAAAATGGAAGCTGTTAGAGCTGCAAGCGGGGGACCAACTCCTTATTAATGCCTATGGATTAATAATGGGAAGTCATAAAGCTCCTGTAGGTGCAGTGTGTTTTTTTGGGGGTAGAAATATAATAATGATGAACACTACAGACAGTCCAGTACTAAAACTTAACTTCAAAAATTATTAGTAATTTTTCACAAATATAATGGCAAGTAAAATGATTAGATTGTGAAATTACTCAGGAAAGCACTCATTCATCTAAATGCCTGCATTAGTGGGCTATCTAGAAGTGAATGGACCTGTAGGCCCCAGCACTACACACATCACACCAGCATGTTTGCAGCACACATCCTTCTCTATAGTGTTGAAATGATTTTTTATATCCTGTAATTATTCCGTTCATGTCTCCAACCCCTAGGCAGAGGGTGATTCGGTGTGAATTCAGTGAAGGTTTAGGGGGTGTGTGGTGCTGAGTGATCGCTCTTGGAGAGCAGAGCAGAGTGGAGCGCTCACACATCCGGGCATCTCTGCTCTGACAGACTCGGAGTGCCAAGGCGACGGTGTCAATACAAAAGCCCGAGTCGTTAGCCGAGCTAGCTGTGCTTTTAGGACACTTTCACTCACTCTTAGTCCCTCTTTCAGCTCCTCCGGCCGACAGTGCTCGATAAAGGTTCGGTGTGTTCACGATGGATATTCTTTAGTCGAGGGTGAGTAACTTTAAGGCTCCGCTGGCTGTCGGGGGGGGGGGGGGGCTAACGGCTATGCTAGCTAGCTAGTTAGCTAGCGTCAGCTCACCAGTTTGAATAGTTAGCTAACTTTTAGGCCGCGTCGCTCTGCTATCAACAGGTCTTCACTTTTTCCGACATAACAGAAGTTTTCTATGCAGTATATTCTCAGAAGCGGTGTATTTAACATAATACTCTTCGAAAGTACGAGAATAAAGTGAGTCTTGGAGTGCTAGCTAGCTAGCAAAGCTGTGTAACTCGGTAACTTTAGCATTAGCTAGTGCTAGCTGGCTAACCCAGACTAGCCAGGCTAGCGAGCGTCTGTCTGTGTTCAACATGAAGTCCTGTAAGAGGAGTCGGTACTAAATGATGATCTTATTTAGATAGTGCTAGTTATACATGCAGCGAAGTCGCAGTTTTCCTTTATCACGTATTTAAGGGGTTTGGTAACTAACTGTAGGGATAGTTAGATCATTTAGCCTGTTAACTTGATCTGGAATTTGAAGAAATTAAAGGACTCCAATGTTAAGTGGTGCATTCAGATGTATGACGGCAAGTATATTAAAACAAATGCTTGCTGGACATTCCTAGAGTAAATTAAGAAAAGTGTTGAAACAGCCTTCTGTTTTTATATCCCCAACATTAAGGAGCTGTTTTCTGTCTAGTTTTCAGTATTCTTTGCTCTTCTTTTTATATAGATTTCATTTCTGCCTGTTGTTTTTGTAGCTGTGAATCGCATTTATGTGCCTTTGTATGTCTGAAAGTTGATGTACAATTAGTTATTCATGTTGTTGGTGGTGGTGGTGAGTAGACTGTGCTAAAGAATTCTTGTTAATCTGGAAAGATGGCTTCACAGTAAACCTACTAGCTTCTGACAGCAAGGCAGAGCTTGCATATCGTGTCCTCCTGCACAAATGCTTTCCACTAAAGTTTACATTGCAAACCATGTAGAAGATGAGATAACCTGCAAGTTTTGTATGGATGGCTTGTCGAAACTAGCGTGTCAGCTTGGAATGACATAACTTTGGAAGTTGGTTGTGGAATCATGTTTGAGTTTACTATCTGAGCTTTATGTCCAACCCGTTTTAATACTCTGTTGTTCTGTCTTCTCCTTTCTGTTGTTTGTCTGTAACCTTTGCATGTAACTTTGACACATCGGCATCGCTCTGGAATGCAGGTGAAACCCACTGCTGGTTGTTAACGTTCTCACAGTGTCGCTGTGCTCCCTGCAACTCATCTCATTCACATCAGGGATTGGCGAGATACATGGTTTTTCATGAAGAGAGGCGAGAAACCCGAAGGATACAGGCAGATGCGGCCGAAGACGTTTCCGGCCAGCAACTACAGTGGCAACAGTCAGCAGATGTTGCAGGAGATACGGGAGAGCCTACGGAACCTCTCCCGTCCTTCTGATGCTGGTAAAATGGAGACGGGTGGGGGCAAGAGCTTGCCAGAGGACCCGCGCCAGCAGGGCCGCAGTGCCAACCCCAAAAACCCGTACCACAAAGCTCTGCAGGAGATTCGCAAGTCATTGTTGCCATTTGCCACCGAGCCCACCTGCACCGGTCGAGCATATGAGGTCAACATGCAGATGCTACAGGAGCTGTTGGCTGCAGGCTTTGAAGAGGTAAGAGAATCACAGAAATATAGTACAGGAGTTCCCCGGCGTAGGTTAACAGGTTTACGATGTTTTGGTCCAAATAGGAATGTTCTCTTGTCAGGTGATCATTTCACATAGTTCAAGTATGACAGCAATGGTATGTGGACAGACGGGTTTTAGCGGTAGTGCAAGGCATGGCGCAATGCCGTGCTCACTTGTTTTCAACCACAGCTATGTGGTGCATGTTTGTTTTTGTTAGAATCAGTGCTCTGTTGGAGAAAACACTGTAGTGATGTTTTGTATCAGAGGAATTATTTATTAATGTCAGCAATATGACGTACAGCCTGTTTAAGGTCTTGGTATGGTCTCCACATGCTCATGTAATTTAAAGAAAGAAAGAAAGCACGCACGTGTTAAAAAACAAAACAAAAAAACACTCATTTTGTTTGTGTGCGCACGTTGGCTGTAAAACTAATGACATGAATTTGTGGGCATGTTTGATCATGAATGATATGCAAAATAATGCCTGTGTTAAAGTTTTCTGTGTGTGTATATATATGTGTAGGAGATGGTGATCTGTGCTCTGAAGAATACCAACAATCACAGTGTGGGGGCAGCTATAGAATACATCAGTAAGATGAGCTACCAGGATCCAATGAGAGAGCAGATGGTAGCTGCAGCAGTGCGTCCAACTAATGCAGCCATCAAAGCAGCTGGTGGGTGTGCCCTCCCCCCAGGGAACATTGTCCACTCTTTGGCCCATTCAGAAAACCAGTGTTCAATTGCATTGTGGTTCTGCACTTATGCTGTAATGATTTTTAATAGGAGCAATGCCAGTAAACTGTGAAAGCTGTTTGTAAATTAAGTTTCTTCATACATTTGTGTGTTGGTATATTTGTATGAAGACAAGATGGCCTGATTTAATGTTGTCTATGTTGTCATTTCTCTCCTGAAGTGTTTGTTTGAAGGTGGTAATGTTGTGTGTGTGTGTGTGTTTCCTGCCTAGGCCCCTCTCACATCCAACAGCCTGTTCTGCGGAGGCCAAGTTGGAAGGGCTCCAAGGAATCTTTGGCTCCACAGTGGCATGGGGCCCTGATGCCCGATGGCATCATGTACCGTTCAAACAGCCCTGGCCCTCAGGCCGACCTGCCCCGATCCTCCACCTACCCCCAAAATCATGGGTCTGGGGTCAGCAGCCAGTGGGTGAATCCTCCGCTCCCACCTCAGGTGCGTAGCGTCACCCCTCCCCCCTCCTCCTGGGACTCCAACCCCGCCACCAAACGCTACTCTGGAAACATGGACTACCTCGGGCCGCGCATTTCGCCTGTCCCTCAGGGGCCATGGCCTGATGGCTTCCCTAACCCTCCTGCCCAGGCCCAAAGAGGCATCAGCCCAGTGCCCGTAGGCCGTCAGCCTATCATCATGCAGGGTTCTGGTGGAAACAAGTTCAACTTTCCCCCTGCCTGGCCCCAGAATGGCTCAGCACAGGCAGAGTATGTGAGCGTGGCCGGCAGTGGCAGGCAGCCTCCTCCTCCATACCCACTGGGTCAAGCAAGCAGGCACAGTCCCACTGCCCAGCAGATGCAGTCTGGTGGTCCCACACCCTCCCCACCCTACTCCAACGGAGGCAACCTGCCACCATCCCTGCTGGTGTCCAATCGTAACAGCCACAACTTGGACATGTATCTTGGCGTACTGCCTCAGCCCAGGCCGCAGCAGCCTGGCTCCTCCCCTGGAAACAGCAGTAATCAAGAGGTTCCTTCACCCTCTTGGCCTCATAGCATCCCGGCACGCTCCAACTCCTTCACTAACACGCCTTCGGCAGGACGACCATGCCCGTCTGCACCTAACTCCCAGCCCTCTGCCACTACTGTCACTGCCATCACACAAGCACCTATTCTGCAACCAGTGAAAAGCATGCGGGTACAAAAACCTGAGCTTCACACAGCTGTGGCCCCAACTCATCCACCCTGGCTCCAGCAGCAGCAGCCACCCCCTCCTCCCTCCCCCTATCAGGAAGCTTCTGGCCCGGGGCTTACTGCACCTCAGATGCCTGCTGTTTCCGAGGTACCCAGTTACCAGGGTCCTCCACCTCCTTACCCCAAGCACCTCCTGCAGCAGCAACCACCAACTCCATGCCCGGCATATGAGCCCAACCCCAATGGTAGGAAGGATGATGAGGGAGGCGAGGATGACACGGACAATGCCAGCACTTGCTCCAGTGAGCGCGCTGAAGGCTCGGAGGCGGCTGTGAGCACAGAGCGAGAGAAGAAGCAGATTACCACCTCTCCGGTCCCAGTACGGAGGAACAAGCGAGATGAGGAGCGTCGAGGAGAGGGTAGAGTACAGCTCTATTCACCACAAGCCTTTAAATTCTACATGGAGCAGCATGTGGAGAACATCCTGAAGAATCACCAGCAAAGGATTCGTCGTAAGAAACAGCTAGAGAGCGAGATGCAACGGGTTAGCATCACTCCTTCTCGCTATTTTGCTTTCTATAGTATGTTACTTACTCTCTTGGTCTTTGCTTCTTTCCATCCTTCTCCTTTCCCATCATGCTGTCAGCGGGTAGTTGTCCTTCACTCTGGTATTTTTGTTCTTTTGCTTTGTTCCTAGTCCTGTCTTTTCTTTTTTTTTCTTTTTCTTTTTTTTCCTCTCTTTATTCTCCTCCTGTTGCAGCTGGTTTTTGAAGGTGGCAGCCGAGTAGTCTGCACACGCTGACAAAGTAAGGCACAGTAAAATGGAAGGTGGTGACTGAACAGCATGTTGAAGTCTGTCCTGGCATGAATACACAGTTTTTAGACACTGTGGGATGCATGATTGCATGCTTGCTCCAGTCTAATGCTATTGGATTGATATTTGTCTTGTGGATGAGTACTTTGCATAAAAGTTGTACAGTGGTTGCTAACAAGTTTAGCATGAGCATGACTACCATATTGCAAATTGTTCATCTGCTGTTAAATGTCCACATTTTCTGGTTATAGTATTCTTATTAGGGGTGTAACAGTGCATTGAAACATTGTGATGCCAGTGTGAAACAATGTTGACCTATAATTGTGAAATGGATGGTATGTGTCCTGAGTGGATTGTTACACCCATGATTATAAGTGCTGTGATGCACGTTGGTGCGAGTTAGAATTGTGTGGGAGTTGATTTGTTATACATCACAGTGCAATCTGTGTATTAGCTCATAACACTGCCTGTTATTGATGTCCCACAGTTTTGTGTGTGTGTGTGTGTGTGTGTGTGTGTGTGTGTGTGTGTGTGTGTGTGTGTGTGTGTGTGTGTGTGTGTGTGTGTGTGTGTGTGTATAATCTCCTTACAGATAGGCTGAGTCTTAGATGCGCCATTATGTTATTATATATATTATTATACAAACAGATACATTTAAACACAGAACATCATTGATTAAAAAGGAAAAGTAAGAGAGCGTCTAATAAACAGAAACCAAAACCAAAAAAGGATGCAATTGATATTAGTAGCTCCTCGGTTAGTGCTTCATTGTTTATTTTCTTGAAGACTACAAGTTTCTGTTTGAGTTTAAGCAGTAAGCAAGTTGAGAACAAGCGAATATAAACTGCTGATTGGCTAAAAAAATAATATGAACAATTTGACTTATAATACTTATAATATTTTTCTAAAAAAAATATTAATGCTCTGTATTATAAGTAAGGATGCTCTGATTTGAATGTAATGTGTGTTTGTTGTAATAACACTGTGCTTTTTTTGGGTGGGATAATGGCTGTAAAGCTCTGAGTAACTTACGTTTTTGTCTCCACAGGTGGGTCTGTCTGAGGATGCCCAGGAGCAAATGCGCATGATGCTCTCTCAGAAGGAGTCCAACTACATCCGTCTCAAACGTGCCAAGATGGAGAAGTCCATGTTTGAGAAGATAAAAACGCTGGGGATCGGGGCATTTGGCGAGGTCTGCTTGGCGCGGAAGGTGGACACTGGTGCGCTCTACGCTATGAAAACCCTCCGTAAAAAGGACGTGCTTCTGAGAAACCAAGTGGCCCACGTGAAGGCAGAGCGAGACATCTTGGCTGAAGCGGACAACGAGTGGGTGGTCAAGCTCTACTACTCTTTCCAGGACAAGGACAATTTGTACTTTGTCATGGACTACATCCCTGGTGGTGACATGATGAGCCTCTTAATCCGGCTGGGCATCTTTGGTGAAGAGCTGGCGCAGTTTTACATTGCCGAGCTCACCTGCGCTGTAGAGAGTGTGCACAAGATGGGCTTCATCCACCGTGACATCAAGCCGGACAACATCTTGATAGACCGTGACGGGCACATTAAGCTCACTGACTTCGGCCTGTGCACAGGGTTCCGCTGGACTCATGACTCCAAGTACTATCAGAGTGGTGAGCGTCGGAGTGAACGAAACTGCTGAAAGTTTTAGAAATGTTTTACAAAAATTTTAGAGATTATGTTTAGGATTTCATTTATTGTGATTTGTAAGAAGTGTACATGACCGATTATGAGTCATGGTGAATGGCCAGTCGCTCATACTCTTTCTATCCCAGGAGACCATGTGCGGCAGGACAGTATGGATTTCAGTAAGGAGTGGGAGGATCCAGCAAACTGTCGCTGTGGCGACCGGCTCAAGCCACTGGAACGGCGGGCTGCTAGGCAACATCAGCGCTGCCTGGCCCACTCACTAGTGGGCACGCCTAACTACATCGCCCCAGAAGTGCTGCTACGGACAGGTACACCAGCATATGGGCACTTTACATTCTTCTCTTACAGCACACACTGTTTTCAGCACACATACTCACTTTGTGGTGTTGCCTCAGTTAAACTCGGGAGTGTGTTACTGTGAAACTTTAGACTGATCTTTGTGCCGTGGGTCTTTGCTTCCATCTTGATATATGCATGTTGCACAGAACATGTATCTTAATGGTAAATGTCCTACTTATCAATTCAAAAGAGTGGATAGAAAACTTTATTTGAACATTTAAACATTTAAAAATATCAGACAAGCCAACTACTAGACAGTTTGTTTTCCTGGATTGGACACGCACACAGAACAGATGATTGAGAGAACCAAAGATTTCCAGGCTAAACATTCATGTATCAGTTGATTTTGACCTTACCTGACACTATTCTCTGTAGGCTGATCTGTGTTTGTGTTGTGGCAGGCTACACACAGCTGTGTGATTGGTGGAGCGTGGGGGTGATTCTGTATGAGATGCTGGTCGGTCAGCCTCCTTTTCTGGCTACAACTCCCCTGGAGACCCAGATGAAGGTGAGTAAAATTGTGCCAGGCAAGACTCTTAAACAATAAATTGGACAAAAATGGAGAACTGTTGTGTTTCCAAACTCTTGAGATTTCTGTCCTCTAATATACAGAATTAATCTTGAGAAAGCCTGAATATTTAGCTAAACAGTTAAGTATATTCTGTGAGAGTGTTTGGAAGCTTTGCGTTGAATAGAATAAATGTTTTCCTTAGCTTTTTGTTCAAGCCAGGTGATAGGCCCTTTGACGTTTTGTCACGTTAAAACATTTATTTTTTAAAGAAGTACTGTTGTGATAAAGATCAGAATCGGGGTCAGGGGGTCACATTTTTTGAGAAGTTGTAAACAGCCTCAGTAGATCATCAAGCATAAAACACTAATGCATGTTACTGTCTTTCGTAACAATTTTGCTAATTTGCCCGATTTGCTAATCAGTATCTAGGAAAAAAAAATATGATCTAAGCCTTTGCAGTGCTTAGGGTGCCCAAAAATGTGCACAGGCCACAGTGATAATTATTTTTGTTATTATTATTATTATTTAAGTTATTGTTCTTAAAGACAAAAAGCAACTGTACATTAGGATTTGCTAAATATATAGTTTTATGTCCACTCAAAAATAAAAATCACAAAAAAAGAGCAATTTGGTCAAGGGTGCCCAAACATTTTTATACAACTGGAAATATGTTATACATTTGTAAGAATACTGTTAAGTTATTTAGTACAGCTTGGGTTAAGGTTGCCTAATCCTGTTGATATGCCAGCCATACAACCTTAAAGACCTGATCCAGGTTATGAAGGCCTTCAGAGGCATTTGAATATTCAGAAGTCTTACGTGTTGGACCTTAGCTCTCTATGAGGTTAAATTTATTGCTTAAATCTACAAATATCCAGAAGGGGGAGCTTTCACTGGTAGAAAATCAAAAATAAAACCCCATCCAGGAGTTTCATGTCTTCTCTCCACATCTAATCCATCTAATGAATTAGTCCATGAATTGTACCCGCTGTGTTGGGGAGGAACCGAGCAGGATGCAGTGGTGTTTTGTGTGTGGCACAGTCCCATAGAAAGTATTTTCTCAGTGCGTATGTCTGTCTCTTTCTCTTTTTCTTAGGTGATACACTGGCAAACAACGCTGCACATTCCTCCGCAGGCCAAGCTGAGTCCAGAGGCGTCGGACCTGATTGTGAAGCTATGCCGCGGGCCAGAGGACCGGCTGGGGAAGAATGGCGCAGATGAGATCAAAGCCCACCCTTTCTTCAAGAACATTGACTTCTCCATCGACCTGCGGCAGCAGCATCACCCAGCTCCCTACATCCCTAAAATCACACACTGCACAGACACGTCCAACTTCGACCCAGTGGACCCCGACAAGCTGTGGAGTGATGACGACGGCAATCACAACGACACGCTAAACGGCTGGTTCAAAAATGGCAAGCACCCGGAGCACGCCTTCTACGAGTTCACTTTCCGCCGCTTCTTTGACGACAACGGCCACCCGTACAGCTGCCCCAAGCCCATCGGGTATGAAGGCTATGATGAGGAGGGAGAGGAGCCTGAAAACCCCACCCAAGGACAGGGGGCGGGCCAAGCGCAAGCGCAGGGACGGGACCTGGTCTATGTTTAGTCAGCCACACCCTACTACATTCTGCTACGAAAAAAAAAAAAAAGAGGAGGCAGACACTACACATTGTCTACTTGTGGAATGAACAAGTGTGTGTGTGTGTGTTCAGCCTCTCGCTCCTTTTGTTGGTACGGTTTTTGAGTCTGCTTTTACACTACATAAGGTTGTGTATAATTTATTCAGTGTTTAGCTCGTCGTCAGTGCGGTCTGAACGAATGAGAATGTACAAACACTCTGTACGTTTCTGAACACCCCAGTTTAAGCCTTAATTTATTTAAAACTGCTATAAAATGAGGACACTAGTGGCAAAGAATAGTTCTATCATGCCTTCTTCACAAATGACGTGTTAATTTATGATTGAGTAGGTCTCTTTCTCGCTCTGATCTGGCCTCGAATGGGCTGTGCAGGGATTGGTCGATTTATTAACTTTCTATTGCTGTGCCTTTCCTTTTACACTCTTTACACCAAAAAAACATGAGGGGAAGTAGCGTTTTAGCCGGTCGATTGAACTGACAGCTAGTTTTGAGCAAAGTTAATTGTGTGAAATGTATTATTAGCCTTCTGTGTATTTTCTAATTTATACACTCAAATGTATTTATAAATTATGCAGTGTACATTTTTGTGCATTCTACCCCCCCTCCCTCTTCTCTTCATTGTCAATTCTGTTGGTGTAGGTAATAAACCTAAGGGCAAGCTCCCTTCCTCTCTCGCTCGCGCTCTCTCTCTCTTCACCAGATATTTTTGTATTCTATTTTTGCCACTACACTTTTTTTGCCAGAATTTCTGGAAGTAATATCATCTTAGACATGACTTTCTAATGAACCTTGTTTGTGTACATACCAATTTGGGTGAGTACGTTCTCGTGTTGAGTGGAACAGTAACATCTTTTGGGGGAAGTGTGTGTGCGTGTGCGCCCCTCAAGGACAAAGTTCAGATTATTCTTCTGGGTGCTTCCAATTCAATAGGGCTATTTTAGTTAGAAGGTTGCAAGAAAAAAGACAATGGTGCTTTCCAGGGGGAATTGGCTACCTCATATCCCTTAACTTGGGCAATATCTGCTACACCTTTTTTTAGTGCTGAAATACAGAATAATCAAAAGTGCAGATTATTGTTTGTTTATTTATTTATTTTTTTATTTAAACTATGATCCCAGAAACCTGGTCTTAAAAACTGCTGTATCAGACTGTGTCTGCAGCCCCTTTTCCTGCTCTAGTACATCTCGTTTAGCTCCCAGTAGAGTTCAGTGTTGGCTAATAATGGCAGAGGTTATGGCTGCAGCCAAACAAACACATACTGTACTGCACACTGCTCCACTCTATGTCCACTCTATGTTTGTGGACAGCGCTTCTAATGAATACATTCAACTCTTTTAAGCATCCATTGCTGATACAGATGTGCAGAGTATTGCCAAAAGAAAAAGCCTCAAGACTCTCTGGTGCAGACAAACATGAACCTACTGACAGTCCTAATGCCAGGTGGGGGCTAGAGGGGTATAAAGCCCCCTCCTAGCATCAACTATTCTACAACCACCTTTGATGTGTGCTTGGGGTCATCGTCCTGTGAGAACACCCAACTATGTCCAGGTTTAAAACCTCTAGCTGGTGGTTTAGGTGACCCTCCTTTATCACTATTCACTACATCCACAGTCCCAGAGCAGGCTGCTACCACCACCATGCTTACCAGTTAGAGAGGCCTCTATGAGCCAAAAGCCATTATGAAACTATTATGGAATTATCAGCACTACTTAATTAGTGATCTGAGTGGGTTTATGTGCCACATAAAACACAGAATGACTGAGTGAGTGTTTCATACTGAGCCTCTTTGGTAGTATGCTTTTTACGTGCTTCCACTCCGGGACAACAGGGGGCGACACGGGATCTCCTAATGTGGCAAGCACACACACACACACAGACAGACAGAGAAGTGAAGAACAACAGCATGTTTTGACGAACATAATGCTCTTAAAATGACTGTGTCGAAACTACCCCGCACTGCACTGACCCTTAAACAGGTACGGTAACAGCACCCTGGTGTTCAGGCCGCTTGGTCACTAGCCGCGCATGTGTGTGTTCTCACGTCCAGACCCCGTGCCGGGCTTTCTGGCCAGTGTGTAGTTCGCAGCCGTGAGTAGGGGAACCCTGTTTGTGTTGACTGTTTACTCCACACCGGGCAGTTTTATCATTCTAGTGTGAAACGGTGAATTAGCAGGTGTCCCAATACTTTTGTCCACACCTACTTTTAGCCTCGTGGAGCTAGCTAGGTCATTTGCTGTTGTCCTTGCAGTCGCTGCGGTCCAGCACTTACTGTGCAGCGACCTCTTCAGTTTCTACAGAGGCAGAGAGTGCTGGGGCTGTACCGCAGTATGCTGAGGACCATTCGCGAGGTCCCAGATGAGGCAGATCGCAAATACCTGAAGGACTGGGCCAGAGAGGAGTTCAAACGGAACAAGGAGGCCACTAACCAGGTATGAGCATCAGTCATGAAGTGCCACAGTGCAGCAGCTCCATCTGCTGGTCCCCCACCCCCCCGCTCTGTCTGGGGAACTGTTCATCCTTACCCTCAAAGGACCATCACATCATTTACTGTTACCACATTCAGATACTTCACCCCAGAGATAGGGGTTGGTGTGGCGCAGCAGATAAAACCACTACCTGCCAGTGAGCTATTACATGTGGGAGACCAGGGTTCGATTCCCAGTCTGGGTGACCGTATGTTGCGCTACACCAATAAGAGTCCCTGGGCAAGACTCCTAACACTACATTGGCCCACCTCTGTAGTACAATAACCTTGTAAGTCGCTCTGGAAAAGAGCGTCAGCTAAATGCCATAAATGAAAATGAAATGAAATGAAATGAAGATAGGCTCCCTCTGCCTCTGTGAATTTTATTTAATTCAGTTTCATTTGATGGAATAAATAAATAAATAAATAGCCCTGTTGATTTGCTGCAGCTCTTGGGCGGCCGTGCTGTGACTAGCATTTCACTCTAGAACAAAAGAACCCAAACAGAGACCCCAGAAAGTCCCCCCTTCTCGGGTCTCTGTTTAGTTGAAATAACAGTACCTAAGAATAGGTCTAGGCTATTGGGCTATAGGCTATTGCTCTACCCACTCGTACTGTAATATGTGCTTAATATTTTATTCATACCAGTAATTCATATGAATGGGAATTCTGATGCCTATATTCAGTATTTTTCAGGTATGTGCAGTCTCATGCAAAAATATAGACACCCCTGGTTTACATTTCTGTTGCTGTGAATAGTCAAGTGAGAGATGAACTGATCTACCAAAAGCCATGACATTAAGGTCAAAATATTGTAGTCTATTATTTATTTTTTTTCTTTATTGCATAAACAGAAACAGGGCCACCATGAAAATGTTTGAGGTTGTTAACCAAGATCTCAGACCTTTATTCGCTTGTTCGGACTAAAGGCCAGGTGATCCGTATTATGGGTCGGTTTCCCAGACAGGAATTTATCCTAGTTTTAGACTACAGAACATTCTGAATGGTGGTTTATTTTTCAATTGAAAGTAAAATTTAGTCTAGGACTAGGCTTAGTCCCTTTCTGTGAAGCCATCCCTTTAAGGGGGTAAAATGAATCGAATGCAGAATGCAGGTATTTTATTGTATCAGTCCAGATTCACCCAAACATTCAATTCAGTAGGAAACACATTTCAGCAACACTAATCTATCACACCTAATCCATCTAATCCAGAACGTCTGAAAGTGTGTGGGCTAAAAATGAGCTCCACATGGCATTAGATGTCCAGGAGCCTTGTACATGCCAGGGGTATTCAGTCTTTCAGGGGTTTTAGTCTTTAGTGGTCTATCTCCAGCACAGTTTGAAGACTGGACCAGCCCCTCCATACTTGATGGCAGTTGTCAAAAGCGGATCTGCACCAAGAGCCCTTCCAGCTTTGAGTACGGCTCGTCTTGACCCGCCATCCCTCAAGATCCACGGAAGACAAGCATCCAGGCTTTTTTCTGCACCAAAGTGGTGGAATGAACTTCCCCTGGGTGTCCAAACAGCTCGCTGTCTTCAAAAGCAGACTGAAGACCCACCTCTAACAAGACTATTTAGGCAAAGTGTAGTGCAGAGTGCCAACTTGGTTTAGTTTAGTAGGTTCTAAGCTTAGAGGTATCTTTTGAATCCTAGCTAAGGTTCTCTTCTGAGTAAAGAGTGAAGCACTTTTGTAAGCCGCTCTGGAGAAGAGTGTCTGCTATAAGCCTTCAAAGTAAATGTAATGTTCGAAATATTCCACCTTCGTTTATCTAAACTGCTTTCTTCTCCATGTTCCATATAGGACGCTATTCGCATGATGATCACACAAGCCAACAATCATCTCCAAGAGCTGAAGAAATCACTTGCCCTGGCCAAAAGTTAACAGGTCACCTGCTTCAGTGACTTTAAAACTTTAGCAAAACCTGGACTAGTTTTGGACACTTAAAGGTCATGTCTCGCATCCCACCTCTTTTGGGACCCTTTGTTGTCTGATGTTTGACTGTAAGTATTAAGACTCTGACTGGAGTGACCCCTTTCTCACTTGACAAGGTCATCAAATCTACTGTCTGCTGGAGTCTGGGTTTGCTCATTTGCATCATGTTAAATGTGTACTAACCCTAACCCTAGTTCAAGCCTTGTAAATGCACTTTGTTTAAGCTGTGGTTGAGCGAGTAAAATGGAAAAAAAAGCAACACATGCGTTTTTGATTTCTTTATAAAATATGTATTTCGATGTATTTTACAGAGAGTTACCTTTTGATATTCAACAGATGTCCATACAACATTGACCTTCCACAGACGAGTGTCACAAAAATGTCTCTAAATAAACCATTTTTAACACTAATGCCACATCGTAGCGGTTATTTGCATTACCATATACATGCAGATATGCCCTGTTACAGCTTCTTTTTTGTGTTTTATAGAATAAAAGGGAATCAAATTGGTCTTGCTTTTCGGCTGCTTTGTCCCCAATGAAACCTTCAGAGGTTTATTTGTAATATTTGTAAATCTATTCCCTTCGTATAACAAGCTCAAGCTCAAAACCTCTACAGAGCATCTTGCTCTGTACAGCTGTACTGTCTCGAAGTCCCATGTGCAGACACATACGTACAGTGGTGTTATGTTTATTAAATAACACTGCACGTTAAAGTGATGGGTATTTCACAATAATTCACAATTCACAATATTTTTGCCTTTTCTTAATTGTAGAAATGTGGTCAATCAGCACAACATTTGCTTTTATAGTTTTGCACTGGAGCTACAAGACTAATGTAGCCAATGAATTTGGATTCTGATCCCTATATTTGTAAAAATAGATGTTTTGCATGTTTGTATAGATAGTTTGTTTCATACAGTAATAGGTGGAGTGTTTTGCAAACATATTTTTTATTTTTATATATATATATATATCATTTAAATAGAGACCTGGGAGGGTGAGGACTGACATGCTCTTTCCAACACATGCACAACCAGCCACCACTTCTTTTAAACTGCCACAGATGCAACGGCACAGGATAACCAACGCTCCGAGGAAAGAGCTGAGTACCCAGTTCTAATGCATCGGCAAGCAGGCGCCCGTGCCGGCCATCACACTGAAGTGATGAAGGGAGATTGAGAAAGCCATCTACACATTTGGAGATAGCAGGCAGATTGGGCAAATTTCACATAAAGCATATTTAGCTTGATCAATTAGAGAAAATTATGTTTTCTTTTTACAATGTAGCAACGGTGTGCTTGATGCCAGACGTGGCGGTATGGCCAGTATTGGCATGTCGCCTGCTTTAAAGTCTCCTCTCATTCAATTCTGACCAAGTATTCCCTCAGTTAAGATGAAAGTCAGTTACACTGTCCCAGACCTCAGGGGAGATTGACCATGTATTAGGGATCTCATTTAATTGATATGATTAAATGAATGGGCAGTGATTACTTGTCAGTATTTTAAAAGGCAAATACAGTCAGGACTACACTGATCAGCCATAACATTAAAACCACTGAACTGAAGAGAACAACATTATGAGTGTGGTTAATGGGTGGGATACACAGATTAGGCAGTGAGTGAACAGTCAGTTCTTGAAGAAGAAACAAAGGGCAACTTTAAGGATTTGAGACTCGGTCAGAGCATCCCCAAATCTCCAGGTCTGTGAGGTGTTCCTAAAGGGCTCCAAGGAAGGACAACCGGTGAACCGACGACAGGGTCACAGGTGCCCAAGCCTGACTGATGAGATCCATGGAGCTCCCTGCTCCCTAGCTCTGAGACCCTCAGAGGGTCAGAGCTACTAGTGAGGTGGTATTGATGTTAAGGCTGATCAGTGTACATCTCATTTCCTCAGACTTTTGCAGAGTACTATATTTACTGTATTTAAGTATTTTAATATTATCTTGGTTTTGTTCTTTTTACTGGGCTTTTTTACTCTGATTACTTAATTCCTCACTAAATCAATGAATTGCTAGATTATAGGATGAGCCCTTCATCACAGTAACAGAGCAGACGGGGGGGAGAGACTGAGTGGGATGATTAAAGGCTGTAAGGCATAAATGTGTTGCAGTTTCAGCTCCCAGTCTTTAAATGGTTCTTTAGGAGATGTGGAACAGTTTATCTTGTAACAGGTTTAATATGGTTGAAGGATGAAGCCTTTGAACACTAGAAAAAATGAAATCCATATGTTAAGACTTTGTAGCTGCTTATATCTAATCCCAAAAATGCTTGTGACCACAGTGAAATATTGCTCAGTTCAGGTGAAGGACTGTACAGGATGTATTGATGCTGTATGCATATTCGTCTGGACAGTCGTTAGCGTCATATTTGGTTTGTGCACAGTGGAGACAGTCGAATCTGAAGTAAGTGGGTTGTTTCCGGTGCCTAAATCACTACTCTGTCTTTCAAATTGGCACCAAAAGACAGTAAACGAGAAATATTAAGAAGCATATCCAGCAAAACAGGCAGCAGGAAGACACCTACCTATGACATCTCCCTTAACAGCTTATACACAACGGTAGCTTTTTTTTCCCCTTAAACGTGACTCTGTAAGTCAAACCTGTGCACCTACATAGAAGTAGAGCGACAACCAGTGTAAGACTTCCAATAAAACAAACAAAACAACAACAACATGTAAACACTCATATTTCCAACAGCATGCATGCTCTTTAAAGCTGACCAACTGAATCCGTCCAAGCCATGGACACCCAAGGGAGGAGAGCGATCAATGAATATCAGTGGCAAAAGAAAGTGAGCATAGCAGCAGCCCACTCTACTTCTTCCACATGTGATCACCCAAACCAGGGCTACGTTCACATTACAGGGTTCGAGTGCCGCAAATCAAGTAGTGGTAATTTAACTGTCAGTCAAGATGGTTACCAAAAGGTTTGTCATTTTTAGAAGAGATGTCTGAGGAGCTATTAGATAATACACTCACACAAGGAAGGGGCAAACAGGAGTTCCCACAACAACAAGTGGTAGACCACCAACGCTGCCCCCATTTAGATGAACAGCCTTCAACAGTCCTCATTTTTGAGAGAGAGGAGGAAATCAAGCTTTTCTCCAGTTTCAGAGCTGCAAAAACTCCACAGGTGTATCTGTTCATCCATTCCACTGTGACAAGCCGACTCGACACGGTGGGCCTTACTGAAAAAAAGCAAACAGTCACAGAAGACTGAACAATGAACTGAGCACCCCAGAGTCCAGACCTCAAAATCTCTGAATTTCAGTAGATTCAGTTGTTGAGGCAGTTCTCTTTCCCTGACGCTGACAAATAACTAGCTTTCCTAATGGATATTTGGGCTAGAAAGGATATAAAAAGGGCTTAGACTTTTGCATAGGCACTGAGCATGGGCCTACTGCAGGTACTGAACAATGTGTGCGTGTGCATCTTTTCAGGGTACAGTTCCACACCACTGACTGATAAATAGGGGCAGTTGAGCATTGAGACCTGTAATGTGAATGTAGCCATGGATGTTTCTGGAAAAACAATGTCCTACTCTGGTATTAGCTCCATGTGTTAGCTTGTCCTGCATCTTCTAGTTCAGTGTTAGCAGCATGTGTTAGCCTAGCTCTCTTAGAGTAGCTACTCCAGCATGTCTACAGTCTATAGGCCTTTTTCCATTTTTTTTACAGACGGAAAAAAACATGGTTCTTAACGCATTCAGATCTTCACATTTAATCTGATCTTTTAATTGAACAATCTTGAGAACAAAATTTGATTTCTGTTGGTCAATGTGATTCAAAGAGGCAGAAACTGAGTATTCCGCAAAAAAAAAGAACGCAACCGAAGTGCAAAAACTTCCGAAGTTGTTCCGAAGGCCTTTTAGGATGCAAGTAAGACATGAAGTCACTATAATACAGGTCAAGGCCCAGTGTCCCAAAACCATCATAACTTCACTTCAGCTTGGCAGAGAGAGTGTTCAGTGTGATGCTCACTCGACCATTTCATAAAAAACAGACTCTGTGTAAAATAGCTGTGCAGCAGTGTGCTCCTGCACTGGGTGTTAGCTGTCCTCCTGTTTTTTCGTTCTAAGCAGCCTCAGTTCATCCTCCAGGCAGGTGATCCTCTCCAGCAAGGCTGCTCGGTCAGCCTGCGCTCGCTGGTCAGCCTGCATCCGCGCTTCGTAGATCTTCCTCTCATACCAGCGCTCCATCTGCGTGGACACGGCCTCAAAGAAGTACTGCGTCACCTCCAGCGCGTGCATATTGGCCCGTTCCTGCGCAAACGTGCTCTCTGCCTCTGCTGGCCGTTCCCCAAACACCTCCAGGGTCTTTGTGCCCCCACGGCCTTTAGTCCTTCCCTGGGAGTGCTTCTTATGGTGCCTGCCCCGCTCCTTGACCTGCCTGTCCCGTTCGTGGTCCTGTCGGCTGCTGCAGCGGCGTTCTGTGGCCGGTGAGAGGCTGCTGGCCCGGCTGGGTTTTAACACAGGCCATGCCTCCTGCTGAGCAGAGTCCTGGGGTTCTCGCTGCAGCCTGTGGGGGTCAGCAGAGAGCAGCGCACGCTCCTTCGGCCGGACCACACGGGGAGAAGACGACACCGATTTGTCTTGAGCCAGGGAGCAGGTGGGGTCTCTGCCGTTCTGCTTGTCGTCTTGAACGGGAGAGACATAATTAATTATATATTCCTACATCATTTTTTGCTTATAACAAATAGGAGGATGAAATGAAACCCTTAGAGGAACAGTTTGGCAAAAAATCCAATTAACATGATATATGATAATAAATTATTAAATATATTATATATATATATATATATATATATTTAAATATTGATGTTAACATTTATTGAGCGAGCTCCACCCATCTGGGGAGAGCAAGGCCAATAGTGCTCTCTTGGGCTTCGGCTGCTGATGGCAGGCAGCATGACCCGGGACTGACTGAGAGACATTTGTGGGTGTGTATGCACAGAGATGAGATTATTGCCTGTCTAATTCTAGTAGTTGTTAGCAACATTAGCCTAAAATCTCCTGTTCTAAACTAAAGAAGCAAACTTCAAAATCATGTAGAGTTGTTGTGCATTAAATTAAATTTGCACAAATGTAGAAGATGCATACTTGAACCATGGCCAAGGAGTACAGTTTCACACTACTGACTGATAAATAGGGGCAGTTGAGCATTAAGACCTGTAATGTGAATGTAGCCTTGGACTTTTCTGGAAAAAGGTGTCCTACTCTGCTTGTCCTGCAATTTCTAGTTCAGGATTAGCCGCATGTGTTAGCCTAGCTGTCTTAGAGAAGCTACTCCAGCATGCCTACAGTCTATTGTTTCTGTTTTTAGGCCTTTTTTCCTTTTTTCTTTTTTTTTACGGACAAAAAAAGAAGCAAACTTCAGAAATCATGTCATGTAGATTCGGCAAGACTGCATCTGGTCTAAGTGATAAATCATATTAATGAGATTTTTAGCAAAGCATTTTATCCAAACATATTCATCTTCATTACGACGCATTACTGAACAGACACTCAAAGATATAAAGTATGTTATGTAGGAGCTTCGTAGCTTTTGACAATAGTACAGTGCTTTCAGTATAGGAAACTTTAGTGAGTAGAACAAATAAGACAATGTTATGCACATATGAATTATTGGTAATAGGGGTGGGGGGGTATTTAAAATCTTTTAAAAGTAGTTTTCTGGTTTTAACGCAAAACAATGACTTGGTAGACGACCCTGAGGGGGGCAGAGGCAGCACAGCTGACAATGGCAGTGTGTTAAGCTGTTATTCTATTTTGGTTATATTCCCTTATTTACCCCACAGGAGATGTGGCCTGAGAATAATACACTTCCATTATGTAACACTTACATAAGCCTTCATCTGCCTGGGGAGAGAGCAAAAGGCTCACTGCAAACAGTATGTGTGTGTGTGTGTGATGAATAAAAAAGCATTTTAGTTTTACTTATCCGTGCACTGTGAGAGACAGAATATGTGAAGATCTATTTGTTTGTGGTCCATGGTTTAAATCTGACCATCTGTGACCATCTCCACCTGAACCTGTGTGTGTGTGTGTGTGTGTGTGTGAATGTTTTTGTTTGTGTGTCTCCCACCTGGAGAGCTGTCCACCTGAACCACAAAATAGTGATTGGCTGAGCCGTCCTCTTGGGAGCCACTGGCTGCCCCTCCTTCCAGCGTTTCGGGGGGGCCCGTGGTCACCAGGCCATGGGCATTGCTGGCCGACTGACTGGCGGGGTTGTCACAGGCGGCCGCATCGCACTCTGAAACCGTGTCTGCCAGGGAGGAGGAGCGGCGCAGGGGGGCGCCACGGGGTTCCACAGTCAGGCGGCCTTCCATCCTTTGCAGCTTGGACAAGCACCAGTTCTTCAGCTCGTTCACTACTGAGGCCTGCTTAAGGGCCCCACAGAGAGGGCAGAGAGACCATTACTGACACAGCAGGAGTGCCACACTGTTTTTGCACATGCTGCCTGCCTTCTTTAGAAACTGGCCCCTGTTTGTAATTGTATGTCATACATTCATAAGCAAATGTTTTGGTACCCTGTCCAAGTAAACAAATACTTTAAGTATGAAATGAGGAGAACAAACAACAGTTGTGCATTAAAATGGGCACAAACATAGGAGAAAAGTTTGCGGACACCTGCTCATGCAATGTGTCTTCCAAAATCAAGAGAGTTTGTCCTCTCTTTGCTGTAGTTAATGTCTCTACTCTTTTGGGAAGGCTTTCCGATTGATTTTGAAACACTGCTGTGAGGATTTGATTGCATTTAGCCACAAAAGGTACTAAATAGAGAGAAAACTCCAGAGAAAGCAGTTCTATTCTTTATATCCCTCTAACACTTGCCTTTGGCCATGGCGGTCTTAGTCTCATATGCAGCTCCTCCAGAGCGTCCCATTCTATTTACAGTGTTTTCTATAGAGATTACACAAGCTGTGTGTGCATTTGACCACCTGTGTCGGCAGGGGGTGCACTTTATTGCAGCTCAAGTCACTAATGAGAAAGGGTGTCCACAAACCTTTGACATACAGTTACATTTTCAACTGAACATGTATTTGAATCAGGGCTGCCTAAATGTAGGCATACAACTAATACTTGGGTATATAACACATGTTTATCACAACAAACTAGGGAATGATCTAAAAAATAATAAAATATTTAAAAATCAAATACTTCTATATTTTTTTTGTTCCTTGTAGTGGTTGTTTCTTTACCTGTCTCTTTTCACCCTCTAGGCGTTCCTGTTTGGCTCTCTGATCAATGCGGTGTAAGCACTCAGCCCTTTCAGCAGACACTCTCTCTATCGTCATTTTATCTAGAGCTCTGATCTAAAATCAGCGGGAAACATGGGTCATTTCTGCAGTGTTACACACACACGGGGACATATGCAAAAGCTGGAAATAAAATGTAGGTCAGATCTACATCTGTCCCGTGGATCCTCAGTAATGCAGTGAAGAGGTAGGAATGTGTGTGCACGCACCTGGTGTTTGTTCTTGCGGTCCAGCTGTCCCATTTTGTTGTTCATGAGCTCCTGCACAGTGTGGATCTCTGACTTCATCTCCTCTTTGGTGGCCTCCAGCTGGTTCTCCAGCTTATTGATGAGCGGTTCACACCTGCAGCCGTTGAGCGGGGCCTGCAGGACCACGGCACAAACAGGAAATCACTCTTTTAGAGGGTTACACAATAGTCATGATGTCAGATGCAGCTTTTAAAAGATTGTGTAAGCAGTAAGCAAAACGCAATGTTGTATATGCAGAAATGCCAGACGTATGAAGTGTAACCTCTATGCTGAGAACTGGTCAACATCAGTCTCATTCAATTTTAGCATGTGGAAAACAGGCTCCTACTTAATACTACAGTTTTCATAAACTTCATACGGCCTTAAGCAAATGTTTGGACACCCATTTTCTAAATCTCTCTTAAGCGACGTTGGCCGGCACAGGCGCCCGTTAGCTGGTGGGGTGGAGCTGGGGATTTGGCGCTCTCCTCTGAGTGTGTACGCTGCCCGGAGGAGACATGTGTTAAGTCCTTACCCTCCTAGTGTCGGGAGCATTGCTAGTGCTATGGGGAGCTACGAACGGGTGGGTTAACTGGCAGTACCAAATTGGTGGAAAAGGGAAAAATTTGATAAACAAAAAGTTTCTGTAGGAAACTGGTCATGATTTTTGCTTTAGAATATGAAAAGGATGTAAACTTGTTTTTTAGAAAATCAAAAGCATGTTGAATCTGACCTGGGATGCCCAAACGTTTGCATGGAGCTAAAGTTAGCCATATTAGCCCTGGCTTGGAGACTTATCTTTTTAATAGCAGCTCCTGTTATGGGAATTACTGGAGCTTTACAACATTACCTGCATGATCTTGCCCTCTTTGTCCCTGTAGAGTGTGTAGAGCTGGTAGGCCTTGTAACTGTGTGGCGGAGGCACAGCGACGGGAGGGGAAACCTTGGGTTTGTTCTTCTTCTTCTGCTCACTGCGCTTATTTTCACTCCTGGATAGAGGGTCTGACAGAGACGGCTGAAATGAAAAACAGACACACACACGATCAATCCTGCTGTACAATACAGACAAATCTGTATTTGTAAACTGTCAAGAAAACCTTTGTCTAAGAAAAAGACTTATGCAAATTAGAGTGTTAGCATCATGTAACTTCGTCTTCAGGTTGGTACTTCTGCGTAAAGGAGCATTGTTGGGTGCGTCTGATATGGTGTCTTACCTTGTCTTTGACTCTGCTCTTATCTCGGCTCTTTTTGGGATGCTCCTCTGTGGTATCGGGCGTTTCGCTCCTGCGCTCCTCTCTTCTCCGTGCTGTCCGATCACTGCTCGGGGTGTCCTCGGCCGGGGACATGCTTTCCTGGAACCAGAAGGGGGTAGTGTCGGTAAGTAACTGACCCAAAGAGTTCACCATCATTCCAGAGAACACAGCTCAATGCTGGGGACCCTTATACCCCTTTAGCTCATGCCTGGAATTAGGCATTGTGCCAAAAGGTTCATGTTGATTTGCTCCGGAGAGCCTTATTCTATTGGCAGTACTTCTCTACAGGGACTAGACAAGCTGTGTGTGTGTGTGTGCGCATTTGCACATCTGTGTCAGCAATGGGTGCAACTTAAGGCAGCTAAATGTATTCATTAAAAAGGGATGTCCACAAACATCCACAGTACTCGATTTTTTTGTCAATTGGCTACCTAAGGTTTGCACATATGGGCATCATTATGCCTTTGAGCTGTGATAACACCTCAAAAAGATCTGGCAGTTGTTGTGGACTCTTTTTCTCACTCACATCCAATGAGTGACAGTTCAGGCTTGTTAATGAGAGAGGCCTCATTAACAAGCTGGTTGGACCTGATAGAAAAGCTGAGGCTGCAGTAGACATAGGTTTCTTAACAGATTCTTAATGTTTGACCACTTCTTTTGCTTCCAACACATCAACTTTACAAACTGCCGTTTCACTTGCCTATCCCTCCTCTTGACAGGAGCCAATGAAACCAGATAATCAATGTTATTCACTTCAGCTGTCACTGTTTTTAATGTTATGGCTGATTACATTAAAATGACAGGAAATTATTGTAAACCATAATCGAGCATTGATTCTTACCGTATATCAGACACCACCACAAGTCTAGAGGCCCTTATGGCTCAGGAGAACTGGGCTCATTAGGAAGGGCTGAAAAAACTGCAACCTCAGATTGAACCCATTGATTCATGAAGCTTCTACCAGCCTAAGTGTCTCACTGTCAAAACTGGATTTTGGTGTTTTCTCTAAACTCCTGACCCCGATATAGCCAGAGATCCCGCAGGACACTGCTTCACAGCTCACTAGCCATGGACTAACCAGTGTGTGTGTGTGTGTGTGTGAGAGAGAGAGAGTGTGTGCGTGCATGTGTGTAAAGACCTTCCTTTGAGCGTTTGCTGTCAAAGCGAACATTTTCTATTCTCTGTGTTTCTGGCTCACTGCTTTGGTTGGGTATGTGCACGCTAAGTTATGGATGAGAGGGAGAACAAAGGAAGAGCCATGCATGCACGCTTGTTTGTGTGTGTGTGTGTGTGTGTGAGTGTGTGTGTGTGTGTCTGTGTGGGTGGTCTCTGTCTTTTCTACCTTACTCGGCAGCATCTCATCCCGTGGGACGGACTGCGCTCGGCCCTCAGCCTTCAGCTTGTCCCTCCTTTTCCTCACGCTCCTCCCACGGGAGAAGCTCTGAATCTGAACACACACACACACATACGACATGCACGTGAACCTCACTTGGGGGAAAGTACAAAGCCTGATATGCAAACAGTAAACAAACCAAGCTCAGCTGTCTGAAAACTCCAGTGCAAAAACCCTTCTTTTTTCTGTTCCTCCTTGCATATGAATAAAGGCTAGACCAGCATGCGTTCTGCTTGGGGAATTCAGCCATTAATAATTGCTGAGGGTCTGTTCCGACTGACTTTAATTTAATCTCTTACACAGGCTCCAGTATTCACACCAGAAAAGACTCATGACCTCACTTTGTGAAAGAAATCCAGAAAAGTCTTGGCCTTAGTTTGAAGTTGTTAGTAGCTAAGGCTCTGAAGTTAAAGTTAAAAATATGCTTATTTGTGCGAAGCCATAGAAGAACCACTTTTGCTTCCATGAAGAACTGTGAGTGTTATAGAGATGTGTGAGTGTGAAGAACCTTTCAATTGGTAAAGCAACTTTACATCAAGTGAAAATTAGACATTTAGAGATTTGGATCTATATTACATGACTTACGGTACTTCATGGAACCAAAGTGGTTCTTCTATTGTATCTCTTCTGCATTTTTAAGAGTGTATGTGATGACAGATGAGGGCTTTCTATGTGAATTGCTTAACATAGCTAAAAGAACACGATTTAGATCTTTACGTTTTTGTTATTTTGTGACCACTAACTCCGCATGCTGCATACTTGAACCTGCCAATACAGAATGTAAAAACAATGTAAATGTAAATAATTATAAAACCATATACAATAAGTCAATTCAAACTGACTCATATGGGGTTTTTGCAACTGTCGTTATCACAAAGCTGCTTCACAGAAATTCGGGTCAAGCCCCTAATGAGCAAGCCAAGTGTGACAGTAGCAGAGAAACTCCTTAAGAGCAAAAGAAAACCTTCAAAGAATCCAAGACTCAAAAGAGGAACTTGTGTGCCACTTGCCAATGACAGTCAACACTAATAATAACAATAACAATACGAGTTATGAGAAATGACTAATGAATACACCACATATACCATATGAAAAATCAATTGGTTTGGTCAGAGGCTATCTAACAAGAATAAGAAAGAAGGGAATGAAATCTATGACTACAATAAGAATATGCATATATCCTCAAAGCATATATGGGTATATATATAGATCTTAGCGGTTTTGAGCATGGCATGATTGTTGGTGCCAGATGGGCTGCTCTGCGTATTTCTAGAACTGCTGATGTCCTGGGGGTTTTAGCACAACAGTACATTGATATTACTCAGAGTGGTGCAATACAGAAAAATACATTCAATGAGCGACAGTTCAGGCTTGTTAATGAGAGAGGCCAACTGGTATGAGCTGACAGAAATGCTACAGTAACTAAGATCACCACTCTGTACAACTGTGGTGAGCTAAAAAGCCTCTCAGAATACACAGCACATCCAAACTTGATATGGGTGAGCTACAACAGCAGAAGACCACGTCGGGTTCCACTTCTCTCAGCCAAGAACAGAAAGCTGAGGCTGCAGTAGACATAGGGCCCCTTAAATAGCCTACCACTTCATATTGGAAACACTCCACTAGTCTTGCCTGGTGTTTTGGAGATGTTCTGACCCAGTCGTGTAGCCATTACAATCTGGTCCTTGTTTAAGTGTCTCAGATTCTTAATGTTTGACCACTTCTTCTGCTTCCAACACATCAACTTTCATCGACTTTTCACTTGCCTATCCCTCCTCTTAACAGGAGCCAGTGAAACCAGATAATCAATGTTATTCACTTCAGCTGTCACTGTTTTTAATGTTATGGCTGATTACATTAAAATGACAGGAAATTATTGTAAACCATAACTGACCATTGATTATGGTATTGTACAGGTAACTCTATTTTTGATATTATATGGTTTCCTGAAAGCAAGTGTGGATTTTGCATTACTCTGGTTCCAGCATTGCCCCGCTGATAACAGTTCAGACCCACGGTGCCCTGCCTGTCTCTGTCTGTACATGTACTTCATTTCATTTTCACACTCTGCCTCTGGTGGCTGATAGTGATCTGTGGCTGATAAAGGCCTGTTTTGACGACGTGCAGCTGCGACTGATGATGGTATCAGTCAGATTCGAGCAGTGCAGCTGCACAGTACTGTAAATATTATCAATTTTCAGCACTGAAGGACATGGTCACCTGTGGTGCTTTGGTCAGTAGCAGTGCTACTTCAGGGTTATTGTGCTCTCTGGCCTGGTCCAGTGCAGTCTGTCCGACCTATAACACACAATAAAATACACAGGATTGTTTTTTTACAATGTCAGGACAGTACATTAAATGCCCCATATGTAGTATATTAATGTACATATCTTTATGAATATACAATAGCAGTTTTCAACCTATCTATACCATAAACAGATACAGTCACAGAACCCTCCTTTACACAGATGGAATTTTATTCTATGAGTGCACATGATAAACATCACACACACCCAAAAATCACAACAGAGCTGGAATTTTCTGACGGCACACATACACACACATTTCATGTGATTAACACACAGCAGAGCCGGAATTCCTCTCTTGACACATAAACAGCCAAACACCCATTCACACACGCGCAAGGTATGATAGATAAGCCCATACATGTCTGTTTCTAGGACATATATGATAAGCATTTCAGCCAATCTGCAATGCACCTTCACTGATCTGGCATGACCTGTGTACTTCACTGCAGCTGGATTTTAGTATACTTTTTTGCATCACCATCAAGTTTTTCACTTGTGTGCAACCAAAACACTAAATCCATCTTACACTAAAGTCTTCTTATCCACTTATCTGGTCCACAGTCTACTCAGAATCATGAGGCACAAGTCAGGAATACCCCCTGGGCAGGGCGCCAGTCCACCATGTGTGTTTTTGGGAAGTACCCATAAGGAAACCCATGAGAACAAGCAGAGACACTACATCCATATTTTCCTAAATTGAATATCAAGCAAGAAGCGTCAAAGCTATGGGAACAGTGACACCGACTACCCAGAACCTAGAGGTCTTCAATGGGCTAAAATGTTTTGAACATCTGATCCAGAGGACTCAGACATGATTAAATGGATTGCGAATCAGCCATTTTAATATATTTGGAATATTTGGTTCCTGGTAAAGCTTTTTTTTAAAGTATGGCTGCATCCATTTTCAGTAATAGCTGATGTAATTATTCTGGGGAGGAGGTGGGAGGGCACACAGAAGCCTTCTGACCTCAGCGTCATGACAAAAGACACATGGCTGTCCACTATGACTGCATGTCAAAAATAGCAGCTGTCTTAATGTCAGCTCGCCGTGAGTATGAGACCAGAGGTGCACAAGCAAGGGCACTGAGTAAGAGCTGTGTGTGTGTATGTGCGTGTGCGTATGCGTGCTTGAAGAGCTCACGTTGTTCCGGATGCTGCTGTCGGTTCCAGCCTCGAGCAGCAGACGTGCTGTCTTCTTATGATTCAGAACCGCTGCCACATGCAGGGCTGTGTCCCCCGCCTACAGTACCAGCAAAACAGACCACTTTCCACTTAACACAAAGCCCAAGTTACACAAAGCAGGAAACAGAGTAACAGAAAGCCTTTGTGTGCATAAAACAGAAATTTGCTAATATATCAAACAGCTTGAAATGCATTATGGCCAAAGGTTTGTGGACACATGCTCATACAAAATCAAGGTTTTTAGGAAAGAGTTTGCCTCCTCTTTGCTGCAGAAACATTCACGACCCAAATTTGTTTCTGGACTCGATCAAAACTGTTTTTTCTGGAACCCTTTTTTGTTGTTTCACAGAAATATCAATGTGGTTCGGATCACAGTACGACTCACTTATTAGTCTATAAACACAAAATCAACTTCTCCACAGAGCTGAATGGTGGAGCAGTTTTGGATTAAATATTAAGATAAGCTCTTTCAATGTTTCTGTAGCTTGTAGATAGATTGTAGATGTTTAAAGCAAGTAATTTTAGATTATGGCATGCATTAATCAAATTAATTTCAATAAACAATATTACAAACCTCTAGCTCTACACCCTTAAAAATAAATGCTCAAAGACTTATTTGAGCCACTTCATAGAAGAACCACTTTTGGTTCCATGAAGAATCATGTTTGTAAAAGAGATCTGTGGATGTGAGGAACCGTTCAAAAGTTTAAAGATCCGTCACTTGATGTAAAGGTTCTACACACTCACACAGCTCTATTCCAAAACATGGTTCTTAATGGAACCAAGAGAGGTTCTTCTGTGGCATCGCTCAAATAAGTCGTTGTAGCAGTTCTGTTTTCAAGAGTGTATTACTGCAAGCTCACCTGCTTCTGATTTACCTGAAGTAAAGTATGAACTGTGAACTAGCGAGAAGGAGGACACTGAGATAACACTGGCACATTTATAGAGCTGAATGTGCTAAACTGCAAATGTGACCTTAAAGGACAAAAACATGCACTGGACTATTAAAAGTATGAGATCTTTGAGGAACTTCTGGAGGTTCTTCAGTTTCAAATTGAACAACCTCCAAAAGTTCTTTCAACTGTTCAATTTAGCACATCTGAGCAACCTTCAAGAAAAGTTTTTTTTTTTTTTTAGAAGAAAAAGGTCCCTTAAAGGTTCCTCAAAGCACCTTAAGCATTCCCTCCACAGTTTCAAACTGAAGAACCTCCAAAATTTCCTTAAGGAACTCTTAAGGAATACTTTTAACAGTGTACGGTCAGATAACACTCAACTCACACTACTCCTGTAACTTCTGAAAGCTTCATTTAAAAACGACTGTGGTGCCACGTCATATTGTTGTATTGTGTGTATGTAATAACTGTGTAGTTACACATTAACAATCATGTATTAACAGAGTAATCATTGGTGAGTTTAAATATTTGCTGTAACAGATGTATTACAGTAGTACAGTAAATTCACATGGTAAGGTAAGCGTATTTCAGTAGCTGTAATAGGAAAAACAGCAGTGTGGTTTTACAACTACTGAGATACACTGGTGGAATTACAAGAGTCAGAACTGAAGTTGATACACATGGGTTTTTACACGAGCTGTGCTGCTGTAATCCAGCTGTAAGAGTGAATGCATCACCAACACACTGCACTTTATATTAAATGTCTTTAATCACTGTGTAGTTACACATTAATAATCATGTAACAACAGTGTAACTACACAGTTATTAAAGACACTTAATATAAAGTGCGACCGAAACTGCTGACCAACACAAGCTGGTCTAAAATGAAAGCTTCAGCATGTCAGCAGTTCACGGCCAGGCTGTGAGATTTTTTGGATTAAAATAGAAAGTGTATGGTTTGCTGAGAGAGAGATGAAACCCACCTGATTCCTCTCGCTCACCGAACAGAACACCCCCAGCAGAATGCGGATCACACACACATGGTTGTAGCGAGCGGAGACGTGCAGACACGTGTCGCCTACCTGAGACACACACACACACACAAACAAAGCGTGTCACCTGAGTCACCCAGCAGAGGCAGCAATCAAGGTGAAGCATCCCATTCAACATTTCAGCTGCACGCCTCGCCACCAACACTTACACACGCAGAGCAGAGGACGAGCCGGTTACGCTCTCAACACTGTGCCTCTCTCTTTCTCTCGCTCACTCTCGCCCTCTCTGATACACACTCGTTTGTTCTGCTCTAACACTGCCAAGTGAGGCGCGAAGACAGTGTTTGAAATGTAGGGTATGTTGTTATGTTGTTTCATAATTAAGCTCCTGCTTTCACGCTCATTACATGTGCACAGAGTGGGGGAAGTTTGCTGTGGGCGAGAGAGGGAGAGAGAGAGACAGAGACAGAGAAAAAGAGAGAGAGAGAGAGACAGAGAGAGAAAGAGAGAGAGAGAAAGAGAGATAGAGAGAGAGGGAGGGAGGGAGACACTCACATTGTTTTTGCTGTCTGGACGGGCTCCCCCCAGCAGCAGGACTTTAGAGCTCTGAGTGTGACCATTCTGACAGGCCAAATGTAGAGCTGTGTTACCAGCCTGAGAAAGAGAGAGAATAAAGGTCATGAGAGAGACGAGGGGAGGGGGGGTAAAATGAGAGAGGAAGAGGGAGAGTGTGTGTGTAAAGTAAGAGAAAGAGAGAAAGAGAAAGAGAGAGAGAAAGCAAGAGAGCAAAGAGTAAAAGAGAAAGAAAGAGAGTGAATGAGAGAGTGAGTGTAGTGGAAGAGAGACAGAGTGTGTGTATATAAAGCGAGAAAGAGAGAAAGCGAGAGACAGAGGAGAGGGAGGGAGAAAACGAGTGAGTTAAAAGAGGGTGAGAGAGAGAGATACAGATGAGAGGAAAAGAAAAAAAGCAGGGAGAGAGAGGGAATGTAATGGAAGAGAGATACAGTGTGTGTATATAAAGTGAGAGAGAAAGAAAGAGATTAAGGATCAGAAGGGGGGGACAAAGAGACAGAGGGAGAGAGGGAAAAAGGGATCGAAAGAGAGAGAGAGAGAGAGAGAGAGAGAGAGAGAGAAAGGTTAATTCAAAACATTTCATAAACACTTTTTAAAGCTGAGAGATGGACAACAGGAGTGGAAACAGGGCTGGTGTGTATGTGCTGAGTGTGATTAGCGTCAGTGGTGAGAGAGACAGAGGAGTAAAATGTAGTAATGTATTTTTAAGGGAGCGGTTGTGTAGGAGCCCAGCCGTGAGCAGCCTCAGCGCTGTCGCCGAATTAACATTTAACCGTCTGAGCTGGCAAAACCAATGCATATCAGCCTGAACGCTGACAGAGAAACACAGATACGAGGGAGAGAGAGAGGGAACACGACTCCACATCCCAAACTCTCCCACCAAGCAGCCAGCAGCACACCCTGCCTGCCTAAGGTGTGCACCCGCTGACCTCATGATCCCTTAAACTAACCTCCACTAACGCTCCCACAATGTGAGTGGAGGAACTTTGGAATCTGTGGAAATACTATGCTTGGATAATTTGGATGAAAATTTGGATAAAAAAAAAACACTGTATCACTCTCATTCACTTGTAACCTAATGACAACCCCAGCTGTTAAAAACCTAACCTCCTATATTGTTCCTTAAACTCTATTTAAGAAAACGTAAATGACCAGCATCATGCAAAGTGATAGAGGGAGAGAGTGAGGCCAGCTCGTCCTCATGGGACTCCCAGGCACAGGTGGCTGTCGCATCACCGAGAATCAAATCAGCAATCTCCTCTTAACAGGGCCACCTTTTACATGGCTGCACCACTCATGTGCTTTTCTTCACATGAGCAAAAGTTACTTAAAACTGGTGATTTCTGTATGATTTTCCTTGTAAAAGGTAGTGAATTAATTCAATATAATGTGAAACTTAAGCATATATATATATATATATATATATATATATATATATATATATATATATCAAGAAGATATTGCTCTAAAATTCCAGTAGCAGAGTATGCTGATCACACGCATGTAGGACATGTAGACAGGCTGCTGTCTGGTAATCCAGTCTGACGCTTTCATTAGTTTGAACATGACAGAAAAATGAATCCATATATACGTGTGCTTATGTGATTACATAACACTGAACATGGACATAAGATTTAATGTAGTGTGTCTGCAGGCCATGAGGAAGAAGAGCCAGCTGGCTGGTAATCAGACGTGGTTGCATCTATAACACACAGTATAGGCATGACATTCATTTTCTGGGCAAGATCTTTTGGGCTAAAAAGTCATTACATGGTTTCCGATTTAACATAGTCCCCTGTAACTATTTATACAAGAGTCAAAGTCAGCACAAAAATGAGGGAAATTAGGTTACGGGCCTTGCAGGATTGTATAGAAGTCAGCTTACCTTGTTTTTAGCATGAACGTTGGCCCCAGCTTTAACCAGCAGTTTGACAGACTGACTGAACCCATGCCAAGCGACCTCATGCAGAGCGGTGTTTCCATCCTGTGGATACAGATAGAGGAGCATTTAACACAATGATATGCTACATGTCATACATACAATATAGTTGTATATATGTAAGTATGTATGAAATTATTCTGACAGGTTAGTTCTGCACAGCTTCACAGGTTTCAAAATGACTCAAGAATAAAGTCCTAAATAATTAATATTCCGAATGTCTGACAGTATAAATAACGTATAATGTTCCAAAAAGTACTCAAAGTATTGCATGAAACATCTACTGTAAACCGAGCGTCTCTAATAACTGTGTAGTTGCACATTTACAAACCCTGCGATAACAACGTAACTACTAGTAATGTATTCACTGCTGAAGATGGATTACAGTAATACAGCTATGGTAAATCTCATGTAATGTACACCAATGCATCTCAATAGATGTAACAGCATATTGTTGCTCTTCTGAAAAAACCCTGTATCTACATTTTTTGCCATTTTTACTTTTTGACATAATATGAAACTGGCAGTTATTCCTTGGATTGTGGCAAATTATAGATAAAATTCAAGATGCATGCGTTACAGCGACGATATCCTTGTGGTTATACATGTGTAATGAAGAAAGGGTACTGTAACTGTATTTATATGAACTGCTGTATTTCTTATTACAGCTATTTAGATACACTTGTCTTATTAAATAAGTCAAAACTGTAGCTGATACACGTGTATCTACATAATCTGTACTGCTGTTATGCACCTCTAAGAGCAAGTATGATCCCAATAGTTTTATTATATAGTCATTACACAGATTGTTGATGTGTAATTACAGGCATTAATATAAAGCGGGACACTCATTTCTCCTTGTTATATTATTATTATTATTACTATTTTTACCATCATCACTTCAATCATACTTATAAAACAAACTGCAGGTCAGGTCATGCAACATTTCTTTCAAAGTGTGTTTATAGTTCACCTTGTCTTGCCTGTCCAGTGCGCACCCTTCCTGAATGAGAGCTGAGATGACATCACTGTTTCCCACCACGGCCGCTCGGTGTAAGGCTGTTTGGTCACCCTGGTAACAGCAAATGGGTACAATGCTGGTCAGCAATGTCAGTTACCCCCGCCCCCTTGCAATTAAAATGCAGGCCATGACTTTCAGCTAGAGAGTGTCAAATAGCGACTGAAGGCAGGATTGTTAACCTTTTAACGACCAAAGCAAAGTTATGGAGAAAAGAAAAGGCCAAGGAATCCCAGTATAGCTGAAAACAAACAAACACACACACAAATAAGTAGGTGAGGGATGCTTCATACAGTTAGAAGGGTTGTGCCATGCGTCCCTTGCCTACAGAGAGTTCTTTTTATCTTATGCCTTTGAGTCAAGCAGTCCAGCTATTCTTTTTACCCCCAGTCCAAAAATATGTGTAAATCTGCTTCACTGAGGCAAGACTAACCCCAAAGTTGGCACCAGGCATGCATAATAGTTGAGAATCTACAGAGGCTCACAGCTAGCAGAGAAAGTCCACATTTATGAGACAATATGAATTACTTTTCCTGAATGACCCAAGAATGTTACCAGGCATTTACTGGTGCTGTGTGGTCAGTGAGGTCAGTAGGCATTGAGCTCATGCTGCAAAAAAGAGGCAGGCAGAGTTGGGCAGCCAGAGAAGTGGTGATCATTTCGTGGCAGATAAACTGTTGGCCAGTTGCAGCGATTGGCAAGCAAAGAGAGTCAGAGCGAGAGATGAAAGTTGCAGACGAAGAGGACAGAGCGTTATTCAGGTCATATTTTGGCAAAAAATGTCATTTTACAGATGACCCAGTCCAGTTTTTTAATGTTCTGATGTGTGTAATTTTATAGACAGTACAGCTGCACGGTGCTGCCTTCATATTACTAATTCTATTTAGTAACTATTTTAGTCTATTTAATGCTACAATGCTACTAATACATTTTTGTTCCCCAATTAATAGTAGTATTTTAATACTGAGTATCAATAACTGCCAATCATCTGTTCAGCTTAAATAATACAGACACACAAACTACAAACGACATGCCAGGATACGTTACGGAGTTGGGTTTAGCGTGTTTAATATTATTTTTGATCCAGATTGATTCAGCAATCTGCTGATTTTATGGCAGTTTTAAAGCCTGCTGGGAAAGCACTTGAAAACAACAAAAACGACTAACATTTGTCCCACAATTCCAGTTCTTTTGCTTGGGCCCCCTCTATCTTAGAATGCTACCAGCACTGAGAGGGTGAAGGTTAACATGTGCTTCTTATGAGCCCATGTTTTCTAACTGGCACTAATGCAACGTCATTGGACAGCTGAACATGCTTGGAGGAATGCTTGTAAGATAACAGAAGCTTATGCTGGCTTGCATCGTGATAAATGATAGAGGAAAGGGGCTTTGTCATCCTACCCAGCCAGAGAAATCATGACTATTTGTGAAACAATTTTTTTACTGTGATACTTTTGATTTGACCACTAATAATACTAATGATTTTATTATTCGGAGATCAGAGGTTCAGTTCCAGTAATACTACAGGCGTTGTGGCCAGGAGTCCCAGAAATCATAACTGGCCTCACTCTCTGTGGGTAAGTAGGATAGCCCTCCCTTTTCCTCACAAAACTCAGAGAGATGCTAGCCAGCACAAGTGTCTGTTGGCTGATGTAACTGAACCGGTAGTTAGTGTCCCCCTCCAATGCAATGACACTGTATTAGCAGCAGTTTGAAAAAATGCAGATGGTGGATTCATGTGACTCAGAGAAAGCACTTGCTAGTCTTCACCCCCCCAACACTGGTAGCATCATGTGATAGGAAGCCACTGGGTGAAACAATATATCAATATAATAAAGTGGTGGTTTTAGATATATTTGATCATGATACAGGTGGGGTATAAGCTTACATCATTGCTTAGCTACAGTAACATCACAACTGCGCACTGAGAACATTTGGGATGAGGGGAAGGGATGTTTTTTGCCAAAATATGCCTTTAAACACAGCCCAGACTAAATCAAAATCAAAATCTCCCAGAAAACACCAGCTGGTGGCAGCTGACTTTCTCTAACCTCCTTCATCCTCTCCTCTGCTCCTTCTCTCTCTCTCCCAGCTCTCTTCAGCAGCCTCTTGCCCTCCCTCATGCTCTGCGGAGGTGCGAGTGTGTGTCCACGCGGGCGCCCAGAGCTCCAAAGAGAGGGGGAGCTCAGGGACCAGGTGGAAAGAACCTGCCCAAGCCAGTGGTTAGGCTCCTGGGCAGTTTGTCCAGGTGCTTGGCCCCCTGGATCTGATTTTAGCTCTGTATCTGGTACAGGAGGAGGTTGGTCAGGAGGAAATTCCTCCAGCTGCCAGTCATAATAATCCCACTCTAAGCCACTGGAGGATGCCATTGATTGCCACAGGAGTGCTAGTTACTACCAGGGTTGAATTAGCCCCTGCAAAACAGGGGGGTGGTCATTAAGCACTAGTCATTTTACTGTACTTAGAAGTGCACACCCAAACAAGCCAAGAAAAACAGTCACTTTCAATAAGGGCCATGCAAAGCATGCGGTTCAAAAACAGGTCTTGTATTCCGAGTGATACAAGAGCTTTAAGGGGATGCAATGTGCAAGCAAGACTCGCTAAATGAAGGTTAGTTCCTAAATCACAGGCAGTGCAACCAAAAGAAATGACCATTAAAGCAGCTTTAAGAAAGACACGGGCACAAAGTGAGGAGAGTATGGAATCAAAACAGTATTAGTTGTATTAATATACAAATGTCTGTCATACAGCAACTTCTCCAAGTATCTCCAATCTACCATAAACAAAGACTGCTTCAATCATATACTGGTCAACAGGCTCCACTTCTACCCACAACTAGCTTTGTAAATGCTGTATTTTTCTTTGAGCATGTTTCTGGCAGAATCCAGCCCCTGATACAGCTTGACCACAAACAATCACAAAAAAAGCAATTTCATGGGCGGTGTCTCCATACAAGGTACACACTGGTACAACTAAGCATGGCTGTTAATGTCAGGAGGGGGGTGGGAGGCAGAAAGTGAGGTACTGGCCCTTACAAAAAAGTATTGGGACACCTACACATAACACCTACAGGAGCTTTTATGACATCCCATTCTAAAATATTGGCATTAATATGGAGTTGCCCCCACTTTTGCAGCTGGAACAGCTTCCACTCTTCTGGGAAGGCTTTCTACTGGATTTAGGAGTGTGTATGTGGCAAGTTTTCCGTTCATCCAGCAGAGAACTTGAGAGGGCCTTGTCTGCAGTCTCCGTTGTAGTTTATCCCAAAAATGTTTGATGGAGGTGTGGGCCAGTCAAGTTCTTCCACACCTAACCCACCAAACCATGCCTTTAGGGACATCGCTTTGTGTACTGGGGCACAGACATGATTCCACAAAGTTAAAAGCATACAATTGTCCAAAATGTTCTGGTATGCTGAAGCATTTAATTCACTTCACTGCAGTCAGACAGGCAAGGTTCTCCTGGCATTCGCCAAACCCAGACTCGTCAGATGTGTGTGATTCGACACTCCACAGAACACGTTTCTACTCCTCCACAGTCCAGTGGCGGTGTGCTTTACACCACTCAATTTAATACTTAGCATTATGCTTTGTGATGTAAGGCTTGCATGCAGCTGCTCGGCCTTGGAAACCCATGCCATGAAACTACCTGCACAGTTTTTGTGCTGATGGTAATACCAGAGGGGGTTTAGAACTCAGTTTTTGAGTCAGCAGAGCACTGATGAATTTTATGAACTATGTGTGACTCAGTATGCGCTCTGTAGCTTTATGTGGTCTGACACGTCGTGACTAATTTGCTTTAGTTTTTCAATGCCACTCACAGCTGTTATATCTACAAGAGAAGAAATTTCACCATGCTGGAATTCAGTGAGCTTTTCAGAACAACTCATTCTTTCACTGTGTGTAAAGGCAGACTGCATGTCTAGGTGTTTGATTTTATACAGCTGTGGCAATGGAAATGGTGTCCCAATACTTTTAGCGTATTCTGATTTTACCCCAATTTCATAAAAATATTCCATGTCCATTTTTAACACCTACAGTGGGAAAGTGTAATTCCCGTTTTGAGCCACCCCTAAAGGACACACTATACACAGAACCAGCATCTGAAGATGCTGAAAAAAGCATGTGCATTGTCACAGAGTAATATTATCAGGTTCTACTCAAATATGACTAATGTTATGCAGAGTTGCGGAGTTCTCGCAAGTGTTGTCCTGCTCGTTTCAACAAACTTACAGGTTAAGCTGTTAATGTAAGGTAGAAATGCTATATAACGTTGCATTAAATTTACAACGGCGCCATCATTTCAATGAACTATGATCACAAGGTGGAAAAACTGGAAAACAATGTATAAACAAAATACATATCTATAAACTTTACAGAGGGCTAGCATGTCGCTCAGTCAACCGACATATCCACGTACACACTGGTGAGTTAAGGGCAGTTAATGAAATCAAGAAAGGCAAACCAATCTTCTATTAAAAGGTGCAATAGAATGCATTTAAGTATTTTTAAGTTAATTTTATGTATAAATATGAGATGCATTTAGCTGATGCATTTAGCTGTTTGGCTGGATGTATGTAGATTTTGAAATTGAGGATGTTACGTAACAGTTTTGGAATTAGCCTGTTTAACAGCCTTCTTTTCAGTAAAGACTACTTCTAAGTATAAATAAATTAACATCACACAGAGAACACAATCACTGCAAAATACAACAAATAGACAGTAACTGTGGCACTGGGCTACTGCACTAAATGAATTTTACTGCATTTGAAACCCTACAGAAATTCATGACTACATTGCTAGTAATCTACAGTTTATAAATATTTACATAGGCAGGTATGTATGTATGTGAAAAATATCAACCCAGACCAGCCCACAGTCCTCACATCAGTGCATAAACCACTAAACTATGCATACTTTTGCACTGCCATCATGAATAAACTGCGTCCCAAATGGAATTTGCACTCACGTCATCCTCAATGTCCAGGTCACAGCCAGCCTTCAGGAGAATCCTCACCACTTCGAGGTGGCCTTTATAGGCAGCCAAATGCAGTGGAGTCCGGCCATACTGTAAACACACACACACACAAACACAGCACACTCTGTCACAAACTGAAGAGAACCTTGCCTCCTACGCTCGCATACAAAACCAAAGAAGTGAAGCAGCCAGACAGGGAACCGAGGCGGAATCTGTTTGAGTGTCTGTTCAGCGAATGTCACAGAGATGGCAAAGCCAAAAGCAATCTGCCACGAAACAGAAGATCCATTTGTGTAATGAGCGGCCAGTCAGCAAACCAACATTTAATCCCTGGAATTATAGGACACCAGAACCTCTGTTGCTGCTTGGTGCCGGATAAGCCTATGGTCTCTCTTGGCTCAAAAAACAAAAAACATGAGAAACCCTGTCCCCTCGTTCCAGTCTTCTAAAAAGATGATCAGAGACAGATTCTTGTCCAGTATTAGAGACAGATGTAATCTTCCGAAGGATTAGCCTTAGCACTTAATCAGCTTCAGTCACAACACAAACAGAGGGATAGATATGATCAGTACATTGAGATTATGAGGCATGTGGTTTCTGTAAGCTAGCAAAAGCCCTGATAAGAGCTCTTTGTGCCGCTGTGTTTAGCTTTCCCAAAAATCTGAGTGGACGATAACTGACATACAGTGCTGTATAAAAGTTTTAGGCACCTGAGGAGCTAGTAATTGATTATTTCTCAGAATGTATGCATCAATACACTATATTTATACAAAAGTAGAGCATCCTGGATTAGCATGTTTGTTTAAGGCTTGTTTGGATTAGGGAGTGAATGGTACAGTGGTCTATTATTCCAAAAATGTATGGAAAATTCAGAATTCAGTCCGAAGAGATGGTACCATTCACATTTTTTGTAATAATATGAATACAGGATACAGAATGTTCCGTCATTTTGAGAAAATACTTCAATATTGTATGTAATGTTTTCCATATCATGGAAAAAATAAATTTCCCACAGTTTTTTTGGAATAATATGGACACGGAATACAGGATTGTGCAAACCTTTATTGGAAATGTTGAATGTAAACACGGTTTCTAAATGTACCATTCATTTCTTAATCCATACCATTTACACAAGAACTAACTTTTGTAACTCATGGGAACAGTTCAGCAAAAAACCAAATGAACATAATTTGTTACTTGATTTCTAGGAAGTATGTAATTCAAGATCACAGAATCTGAATTTTAGTTGCATAAATGAGTAGTCCAGTTTATGTTAGCAACATTATCCTAGCATCTCTTGCTGTAAACCAAAGCATACATATCAAACTCGTCATGTCTGACTGCCTTTAGGGTCAGTCATAAATTAGGTTCATTTCAAGAACAGCCCATTTAAAACTTTTTGTGATGTCATAAAAACCATAATTGTAAAGCCTATAAAAAATGTATCCCCCTTCATTCATACTAAAGTCACACTAAATGTCCGAAAAAGAGACAATACAGGGCAGCCAATCAGAACAAAGATTATTCATTCATACCCATAACATATCTGACTTGATAGATGGCTATAAATCCTGATATTTATAGTATTTTACTTTTTTTATATTTTATCCCATATAATATCAAATAAGCTTGAAAGAACAGCATTTACTAGTTGAGGAACTGCACATCTGAAAAGTTTCAGAGATATGAAAAAATAGAAATTGCCACAATGCAGAAACTTAATCTTGCTAAGCATAATCTTGCTAAGCATGACCAAACAGCTTTTTAATTGGTGTTTAAAATTCACATTTCAGAGCAGTGAAAAAATTCCAGTTAAGAAATAAGAAGTACTTAATTTCACATTCAGGTACATGTCTCTATGTAAAAAGCTACTACACTTCAGTGGGTGGCTTTTAAACAAGTTCCATTAAAATTAAAATTTCCATTAAATTTATGTATACAGAAATGTAATAAATGACTTTAAAGTGATTTCTGACTTTAAAACATTTGGTTTTATAAAGTATGTATAAAAAAAGATTGGGCATCAGTAAGCTTCATGGTATCGGTGCTCTCTATTGCTGATACTGATACTGTGTGTAAGTGCCAGATAACAATAAGAATCTCTTTTTTACTTGGTGTGAGCAACACAAGTATGACATTTAACAAACAAACAGACAAGTATTAACAAGTATTACACTAAGAGAGATCCCTCAATATAAAAAAACAATATGCAATACCCCCACATGTAAATATTAAGAGTCATTTGCAATTACCTGTAAATAACCTGTAAATACCTGTTATTGCTTTCTTCTACTACTATTATTTATATTGTGTATATATTGGTAATTTATCTACGTTTTTGCATCTGAGTGTCTTGCTATCCCTTTTCTGCTGTGACACTGAGAATTTCCCCACTGTGGGACTAATAAAGGATTCTCCTATCTTATCTTATCTTATCTTATCTTACCTTAATACACAAAACAATAAATGGAATAAGAATAATAAGTTAAAGAAAGTACTAAAAGAGCTGTAAAAATGAAATAAATACTTATATAATAGATCTTCTACTTGTATAGGTATGAATACTGCATATCCATATGTAGCCTGAGTAGACATCTGTATATTAACTATTATGTACAGATATAATGATATATTAAGTAACACTCTGCTCTAAAATATTAACAAGAAGGCTGGATGACCTAAACGAAGACCTGTTTGCTAGGATGTGCTTTGAGCTGTTTGAAAGATGCATGTGGGCATGTATTTTAGAAACAATTTCTGACTACATGTATCTACTGTGTGTTATCAAGATTTGCCTTGTAGCTAAAGAACGAACCACTTAGGTCAAGTAGACAATGTGTGCAATAGACTTTTCACCATTTAATACTGTTAATACATTTAGTACTTAATATTGATAGTATGAATACAGTAGCATCAGTAGTAATAGAAAAAGACAAAAACAGTATGTACTGAGCGGATGTAATTGCATGGATAGTGTTAAAAGGTATTTCGCCTGCTTCTTTTGCCTCCCATATCCCTGACTACTTTACGGCTCTCTGGTAATTAAAGCTATAAGAGGCTTTAAGTTTATGTAACAGCAGCCCAGTGAATGAGTTCACACTCACACTTGCAGGTCAGCCATGTTTCCTCACACTAACTGCTGTCAGCCATGTTTTAACATGCTTAAACGCTGTTTTTTTTAAAAAAAACTCTAGCTGTTTTGACATTACACCATTTATAATATTAGCCTTTTACTGCTGATCTGTGATAAGACTTACAGTGGTAATTAGTGGTAAATGCTATTACTAATTGTCATGTAGCGTAAAGGCACAGTGTAGGAAACTCAAATGTTAGCCCTAATTAAATACACGTTAATGTATGTGTTTACAAGCTACAAATAAAACATGGATGCTATAAAAGTCTTGTTAAATCTAGAACAATCAAAACTGTTGTGCAATAGCGCTAGCATACTACTAGAATCACACAGGGACACCAGCAGAAACTAACATTATATTTACAACTACATTTACATTGAAGGCATTTAGCAGATGCTCCTCTCCAGAGTGACTTACAAAAGTGCTTCACTGTAAAAATACCCATAGCTAGTTTGTATAGACTAGGATCTAAAAGCTCTAAGCTTAGCTACTACTAAATACAAAAGTCAGTATAGAGACCACAGTACTCGACACTACACTACAGCAAGTACTCTCAGAAGAGGAGGGTCTTCAGCCGCTGTTTAAAGACAGTGAGCGACTCTGCAGTTCGGACACCCAGGGGAAGTTCGTTCCACTACATCAGTGCCAGGAAGGAAAAAAGCCTGGACGCTTGTCTTCCGTGGATTTTGAGGGATGGCGGGTCGAGCCGAGCCGTACTTGAAGCTCGAAGGGCTCTTAGTGCAGATCGGCTTTTGACCATTGCCATCAAGTACAGAGGGGCTGGTCCTGTCTTGGCTTTGTATGCCAGTGCCAGTGAAGAGAATGCAGCAGAGGAGTTACTTTACTTTAAAAGTATATTTGACCTGGTATACTTAACATATTTGATATATATGGATAATAATGTAGACCTAGCTTTAATAGCTGGCATTACCACTGTATTATCATGATGCTGTATTAACAAAACATCATCACATGTACGAGTTAATACAGGCACATACATAGGGTTTCTTAATGTAACTTTTCCGGCTGGATGATAGACCTTTGGTGCTCTAGGTAGCTCATCAAGTGAGTGATTAGCACAGCATCTGTGTTCTGTGTTTTTGTTACTTGTCATACGTGTTGCTCTCACCAAGACAAATTCCTTGTATGTGTAACATACAAAATAAAGAGATTATAAAGAGATTAAAGTGAAAGTGAAATAAAGAGATTCTGATTCTGATTAAATTGCTCAAAAGGAGCTACACACAAAGTCACACAGTGTCTAAAACCATGTAAGCAAGTCTGTTTGAGATAATCTGCCAGCTCAATATGGTTTTAAGGAAGAATGAGATGGTAAAAGCCAAGCAATTGCTTGTCAGCTACATTAGCGGCGTCGATCCACTGCGCCGCAAACATGTCTTGGCTGACTGCCAACCATTCTAAATTAGACTTTTTTGCCCAAACTATTCTTTAAACATGATGTTCACAGAATGCGAGCTGATCCCCTTTTAACTTAAGGAACGGCAGCGCTTTCTTTCTTCTCGACGTCTTGCTCTAAATGTAACGCTGGCAGTTTGAGTGTAAAAGCAGTGGCCCGGCTGTGCACCATGCTGTGTGGGGTTTAAGGGTGTGGTGGAAAGCCATGGGAGTAGTTCAGCTTCCCAGCAAACTGCTGGCTTGGGTTTCTCTCGGCTCTGCTTTGGAGGGCTGCCACACACGCATTTCAGGTGAAAGCCCCTCGTGTGTTGCAAGTGCACGGTCGCCATAGCTACAGCACTGTAACCCGGCGTAACCCTTAACAACTGAACACTATCTTTGCTCTTTTATATCCATTCTGCAACCAAGTTCACACACACACACACAGCGCTATGGAAGCCAATTCGCACCAGGCTTTTTTTTCACCAGGCAATTTATATTTTCAGACAATTAGAACTAGTGATTTATTATTATTTGGTTTGTTTTTAAAATTTAGTTTGAAAAACAATATCAAGTAATTATTTCAAGAAAATAAATTATTTTGAGATACTAAGGAATTATTTCAAGAAAATGAGTCGTTGTTCAGATATACCATACTACTATATACTATTATAAAGTCATAATATCAAGAAAATAAGTCATTATTTCATGTTAACATCTGGTAAACTACCAAGTTAAAATCTGGTACTAAGTATAACTAAGTATAACCTTTGTAATATGTCATTTTGTAAGACCTTATGTTAGGTCTTGTAAAATACATCATTACCAAGATATATCAATATTGTGAGAAAATAAGTCTTTATTTTGATATTCTATTTAAAAATCTAGCTAAATAATACAATTATTATTTATATAAGACCATGGGCCCTGTATTAACAATCTTAGCAAGCTTGATTAGGGACGTGTGATTGTGTCTTTGTGCGGCTTATAACACACAAAGGTATGTACTAAGTCTCTTAATTAATAATGGGTGTGTTTTGGGCATAACGTGCAATAAACCAATCAGCGTGCTACTTGCCATTCCCTTTAAGAGCCAGATGAGGTCTGACTTTGGCAAACTGCTATTTCAATAGCGCATTGCGCACGGTATGGGAATGCTTGCTGAAGCGGTGGAGCGCCTCTCCTCAAGAATAATGTTTTTTTTTTCTGTTTCTGTTTATTCTTGATGTAAAAGTTTGCATAGCTGTCAACTGGCACACATCTGATTGTTGACATCTGCCTATGTTGTTTTTAGTCAGTGGAGTGCCTGTGTTTTCCATTGCGAAGACAGTAATACACCAGAAATTTACCTGAACACACCTCGTTTTGAGACCATCACGCCCATCGCCGTAGATATAGTTGCAAGTACCGCTGCTATTTAAACGATGTAGGTGGAAGGCCTGAAAATAGACTGTTGGCGGTGTGTACGATAGTCACGAGCATTGCGACACGCCTTGCGCAGGAAGTAAGATAGGCCCCCATAAGTCAATATTTTAAGGAAATAATTCATTACTGTTTCCTAATGGGTCTGTAATTAAAAATGGAAAATTTGTATTGACAAATTTTTAACTGTATTAGTCAATTTACAATCTTAATTGTTTTAAACACTTTTAAACATACTGTAATATAAATGTTTGCAAATACGGTGCCTGTATTTGTCACTGTACTATGTACAGCGAAATGTGTCCTCCACATTTAACCCATCTGTGGTAGTGAACACACACTCACACTAGTGAACTAGGAGCAGTGAGCACACGCACACCCAGAGCGGTGGGCAGCCAACTCCAGGGCCCGGGGAGCAGAGAGGGTGAAGGGCCTTGCTCAAGGGCCCAACAGTAGCAGCTTGCCAAGCCCGGGTATCGAACCCACAACCCTGTAATCAATAGCCCAGATCTCTAACTGCTGAGCCACCACATATACAGCCATGTTAATACTTTAATATAAAGTCACTATTTTGAGATAGTAAGTCCAATTCTGAGAACGAGAACATTATGTTTGTTCTGACATTATGTTGCCTGAAGCGAAGTAGATAGGCCTTTTTTCTCCTCTACCTGGCAGGAATAGGCTTCAATACCAAGCCAGTCTACCCTCCACTGAGCTGTGTCTTTCTCTCCTTTTACGCATGTTTCCTCTTAGCCATTCTGGAATGGAAGCCTTCTGTTCTTAGATTAATCTCTTATGGTGAGTTCCTGCCAAAATAAACACATGAAAAATATAACAGGCTTATCCTCCCTCTGCCTAGAGCCTAGAGGCCCCAATCGCTCTGGCAAAGGGGGAAACACAAAGAGAAAGTGCTGTGGAGATAAATAAGTTATGTCACAAACTGACAAATAAATGACTCACTTTTTAATGCACCAGTTTGAACGTACAGATGCAGCGTGCTCTATGCTCTATGAATGTAAATGTTTGTAATATAGTAGATAAGGATAAGAAAGCTGGGCAGGAAACCATGCTTTTTCTAAGGGGATGTCCTTCTACCAGCCTTTTAAGCCAAACTAGCAATAAGCGTAATTGCAACTGGTGTAGCTTGGCGAGCATGCATTATGTATCTGTTCTAGGCTGAGCTGCCGCTGAGACGACTGGCAAAGGAGAGCGGCTATTCTTTGAAGAATTGCTCTTCCTTATCGCTCGCACCCCTCATAAAGATTAAAGCTGTTTAGGGCCGGGGCTCTGACCTGGATTCCGCCTCATGCCTGCTTTTCATCAGAGCAACTTCACCACAGACCCATTTTCACTTTCTCTCCCTTTTTGCAGCCTTTAATCTCTCTCTTTCCACAACTGGCACTCTCTGATGGCAAATGGAGTCACAGCACCCATACGCTGCGCCACTGTATGTGGAACATTCAAATGTTCATGTGTCTTTTATTCTCTCTAAACTAAAATTGCTCTCTTAAAACCTCATGTGTTCATATCACCCACTTGGATCCGGCTCAAGCTGGAGCTCAAGCTGATTAGAGGCCTTGTAGAAAATAAACAACAACTGAAACACTAAGTACCGTCAGCTCTGTCCTCTTGGCTCCAATTCATGGCTTGTCCAGTCATATCACTGAATAAGGGAGTTGTCTGTGTTCACCGCCCCAAAAGCCCTGAACCTAAAGTGCTGGGTTCAGGTTAATGAAGTTAGACTTTAAACGGACAGATGGCCGCATAACCTGGTCACTCATGAACAGCACAGACTAGCATCATATACATTCCTGAATTCTGAAGAGCACATGCATTCAGTACACAAACTTAAAAATGGGTTCTTTAGTAAAGGCAGGGGTTCTGTATAGAAACATGGCAGTTTAGCAGACCTTAAAATGCTTCTCTGCCTGGTTAAACAGTTCTTCTCTAGCTAGAAAAAAAACGTTAAAAATGAGTCAAGGAACCCATTCTTAGCATATATACACCAACTAGGATGCAGGATGCGACCTCTGAAGACCTCTGAAGGCATCCTGTGGTTTCAGGCACCAAGACATTACAGCAGACCCTTTAAGGGTGGCTCACTAGACCAGGTGACTTTCTTCCAATACTTGGTCTAGTTACGACACTTGTGTCCATTGTAGGCACTTGCGAAGGTGGACAGGGGTTCACACCGGTTTTCTGACCAGTCTGCAGTTACACTGCAGTGTTTTGTGACACATTGTACCCATAGCTATTCACCACGGCTGACCAGGATCACTTCATAAGCTTTGCCGATTTGGGAGATGCTCTGACCTAGTGGCTATAACAATTCGGCCCTTGCCAAAGTCGCCCAGGTCTGCACACTAGCCCATATCTCCCACAAATAAAGCATGTTGACAAGCACAATATGTCCAAATGTTTGTGGACACACATTCTGATGAATGCATTTAGCTACTTTAAGTTGAACCAAGATGACACAGACACTGACACACACGCTGCTTGTCTAGTATCTGTAGAGAAGTATAGAATAGAATAGGACTCTCTTGAGCAGATAAACATGAACCAATTGGCAGGCATGGAACAAACGGGTAAAACACCATTCCAGCATTGAGCTGGAATGATGGATGGTGCTCCATCTAATGCTTTTGGGATGAGTCAGGGAATGAAGTGGGGTAGTGATTATCCAACATCCTGTCCTCTCTAACAATCAATAATAAATGCAATCAAATCCTCGCAGCAAATACCCTTGATTTTGGAAGAAAACACTGAATAAGCAGGTGTCCCAATACTTTTGTCCATTTAGTGTATATTCCAGCCCTTGATATGTGCCGCAGTTACTAGATATTTTATCCCAGAACTTTTAATCACAATAAATATTACCTATCCCTAGCTTCAATGACATTACACACACTATGGTCTGTGTTCAGCAAATTTCAGCAGTCAACAACTTTCACTACAGTCAAAAGACTCCCATTCATTCGCTTCAGGCTTTAAGGTTTCCCACCACTCTTTTAGACCAAAGTCGTTCTTGACTGCGCCAGCTCAAAGGCAGCATGCCAGAGCAAATCAGCTGGACTCACCTTGGTGACGGCTACTTTGGCTCCCTTATTAATCAGCTGCACCACATGGTCGGCCTGGCCCTTATGCGAGGCTACCAGGAGGCGCTCGGAGAGTGTGCGCACCCACGCCGCATCCTGCTGGCTCATGAAGTAGGGAGTGAGGCCTGCGGGGGTCCGGGTTCAGAACTGGGGGGGGAAGGGGGAGGGCAGTGAGGGGTCTGGGACCCCTTTAACTCATCTTCTTAGAGCAGGGACGAACAGAGCGAGTGAGGCAAGATGAGAGACGCTCCGCATACACCCGCCTCCGGAGCAGCCAAATCAGCATGTCCTCCTGCAGGCCTGCAGATCCACAGGAAACACATGGGGCAGAAATGTGAGCATGTGTAATAAGAGGTGTAAAAAACAGGAAGAGAGTGTGTGTGTGTGCTCACTTGGGTAAGCACATGTGTGTAGAAGGGAGAAGGGAAATCAAATGTGCTCATTATGTCAATATGTGCACTGATGTGGACAGTAAATATAGTAACTTACAGTCATTTTCACATACATGGATTAAGTCCAAATTGCAGTGATAATAAGGATAATCTTCCAGAGTGGAGCATCAGGTTTAATGCCACTGCCATCCATGGCTGGGAGTCACAAAGAGCGTGATAATAGACATAACTGGCAGTTGGTTGTCTCCTGCAAGCACGTGTAGGCGTCCAATGATACTACATTTGTATGAAAAGAAGCAGTTGCCTGGCTTCAAGTGACCTCCCAGCGCAGTTTAGCCCCACATATTGAAATCTAAATTCAAAAGTAATAAGCTGTTTCAAGGGCTGTAAACCCCTCTTGCCTATGCTTGGCACTGGGCATGGCCACCTTAAACTCAAGGGGAGCTCCACAGTGGACCATTCTATTGCCAAGGCTTTCCGATAGGGAATATGCAATATTTGAGTTTAACGGACCACCTGTGTCCGTGTGTACAGCCAAATTCATTAATAGAGAAGAAGGAGTGTCCATAAATAATGTAGATACAGGGAAGATATAACCCCATACTGGTACATCCCATCCCTGCAGATGCACCAAGCATGTCTTGGCTGATCCACCACAAGGGGTACAAGGAACTGTGTGAAGTTTTCCTTTACACCTCAAGGCTTCTTTAGGTGCGAAATAACACAGCGATATATTTTCATGCATGTCAAAACACAATACGCTTTAACACAGCCAGCAGCAGCGTACTGTACACTTCACTCGCAAACAATACCTATCCCACCACAGGCCGCAGCAGCCACAGAGCACAAAGCTGCGGTTTGGGCAAGTGAGGTCTTATTTATATGAAGAGTGCCCACATCCAGCCTTCTCTCATTACCACATATCCACATGTAGAGCTGTCAACACAGCATCAAGTGCTGCGGTGAGTCAGTCAGCACAGGCCCAATAAAGACAGAGTGTCAGACAGTCGGTGGCGCATCAAGCCTGTGGCTACAAGGTTTTTTACTGCGTTTACAAGAAATGGGGAGGTATTCTGTTACCATGGCAGGCCCTGTGCCAAGCGGCGGTCACGCTAAGGGTGGGTGTGCCGGATCTAGACGAAAAATCGAAAAGAATAGCAGAAGGGGGGGGGGGGGTTGGGTTCACAGCTTGAGAACAGTGCATTAAAAATCGCCATTACAGAGATGTCTCAATGCCTATAAGAGGTTAGGCAAGCGTGTGAAATGAAAGTGAAGCATGAAGGCACACAACGTTCCCCTTGCACCAAACTAGGAAAACTAGTAACTTGTACACCAGCAAAATAGCTGGTGACACTCATAATTCTATACAGAGAGGGCTGAAATGTATGTAGCATTTTCACCTTAAAATAACAGCTTCAAAATCATTGTCATGCCCCACTGTCCTGCAAAAAGGTGCAGCAATCATTGCTACACTGGGTTCGGCACGTTGCTAACTGCACTATGTAATTCTGGTGAAGTGGGCAGGTCAACAAACTGTGTAACACTGTGTGCCATTTGTGTAAAATCCTGCAATTTTACGCTACAACCCATTTGCTTCTTTCACTTTCAGATGATGGTTCTGTATCTGTTTGATTGTTACAAATAGACATGTAGAGTGTGTCCTTTTGGGGTTGCTCAAAGCATGAATTACACCCAGTAAAGTAAGAGGAGCAGCAGCAACTCAACCACTTTCAACACGCCACCTAGTGGCCATTCCACTGCTGAAACTGAATTTGTCTGTTTAAATATTTTCTTTACTGGTTTAAACTTGCTGTAAGAGTACCAGTAATCAGCACCAGCATAAGGTACCATGGATCTTATTTGATATTATTATTATTGCATGATTATTTTTCACATTTATTGTATTGCTTATTTGCTTAATTTGGACTCGAATGAGAGCAAAGCGTCTGGTATGAGAATTAGCGTTTTAAGTCTGGGTCAATGGCTGTACCCTGGATAGAACGCAATGGTATGCTCCCTCAAGATAGGGGGTGTAAACTTACCCTAGGTGGATGTTTTTAAGTATCTCAGGGTCTTCTTCATGAGTGATGGGAACCAGGATCATGAGATATGTAGGTTAGATGCAGCGGTTTCAGTAACGAAGTAAAGAAAGAGCTGAGCCATAAAGCAAAGCTCGCAATTTACCAGTCGCCCAACATACTCTACCTCTCCTAAGGTCAAGAACTCTGGCTAATGACCGAAAAAATGAGATATAAGATATAAGCAGAAAAAAAATGTATGCTGAGTGACTGGGCTCACTCTTCGTGGTAGGAAAAGGCCTAAAGTAGAGCCACTGCATCTCTGCATTGAGAGGCAACAGCTGAGGTGCTTCAGGCTGATAAGGGTGCCCTCTGGTCTTCTCCAGCTGGTGTACCAGGCACAACCAACTGGACGGAGACCCTGGGGAAGACCTAGGACCCACCGGAGGGGTTATATCTCCCAGCTGACCTGGGAGCACCTGGGGATCCCCCAGGAGGAACTGGTGGAAGTGGCTGGGGACAGGGATGCCTGGGCTTTTTTTGCTTGCCCTATTGACACTGGAACTCTGAACTAGACAAAGCGGATATGAAGATGATGATGATGATTACAGTGGGGGCTAAAAAAGTAAGTGGACAAGTGCAATTTTATATTTGTCATTCAATAAGTATTAAATCGTCAGTCTGACAAACAATCAGGAGAGACAAACTGCTGCGAATCAGGAGAGAGAAGCTGGTTTGCGTTAGCTCAGATAGCAGAATTTTGAGATACCATCAACATTTTTAAAAACTATGGTATACGGTATTACCGTTATACCGTGCAACCCAATTGCTTAACTGCTTTATGGTTTCTACTCGTGGGGATCTCCAGCACTTGGAGGAGCGTGAAGTGGCTGGTATGAGAATTTGCATTTTCAAGTCTGAGGCAATAGCTGTATCCTGAAAAGAAAGCAATGGCATGCTCCCTTCAGGTAGGGGGAGTGAACCTTATGGTTTTCTTCACAAGTGAAGGGAGGAAGGACCATGAGATTGATTGTAGGCTAGAAGCAGCGAGACATAGAGAGAGCTGAGTAATTAAGCAAAGCTCGGTTTACCAGTTGATCTACATAGGCACTCTCACCTAAGGTCAGGGACTCAATAATGACAAAAAGAACAAGCTTGCAACAGGTTTCTCCGCTGGGTGGCTGGACTTACTCTTACTCTGATACCCAAGAGAGGCTTAGAGTAAGGCCACTGCACCTTGGAGAGTTCTTCTGGGAGACCTAGCAATTTCCCTTGCCTATTTTTTAAATAATAAAACCTATTTGCAAATGTATTCATATCCGTCTGGTTAAATGTTTGGGATTCCGATTTTTTTTGTACTTCTTTACACTAGAGCTATTCTCTAAAACGTTTTTCTGGTGATGGTTAACCCCGTAAAAAACAGGCCTATGGACCGCTGGAAGCCAAAAGTGTTATTACAAATTTCTATTGCCAGAGAATAGCCCCACCAGAAGTCCCTGTAGTTACTGACTAATACACCTCAGTGTGTGATAAGCCTTGCTGTGTTAAAGGGTTAACCAAACACCCGCCTGAGCTAAGAGGCTAATGTAGATGAGAAGTAATAATGTATACACCAACTATCATAACACAATCTTGCGTTTAAGTAATATCTAACAGATTAGCGTACATGGTTTCTGAACCACTCTTATCCAAAAAGTGGACAAATGTACACCACATAGCTAGAAAAAGGTTTAGCCATCTGCAAGCCTGAATTTTGTCCATTAAATTTAAGACAAAAGTTAATGATATGGGGAAAGGTAAACCTCCAATTTTTGTCACATCATTTACTAATGCTGTTACCAACTGTCTGTAAAACAACTTAAGGCTGTACAAAAAAAAAAAACAGAACAAAAAAATTGACATTTGTCTTTAGGGTCTTTTAATGTATAATCCACTAAAGGCTCCTCCCAAGCCCCAGCGTGCCTCATCCCATAATTTCCTCTTTGTGGAGGCCGGGGCCGCATGTAAAGAGTTGTAATTATGGACTTGAATTAAGGATTTAAAATACAGTGCTCGGTCGACTGCACATCAATGGTGTACAATTTCTCTCATGCTTATTGCACAGGGATTACCATACCAAGAGGAGGCACCAAGCCTGGAGAGTGAGTATGAGTGTATCTGTATGTGCATAAGCCTAATGTATGCATATATGTGTGTGTGTGTGTGTGTGTGAGGGGCCCACCTTAGTGCCTCACCGTCATCTATGTCTGGATTCTTTGAAGAGCCTTTGAATGCCTCTTATACTCTCTCTCTCTCTCTCTCTCTCTCGCTCTCTCTCACACACACACACATAGGCAGCTGTAAATCACATACATGATGATAAGGCTTCAACCTGTGGCTGGAGCACCACATTCCTCCTTAATCTCCACACATAAATTACAACACTGCTCTGAGGATTCCCTGCGGAGGCTGGTCTTCTCTCTGGAAGCTTGAATGTCCAGCTCCAGTAAGAATTCCTAACATAGTATGAGCTACTACTTTGCAGTCAGATTTAGAAGAGTTCGGAGTTGAAGTCCATGTCGCAGAAACTATTCCACAATACTATATCCGCACTTCATCCTTTACACCCTGAGGCATCCGTATTCAACCCCTGTCCAGTGGGCCTCACCTGTAGAACATAGCTTGGTGTTCACAGCTCTCAGCCACCTGATTCAACTTAATAACGACGCCAATCATGGTGTAAAGTGATAGTTTGGTGGAAAATCACATTTCCACAACTTTCCCCTGACCATTCACTTGCAGAAACTTCTATAAATAATACCCAGATGCAGATTAACAAGCCTGTTCACAATTCTGTTATTTTGCCTTAAAATGAAGCATGCTGATTTTCTAATAATTATGAAAAAAAGAGCTCTGCTTTTATTGGCTGGTTATGGTCAATGTGTAGTGTTGCAGTTCTCTCTGGGCTGCCACTATGTCCAGTTTTGGTGTGCGGTTTGCTAGCTTCAGAGATTGTACTAAGGTTTGCTAGAGTCAGCTTTTGCCTATACTCCAGAATGCACCCAGCTAGCTTCATCGCTCTCTCCCTTGTCACGTTGATACCCATAGAAGCGTTTGCTCCTGCCCTTATCTGTGTGGGGCTTCACTTGAGCATTAGCGTTTCGCTTTTTATTAAACTTCCTTCCATATTCTCCCGAAGTAGCTGTGACATTTAGCCTTGAAAGGCTTTTTCTAGTGGACTGGGTGTATGTAAATTTTGGGGGTGACAACAGTGTTTGAGGTTCAGGGTATGTCAGTTCCATGTCCCGATCTCTCATTATTGAACTATGTTAAGTTTTTCATTCTAGGGCACCTTCAAAATACCCCCCTGTGATTTTCTACCAGAGCCAATGTATTTAGTTTTTTACATACAGTCTATACGCTATGTGCTATGGGAATGTTGGTGGTCTCCACTAAGTAGGTATATTAACGTGCACACTCATCTTGCATGTTTCTTGATGCTCTTTATTGTTCTTAAATCACTCAGGTATAAAGCTGCTTATAAGAGCTTGTTTAATGTAATGTTTAATACAGTAGTCAATACAATAGTCAACCTAGAAGGACACCATCCACTGAAAACAAGAAAACTGATCAACCCATTATCTGCTACTGTTACTGAGTCAGGGTCACTGACTGTTTGAGGCTTTCACCCCGAGTTCCAGAGGCATTCTCGCTATTCTGAGCTTCCCAGCATGTGTCTAATGGAGTTTCCCACAGATCAGGGACCCAGGGCCTGGCCGTGATCAACAGGATTAGCGGAGGCCGATTGCTGGGACGTTACACACAGGGCTGATTAGAGAGCAGATCCCCTCACAGTAGCACCTAATCCGGGGGACCGCCTGATCCGTGAGGGTGGCTCAACACTGTGGACCTTAATCCAACTTTTCTCAAAGCTGTTAAAAAACACTAGAATCCCTAGAAAGCCACTATGAAATGTCATTACCAATGAGTGAGTACTGTACATGCATGGCACCAGGTTAGAGGCAATGCTTCAGAATACAACAGAGACTATTCGTTTTCTTAATCAGCAATATTGTCTCGCATTGAAGGGAATGTACTAGGCATGTCAAAACTTTGAAACTGAAGCGTGCCATGTTTCTACAACAGTAACAGAGGGTCGTACCTCTAAAGGAAGGAAGAGCTTTGAAAACAGAGCAGCGGAGGAAAGACGATGTCCGATAAACCTGCCTCTGGAGGCTAATGTACTAATGAGAACTACTGAAATGCCCATCCTGCTGAAAATAACAGAGAGTGAGAAAATAACTGGGAGTAACGGAGATGGCTGATATGTTAAAGGAGGTAAAGGGAGAGAAACTAAAATCTAAACAATATTTACCATCAAGAGGAGACAAAATGTCTGTTTCAACACCTCCTCAGCTGTATTTTCCATTATGTGTGACACTATACTTTACTCCAAATAGTTTCCTTTTTATGTTGTTTAGAAATACAACATTCAAAAGTTTGGAATCGCTGTTTAGAGGTTTGGAATTGTAGTTTGAAAGAATGAAGCAAAGTTTAAAGGAATCACTGTTCAAAAGTTGTTGTTCAAATGTTTAAAAGAGTTCAAAAGTGTGAAATTGTTCAAAAGTTCAGAATCACTGTTAAAAAAGTCAAATTTGGATTTGGTCAAAAGCTTACTGATCAAAAGGATAGATTCACTGTTGAAAAGTTGTTGTTCAAAACTTTAGAATCATTGTTGAAACATTTCTAATTGTTAATCAATTTCTGGAATTGTTTAAAAGTTCAGAATCACTAATCAAGAGTGTGGAATCACTGAATAGAAGTTTAGAATCACTGTTCAAAAGTTTGGAATTATTGATCAAAAATGTAGATTTTTTCCCAATATCAACCAGTTTGGTTGTAGACAAACATGCACCTTTTTGTTAGTCTTGTGCAGCTTCACATGTTTCAAATATTTAATTTAACTAACAACTGTTGATGTGTTCAGAAAAATGAACAGGCCTAAGATGATAATCAATGTATTTACTTTTTAATTTATTTATGTTTTAATTCTTAAAACATTCAATAAAACAGGTAAAAGAATCGTTTGTAATGTATGTAAATCCATAAATGCTTGCACTACAATTATACCTCTGTATTCACAATCAAAATCACTATGTACTGTTTCAGTTCACTTCAAAGTTCAAGTAATTGACAAAAAATCTGAAATTTAGAAATCATTTTCCTAGATTATTATGAAATCTCAGCATCTCAGAACGACTGATGAATGAATCTTGTGCTTTAAGAAAGATATAAAATGGCTGTGTTTGTTTCTCAGACCACTACAGAACATCTAGAATCTCAAAGGCAGATTTTCTTTTGTCACATCTAAGAGACCATTGATGTCTGTAAAATGGACCACAATTCACTATGGCAACGCAATGAATAGCCCCCCTCCTTACCAGAAGAAAAATGAATAAGATTAACGGGACGTTTTTTCCCTCCTCCCTCCACATTCTTGAAGAATCTTCATAAGAGGTCTGTTCATTTGGGTGGACACACACACACACACACACACACAATAACAAGAAGGCCTAGAGTCCTTGGATGCAGCTAGGCAACCAGGCTTTTGTTAAATACTGACAAAACAACTTTAGAGCAGGGAAACGTCAGCCTTTTTGGGGCAAAAGCACAGTAAAAGCACCCATTTTACTTCAGAGAATCAAGTGGAATGGCTGTGTTTTGAACAGAGCTTTGGCTTTTGCATTTACAGTCGTCACATGAGTAGAGATGACACGATACAGCATTTTCTTTTGTGATATTGATATTAAAATCTTAAGAATTTGCTAATTTTACTATTCGCATTTATCCCACATCCCACACTTCTCTAACATGTATCTCTGACCTTGACATGCACCGCTGTTACTAAATATTCATAGTTATTTGCCTCATCTGCTTCATATACTCACTGCTGCAGGCTCAGAGGTTCCTGTAGGTTAGATCTCCCACTGCTAGGCAGCTAAAATACATCACTTATACACAAGCCTAGCTGATTCATGAAATTTAACAAATCTATCCCAGCGTGAAGCTACAACATGTAACAACAGCAGCTGTCAATCATCATCAACACCATGATACATTGCAACTTTGCAAGTAATCCTTATTTCAATGCCTGGCTCTCAATGTAAGACTTAAACATGACATGAGTATAACACAGCTCCGTTATCTGTGGAGACTGAGAGAATATGGTCAATGACTTGATGAAGGCTTAAAGGATGAGGAAGAAAACTCTTATCTTACATGCTGGGATTTCCTCCTCCATGACAAACCTAGCAGCTGAATTTCAGTTCAGTGGGCTGGATGCTAGCCCAGCAGTTCCTAGCTTTGTTTGCTAAGTGGATCTGGAGTCATGGAGAAGTCACAGGACATAAAATCACATTAAGCCACATCAGCGATTTGATGTTTGTATCCACTTCACAGGATGAAGCAAAAAGCTTGTAAGAGCTGTTCTGTAAGGTTACTTCACTAACTTTATGTGACAGTGTGGATACAAATCGATAACGGCGTATACAAATTTGGGTAATGGCACCACATTTCCCCTTAGGTACCAAGTATGTTTGCAAAATCGCACAATTAGAAGACTCCTAAAGTCTCCTGAGCTACTCATTGGTGTTAAAACTAGACCACTGAGCCTTAATATACAGTACAAATGCCTTATGAGGGCCAAAAGCATCTTCCAAGGCCTTTCCTCATTGATATGGAAAGCACAGCAGCGTTACTCACCTGTGTGCATGAGCCAAGGGCAAAACTATCCTGCTTTAACATGCTTGGGGGCGTCAGGGTAAATGACCCCTTTCAGGATTGACAGGAACAGTACAGGACGTGATGTCTTACATAAACCATCCAGACGGCAGCACATGCAGATATTATGCAACACTGGGTCTGCTTCAGGCGCTAAAAGGCCAGGCTTGTGGGGTCTTGCCAGAAGGCCACCTGAACTTGGTCTATAAGCTCTTGGCTAGGACGTAATTAAGCCACACCAGGCGTTTGCGCAAATTACTTATATGTGAGTGCCTCAATATGAAATGAGTTAAAGTTAGGTCTGGATATACTGACGCTTTTGTTATATTAAACATGATGGTGTTTTAGTGTTACAATTTACAAATTGTCGCTGATTACCTGCACTCTGTCTGCCATATTTACACTGATATCCAAAAAAATGGCAGGTTGACAATATCAACTGATATTATCGGCCAACTGATATATTGGCTGGGCTGTCACTTACAAATATGGATTGAAGGCAGACATCCAATAAGGTCCAAAACAGGTTCCCTAGCACCATAGTGGCAAAGCATCTCTAAGCAACGCTGTGAAAGATCATTCCCTTTTCACTCCTCCAGTACTTTCAGAGAGCACTGCAAACTGCATGGATTCACCAGCTGAGGACAGATGAAAGAAGGCCTAACTTTGGATTATTCAAACTGTGCCATCTGCCTGCTGTCTCTCTTTCGTTCCATCACTCTCTCTCTCTCTCTGAATCCTGCAAACACACACAGTCTCGCATGGCAAGAGGGTGAAATACAAATCAGCTCTTACTCTCTAATCCACAGATATGTTTCAGGTCCATGACATACAGTCCAAGGAAACACAGTGTAAAATGTTAAATAGTATATTTGTATTGTATTACAACACTGAAGTTATATTAAATGACCACAAAAAACAAATGTAGAAATAAAGTACTTAAAAAAACTAATATTCTAATAAGCATGACTGATTGACAGCCATCTATTCAACACACCTGTTTGCAGGTGGGGCTGTACACCCAACTGTATTTACTTACTGCAAACAATCCCCCCAGCATTGAGCTGTGTAGCAGTGGAACTGTGTTCTCTTAAATGATGGATGGCGCTAAATCCAGTACTTTTGGCATGAGTTGGAGATGAGATCTAACATCTTGACCTCACAAATGCTCTTTTCACTGAATGCCATAATATCCTCACAGCAATGCTCAATAATCTAGTAGAAAGCCTTCTTCCAATATAAGCAAGGTTTCTCCAATATAAGCAAGATCAACTTGTTTTTACTACCTTGATTTCTGAGGTAATAATGAATGAGCAGGTGTCCCAATACTTTTGTCTGTATATGTTGTAGCTTTTTAATCGATTTTTGAAGCAACCAAGATGAGATTGGTGACAGTCTACGTTCAGCGTTTGTAAGCAATGTTAACTTATGTCATTCATTCTACACTAATAAGGCCCAGGTCAGATATCAAGCATGTCTTGGCTGACAGACTGCATCTGGGACAAGTGATGAAAAAAAGCTTCATTTTTTGCACTGAATTGTTCCTGTACGTCAGAGAAGCAGAGCAAGTAAAACCTAGGGGCTTTATAGACCTATAGCCCATTGGTTCATGTTTATCTGCTCCAATGAGACCTATTCTATTGGCAGTACCTCTCTACAGGGACTAGACAAGCTGTATGAGTGAGAAGCATATTTTAGTGTTTTTGGACTACAGTAAGTCATACTGTGTTCTAAACACCTTTGATTTCACTGCACTGAACAAATAAAGATCTGGATGTGTTTCAAGTGGTATCAGAGATTTTATGGTTTACAGTCCAGTATCAATGTTAGCATAGCAACTCCTTTTATAAGCCAAAAATGCACATTTCCCCTAACATGTCTTGGCTGATCTGGGCTAAAATTTATCATGATGAACTATGCCTTTAAATACAGCAAATTGGACAGAACCATGTAGTTTTCTAATCCTTTTAGGTGTAACAACCCACACTGGCCTTACTGTGCTTCTTATGTGAGCAATACCCAAGACAGGGACCTTCCAGAGGTCAAATTCACAAAATGATTGTGAAACATTTGATCAAATACCATATGCCCTGTACTGGTGCTCATTGGAAAGTTATTAGTAGGCCATACTTTACATTGTACTTGTATACTGTTTGCCCTCAAGAGTACGATTAGAGAGCTTAGAAAGAATAAACAGACTGAGCAACCGCTTGGTTTTACATAATCATATGCCGTGTGCTTACAGCTATTACAACACAGTCAGGCTTGTAAACTTGTAGGGATTTCCCATCTCTCCTTAAATATCACCAGTCAGCAGCCTGTGTGTGTTCTCTGTGCCCTTGCTCAGAGTGCCCTGAAGCTGCAGGTCATTCTGGGGTCACAATAATTAGGTGTCTCTAAACACGGTGCTGTTCTCACTGCTGTCTCTCTGCTGATGGATTGTCACACACACACACACACACACACACACATTTTTACACTGAATTTTGCTTCTTTAGTTCAGTGCTGCAGCCATGCTAGGTTAATGTTTCTAACAAACACTTGAGGTCAACAGTCACCCAAATATGTGATGTAATAACATGCCTATACACTTCTCTTCAAATGCATCCAGCTTGAGCAGAGCTAAACTCTCTGGCGATCATCTACATTGTGCAGTTTTCTAGTTTTCTAGTTTTTCTAGTTTTCTTTAAGTGTGCCGTGTATTTACTGAAAAGATTTGGGGTGACTACTAACGTATAGTGTGTGCTAGCAACGTTGCAGCTCCAGTACTCAACTAAAAATGTCAAATATGGACATCAAATGTCATGCTTGGCTGATTGACTACATCATGTGTAAATTTGATTGATGAACCGTTCCTTTTAATTTATTTGAATAAAATATTTAAAAAAAAACTGTGTACTGTATAGTAAATATATTAAACACTGTACTGTATATTAAATATACTAAATAGTCTACTGTATATTAAATATACTAAACAGTGTACTGCTTTGCTAATAACTGTGCTCATGTAATACACTATCCATGTGTAAATAAGGTACACATTTTTTTAATTTATCTGCTTGTCTTTCTGGAGAGTGAAGAATGAAACAGGACAAAGGACTCAAAGAAAGTGTATTTTCCATAAAAAGCCAGGAACTGTTTTTTCCACATCTAACTCAATCTCTAAGAACCTTGACTTAATAATAAAAGAGGTTTCTGGGTTCACATTCTTTTTCAAATGACTGAGAAATCATATTTGAGCAAAGAGGTCGTCTACATTTTACCTTATAAATGCTGGTTACTGGTTCATTGTCTAGACACTGTCTAGAAATTGCTACCACATAATACTAGAGGTTTCTGGCCAAGTCAGTCATAACCACTGATCTCAGGCCATTGTCCCTGACAACTCGAAAGAAAAAAGGCTGCACTTTGATTGCTTTAAGTAAACGGCGTGCAGTTGTTATCACACACACACACACACACACACACACACACACACACACACACATATACACATGGACGTACTGTCCAATTGTGCCAAACTGTGCCAAAAAGGTTTGCTCCATTACATCATACCCAACCACTTGGAGGATGAACCACAACTGCTTTAGAGCAATAGCTAAAATTCAATTTATTACATTTCCCCCATGCTGAACACATCCCAACTCATTGTCTAAATTAGGTTATCATTTAGACGGTGAGCTGGGATGAGTTCAGCATCCAAACCTTGCTACTTTGATTTAGTTACAGGGCTGATGTTGCTAATCAGGGAATCTCAAAGCTATCAGTTAGTGTTGTGCAACCTGTAAGCCCAAATCCACACAGAGTGTCCAGCTAAAGGTATCTGATAGACTTGTTCATGTGGTTGCAGACACTATATGACAGTTATCCACACAAAAATAAGAAAATCCACGAAATGTAGGTTTCAGGGTGGCCTGTCATTATTTTCTTTAATAGAGAATAGTCTTTTATACATATTGAGAAACTACATTTAGCAGCTCAAAACTTCAGACTACGCCTGTCAATGGCATTAAATGTTAACTGACTACTGTTACATAAATATTGTGACAAAATGTTGCTCTATGTACAAACCTAGCTCTTGCATCCAAACTATCTTTACCTAAAGGCTAATACTAAATTGCAATGTCATGAAACAGTATTCTTCATTGTCACGCTAATGTCTAGTTATGCACACCCATGTGTAGAGTCAAACCTTTCGAAACTGTGAAAATATATGCATTATCATTTTTGTCATTTTCATCCGACCCATGATGTGTCTCAACGATGTGCTTACTGCATTTCTTTATATTACCAATAAACTTAATGATTCAGCTCAAATGACCGCAATCAGACGAGCATGTAAGAATCATGACAGGGGAAAAATGGGGGGTACTTGGTCACTGGTTTAGAAGAGAGCTCAAACAAAAGTAGCTCCTCAGGCAGCTTCAACCCTCAGGCTTTTAAAAGTGTAGCAGGTGTGTCTGGATGAAGGGGTATGAACTCTTGGAGAGTGTTTTGTACTTATTGTTGTGAGCATCCCATAAGATGTTCTTGTAGGGGGAAGGGCTTTTTAAGCAGGTCATGAGGTCATTCATAACATTCACATGCTCACCCTAATTTTAGCTTATTTATTTATTTATTTATTTATTTAAATGTCTGCCTGCTGTCACCATGACTGTACACCGTGGCCCGGATGATTTACTAGGCCCTGGAGTTACTTTACTTAATGGCTCTGAGGCCTCTTAGACTGAATTGTACCCCACTGATAAGGACTCTCTCTGAGCCTTGGTTTGTTGGCTACTTTTTGTCATGTTTTTGTTGCTAATGTAAATCTGAGAAAAGTATATACATTTCTTATATTATTATTAACATCATCATTGTTGTATTATTGTTAGATTTTATATATAGAATAATTGTTTGTGCTTTCGATTGGCACTGTATTTCTAATCCATCTCAAAACCTCAATTACCAGTATGACTGATCATAAAAATACTCTCTTCTGAATGCTGGGAAACAGGAATGTGTTCTTAAAGACTTAAAGGCAGTGGAGCTAAGCAAGTGTTTGCTAATTGGCAAGCTGCCCTGCCCCTCCTTCCCTTCCATGTTGAGCAGACTTTGTATTGTGTCCCTCAAAAGCCTCTGCCCCCACCCCCCACCCCCCGGGTAGACGACAATAGTAATCAAAGCAACCATCTCTGCAGCTTGTATCTGCACTGGGATCTGCTGCAGGAGTGCAATAGGCCTTCTGCTCCAGCGTCCATTAGCAGTCATCATTAACCCATTACACACCTGGTGCCCCCTGAACTCTGTGGCCCCGCTGGGCTGCTAATCAAGTCCCCAGGGAGTACAGCAGGGAGTGCGGGCACACATACTGACAAAAAAAGAGGCGGAAAGACCTCAACGTACACGTACGTTTTATATCTCAATAGTGTGTGAGGTCAAGTCCCCCTTACATTTAACATACAATACATACAATAATTTGTCCCATATGAATTACGACTGTGCATTCCTAAAAAATCTGTAGATGTTTAACCGGAAAACAATAAAAGCACACCTTCCCTAACACACTCACACACACACACTGGCTCACAACATTAGTAGGGCCATGTGAATGCCACTTTACTCTATTAGGGAAACATGAGCATGATGGAGATCACAGTCCAAATTGCACAAATTCTCTCTCTGATCTAATTCCCCCCGAATGACATCATCTCTTGCAAGCCGAGGCCTAAAAATTACACATCCTACCAACAGCTTAAAAGAAGAAGAGTGGAATCTCATCTACACCATGTGCTTAGCCCAACTTAAAAGCACTTCACCTCGAACATAGGAGCAAAGTGGCTGCAACACTTAGATTTAACTGCAGTTTGACTGGCCAGACATGTCTTATCTTGCAGCAATTAAGGATTTACTTGTGCAATGTTTAACGGTTATAATGGACAATTCTCCAATTCTCTGGACTCCCCTTTAAAGCAATGCATCGATCAACTTTAAGGACACAGAGGTGAAAATGCACACACACAGCTTGTCTAGCCCTTGTAGAGAAGTACTGCCAACAGAATAGGACTCTCTGGAGCACATACTCATAAGGCATATATGGAGCAGTGAGAGTGTGTTCTCTGGAATGGTAGTGCTCTGCCCAATACTTTTGGGATGAGATGAGGAGTTGGGTATGAGGTGGGGTGGTGGTCATTCAACATCCTGAGATTTCTGGACAGATTAAGCCAGCTATCAAAGAATTCAGTGGACTGGGCTGTGGGTTTACAGAAAGGTCCGGTGAGAAGACGTTCAGGGCAGACCTGAGGGGATTTTTTTTAGCTTTTACCATGGTAATTACCCCTGACCAACTGATACCCATGATGATCTTCTCTTACATTCCTGCTACAGAGGAGCAGTTCCCACATTTCTACTGTTAACAGTTTGGCTCAAAGGTATGAAGAACATTCAGAACCTTTTAATGTTCTAAAGAAAGTCTAAAGGTTCTGTCTCAAAGGTTCTTCATACTCACACATCTCTATTACAAACACAGTGAATTGTTCAAACATGCAACCAAAAGTGGTTCTTCTATGGTATCACTTAAAGAACCTTATGAGGCATTTTCATTTGTAAGAATGTACATTTGATTTTTAACAAAAATGGCATGTTCCACAAAAATAGTCCACATATGCATTTTCCTACCTGTAAAACCAAGCTGCTGCTCAATCAATGAAGCCTGCTTTCTTGGATAAACACAATCCTGAACAAATGTGCTCCTAAATGGAAAAACAGTAATTCCAGATGCTGACCTATCCTCAATAAACGAAGGCTGGAAACTACTGAAGGGCTTCTAAAACCCTCACAACAAGTTTCTCAGTCAGTGGTGGGAGAGAGATGGAGAATGCGACTAGCCCTCCCAGGCTGTGGTCTGGTAATGATGAGGCACAGCGTGCTAGCCGGGTCCCCGTCCAGTCGCAGCCGGGCAGCATTAGCATATCTACAGGCTGACTGGCAGCTCCTGACATGCTGCTGAATTAATGAGCTGTGTGTGCAGGCACAGCTAGTCCAGACTGTCAGTTTAGGGCTAAAGCTCTCACTTTGCTGGAGACAGACGGCTCCAGACTGCTCTTTAGTGCCAGACTGACTAATGTGAAGAGCGAGGAGTTGCTTGGGTTGATGATACACTTCCACTGACTACACAGACATGCAACAAGCACACATTATTCCCTAGAACCTGCAGTTAGCAAAGTCAACGGTTTATGTTTGTCAGTTATTTTGCAATCACATCAATCAAATTCTAGTTGCTCAAACAACTGAAATACAATCTGAAAAGAAAAATGAGAATGTTTTATAAATTATAGGTGGTGGGTTAAAGATACCTCTGGTGGGCCAAATAAAATGTCCTCATGGGACAACCTTGGCTTGTGGACACCAGTTTGGGCTGCACTGCTCTGCATTTTCAGTCTAATTTTAGGGCATAATGCATGTACTAGGTGTATTAATATTATATAAAAATACTAGTGTATTAACATACCTATGTAATGGAGATCAAACATACAAAATGACCTTGGGACCTTTAGTCAAGAGGGGCTAATCCCATTCATCTTTAGGTGCGAAAATACAGGTAGGCCTGCTTTTAACACCTATTCCATCACTGAGTGTCAGTTTGCCTGAAGGGTGTGGTGATGCTGTGGGGTTGGGTGGGTAGAGTGAGTAGATGGTCAATAAGGGAGGTCAGACAGAGGTTAAAGCCAGAAAGTTTTTAAAATGAGCTGCCTGAGAACATTCACATGTTCACATTCACAGTACAGTTTTAACTGTTCGCCATTCCAGCTTCTGCCTTTCCCGTCTCTGGCTGCAGAATTTACCGCTTAATCCCTTTTTCAGTTGAGAGTTTGCAGACCGTGCAAAGGCGCTTAGCTGTTTGGGAATAACAACAAAACAACAGGAGCCTAAAACCTCTCTCCGGGACATTCTTTTCACTGGGTACTTAATCATTTCCCTTTCAGAACACCATAACTGGCAAAGGCCTACATGTAAAGACTAAAGTATCTCCACCCTCCAGATCTGCTGGTCTCCCACTCACTCAGTATATTTGAAAAATGCATGTTAGTGGGTCGATAACAAGCGAATGGAGGCGGGGCGTGAAGAGAAGTGGGTGGGGAAGAATTGAGCCAAACAGAGACTTTTCTGCTTTGTACACTGCTACTGTCACTACTAACTGAACAGAAGCTCTTAGAGAACTTCTACCACAGTCTCAAATCTTAATTAGCTTGTTAGGGCTATGTCTTGTTCTCAATCATTGTTAGGAAAGACCAGGTGGTGCACATTTTAACACTTTAAAATACTCTGACACTTCAAATCTTGGTCCAGTAATCAGCAGCCATAGGCAAGCAGCTATCCAGATAATTGATGCCCTCAAAGTAGGAGAGGGTGATAAGAAGATAGTAAAGCATTTTCAGGTAGCTGTTTCCTTAGTTCATAATGTACTTAAGATATGGCAGTCAACAGGAATAGTGGAGGTCAATGTGAGGTCTGGAACACCAAGAAAACTTTCTTAGAAACAACGCTAGAAATGAAAATCAAAACGCCTGATTGGCTGCAAAAGACCTTCAGAAATATTTAGATCCTAGAGTGGTGGTGCACTATTCTACTGTGCAGCGACACCTTCAAAAATATGACCATCATGGAAGATCTTCAGAAACCTTTCCTCAACTCACACTTACACAAAATTCAGCGTCTGAAGTTTCACGTTTTAAAAAAGGTCCAAGAATCTCACACATTTTTTTGCGAGGAGGAATAAATTAAAAAAATAATATATATTTACTTGTATGCCATTTATTTTACTCGATTAACCATTTACAACCTATTTTGACCAGGGGGGTCCAAATCTTTGCATGCCGCTTTACATCCCTAAGCACTAACTGCAAAATCACTTGCCTGGTCCTGGCCTCATCCACTCAACCCTATATTGAACAGAAGGGAAACTTCTGCAGTATAATTCTATGGTCACGGCACTGATTTACTTATTGCACTTTTCAATAGGCAGTGCGGCTCTTGTAACTGCAGGATGTGCTGTCATTGCCCTTTCATGATGCTTGCCTGTCAGATCCATGCAAAATCCCCCAGGGTATAAAAATCTAACATAACATCAAGATCCCCCATTCTGAAACAGGTGAATGACGATATCCTCATCCGCATTACAAGATGATATGACCTGCAGCGCTTCTACGAGCATACCTTAGTGACACAGACAAATCACTGCTAAAGCAATAAAGATGTTTTTTTAAATGCAGGTTTACAGAGCACAGTGAGCTCTCTCAGTGCTTAGCATGAAGAATAGTGGTGTTATCTCAAGATCACTGTGGATCTCCCAGGGTGCTGCACCACATCTTTGTATCATAGAAAAAGTAACCCACCTCAGTGCCATCTGAGATTGTTAGAAGTGTGAGTTCGTGCAATGAACCTGACTTTCAGCAGCACAATCATTTATGATCTTAACTGTACCGCTGCACAAAATAATAGATCCCACACGACAGCATCAGTTGCTTTTTTTGTATAACAGTGAAAATGGAGAGGAAACCTGTGGGTTTTGACGCCCCGTCTTCAAAAGACAGTGACAAAGTCCAGAACGTGAGTCATCCAGCTAGTGGGGGTCTTCAAGTTACACCTTTTGGCAAAAGCCATGCAACAGACTTTCTTTTTAAGAAAGTTGATCTTTATAGCCACTTTTGTGCCATTCTATGGATTCCTTTCTCGCTCAAGGCACCTGATCTATACCTGAAATGAGCTTTCGAAGAGCTTAAATAACATCCTGATATGAGTCAGTAGCTGGATGTATTATGGTTTTTGGATGAGATAACGACAACTAGACGAACATCTCTTTCATGAGTGTATATCCGTAGTAATCCGCCCTCAAGATAATGTATATCTATAGTACCGTCATACAAGTCTTTATCTACAGTGGCATCTGTCAAGGGGTGGATATGTGAGGCAGCAAGTGAACAGTCAGTTCCTGAAGGTGATGTGTTAGGGTTAGGGTTAGCATAAGAATCATAGATAAGAGTCAAACTGTGAAGGCTAGACGACTGGGTCAGAACATCTCCATAACATCACACAGGTCATGGGGGGTGTTCCCATTACGCAGCGATCAATGGCATCCAAAAAGAAAGGACAACAGACAATCAGAGTCTATCAGAATGGGTCATGGGCACCTAAAGCTCATTGATGGTGGGCCCACCTCATAACGTACAGCACTTGTGAGTCCTAACGTTTTTTTGGTGCCAGATACCACAGGGCGCTTTCAGAGGTCTTGTGGAGTCCATGCCTCAGGCTAGAAATTCAGAAACTTGATCATAATGGTCAAAATAATTGTAAATGTATATTTTAAACTTTAATGTAATATTTCTATAGTTTTAGTTAACCCCAGCAGATCATAGGCTTTTGAAGGGGTTAAAGGATGAGTTCAGCAAAAAATTCAAATGAACATGAATTACCACTGACCCCAGATGCAGTCCATCAGTCAAGATGTGTTTAGTATCCGATGTTTGCTGATCCGATGATGCTAGGCTAGTGTGGCTATCAGGCACTGGACTGATCATGTCCAAATCTCACCTCTGTTAATACACACCTCAGCATGCTCAAATCAACTTGGTTTAGAACTCAGCGCAACATATTTCAGCCTATAAACACTGTAGAGCTGTCTAATGTTTCACTGCATCATCAAGAGATCACAATGTTTAATTGTGATGATTCTGCATTCCAAAAAAAGGCTATTTATGTCATGTGTATCTGTAATATTTTCAATATTAAAACTAATAAATACCGTGCATCTGTAATATTGTCCAGTATTATTGGCCAACTGATATATCAGCAGGCAGTCAGGCCAATGGGAACACATCTCTTGATGTGCTGATTGCATAATATTCCCACAATAACAGGTTTATGCGAGTTGCAAGAAGTGAACCGAGTGAACTAAGGACACAAACATCCTCTATAGCAGGTTGTCACACACTTATTACTCATAAGCTACAATCCAATTTTCTAGAGAGCATATTCCATTATTATGAGTGGATATAATTAACACATACTGGGCTTGGTTAATGTTGAAATTTCAAATATACTGAACGTTTGTGAGCTACTATATAGTTGAGAACACATTAGTGAGCCTGTTCACACATACACGCACAGACACACTCTGTACCAGTCCTCTACCCTTCCTGTGAGGAAATGTCACCTGATCTTACATTAGAGACTGAGGTTACATGTACCATTCATTAGAATATCTGGATTTGGAAGTTGTGTAGACCCACACACTCACACATTGCAGCACATGAGATGAGTGACAGCCCAGTGAAAGCTTCATTTTTCATAGCAAGCTGTAGGAAAGTGGGGTCACAGGTGTGCTTGACATGCTTGACAGCGGCTCTACAGTGCTTTCACCATGGTGGAATAAATGTAACATGAGCAAACACAGAGGATATGAGTTGACAGTAATGGGGTGAAAGTATTTAAAACAGCTAGCTGCACTCAGAGATGGTTTCAGCAAGGCTACGGTTTTCATGTGCTCTCACAATGAACACTTGTCTATGTTGTGACACACTGTTATATGACAAGTGGAATGATTTATATCGACTACATGTGCAACAGTGGGACACACTCTTCTTAATCAAATAATTCACGTGAATAATTCAGTTCCATTGCTACAGGTGTATGAAATCAAGCACCCAGCCATGCTGTCTGCCTTTACACACATTAGTGAAAGAATAGGTGTTTCTAAAGACTCACTGAATTCCAGCGTGGTGCTTTAATTGGATGCAAGTCAGTTCGTAAGATTTGTGAAACGTCTCAGACATTCCACCATCTGTGAGTGGTATTACTGAAGAGTAGAAGGGTTAAAGAACACAGCAACTCAAAATGATGGACCATGTAAAGTTACACAGCAGGGTCACAGAGTCCATACATTAGTCTCCAAGTCTCCAAGACTCTGCTGAGTCAATAACTACTTCATGGTATGTGTTTCCATGTGCCAACTGTAAAGTTTGGTGGAGGAGGGATAATGATAATGCTATGAGCTTGTTTTTTAGGGGTTGATCTAGGCCCCTTAGTTCCAGTGAAGGGAACTCTTTTTGAACGTAGGCCCTATTCTGTTCCAACATGACTGTGCCCCAAAGTGCACAAGGCGTGGTGTGAAAGATCTTGACTGGCCCACACATAGCCCTGACCTCAACCCCATCAAGGACCTTTGTGATGAGCTGTGATGAACTAGTCCAATATCCAGCTCTTCTACTTCTTGAATCCAGCTTCAAAACATCCCGCACTCTGCAAAGCTACAAAGAGGGACCAACTGCCAAAAGATTTAGAATGGTATAGTCATGAATAGGTATAGGTAGGTATGATCATGAAAGCTACTGTAAGTGTAATGTGTAAGTGTCCCAATACTGGGTGTCAAGTCGGAGGCTTTAAAAAGACACTATGTTGGTGTGACCACTCTGACAGATCCTCTCTGCTAGCTTAGTTTTGGTTGTTCAGCCTAATGATATGAAATAAAGACAATGTCAGCACAAGAGACAAGAGTAGTTGCCATGCTATATCCTACAAAACATTACACACAGTCATTACATGACTAAACACAGATAAACCTTTCAATTACAAATGAGCAGTCATCTCTTATGTTCACAGAAAACACAAATTGCCTTTTTTTCTTCTTTTTTAATAAATTCATCAAACACCTTCTCACAAGGAGCCTCAAATACAGTCTGGTTCAAAGTTCAGATATTTAAGGGAAAAAATGGTTAAAATTCCCATTCCTAGAATAGCAGAGGCCCACTAACAGAATCAGGACAGGATGAGGTCCTGCCAGTGTGTTAGCTGCCTAAGGCAGGTCAGGTTGTGTAACCAAAAAGTAACCGAAACGCTTTACGACAGTGTGTGAATGCAGTTGTCTCCCTGATCCGTGCCTGCCAGAGATCCGATTACTTATTTACACCCTGAGCTCGGCATTCCAGTAAAGGGGTGGAGAGAAGAACTGCGGACGTAGGCACCGGAATTTGTGGGATTCTCTGCAGGAAAGACAGCAGGACGAGATCCGACAGAAAAAAAGAGAGAGTGAGGGAGGGAGAAGAGGACTGGAGTGTTTTACTGGAAAATGATAAATGGCCTGATGACTTAGAGGCCAAACAGAAAGAGAGAGAGAAATGAGACGACAGACATTTTCACTGTGTGGAAGTCTCTGTTCTCACATCATTTAGATCAGATTATGGAAATGACTAAATGTAGGATGGAGACAATTCTGCAAAAAAAAAAAAAGATTCTAAAAAATCTATCAATTTAAAACCTTGTCCATTTTCAGTTCTTACAATGTACACAAGGGGTGCACAGATCAGAATGTGGTAGATTTAAGAAGCACTAGGCCAAGTGACTATTTTGATGTATTTCCACTCTTAAAAACCTTTTTTTTAATGGTTCTTTTTTTATGGTTCTTTGTCTGGATAAAGGGTTCCTCACACTGGTGGAAAACCTTTTTTAGAAATAGGTTCAATAGGGTTTTACTACTATTATAGGCTGAAGAATCCTCTGTGCATTTAATCTTATTTTCATTTATTAATAATTCTATTAAATAAAAATCAATATTTTATTTAAGAATATATTTTTAAAAAGTTTAAATCAAAATGCAAATGATATTTATATTGTGATATTGGCAAACAGAAAATACTGAAAATGTGTTACATCGACATCATATATCTAAAATCTGGGCAGTAATGGCACATAAAATGTGCAACACAGTGTTCAAGCCTTATTCATAAAGCTACCCTGCTGGTGCCAGACCATCAATCACTGTTTATTCTTCCAGCCTTTTTTACATGTTAATGAGTTCACGGCATATAAATGACTAATGCTCAGTGCAAAACGGCCAAAGAATCAGAATCACACATACAGATTCTAATATAACAAGCAGAAAAAACAAACCATGAATAATATAACTGAACATTTATTAAAACAACTGACCTGTGACACTATGCACATGACCTAAAGACTTATAGACTTCAAATCTGCATCATGATCGGGACATTTACCATTAGGTTCATCCATGTGCCCTTTTTTTTTGAATGATGGTGTGGTTTATGAATTACTAATGACACATTCAAATGAGGGAAAGGATCCAGTAATCCATGTGAATTAAAAAGCGTGTTCCCACAACACTATTTCCTTTCAACCTCACGCTAAATCTTCTGGTGCTCTTCATGAATCTTGACAGTATGAAGATGTTCCAAAAAAGAAAAATCAGCCATTGGGCTAATGTGGTCATAAATGTCATGAATTTTTTTATTTATACAGTAATGAAATATAGGATAATAATAATAATCACATAATCACATAATCACATCACACATTAACAATAAGTACAGGCAATATTGCACCTTTTACCAGCATCATCAAAAACTACAATATTACTGGGGGAAAAGATGGAAGAGACCCACCTATACAGCTCTACACCTGTACAAAAATCTCACTTTGCCAAAAGACTGAGATTTTTTTATTTTTCATTTTAGTTATTTTAACATTTGTAAATGCAAATCTATGCAATCGTGTTGACAGCCCAAATCCCCAAATCGTGTTTACATTCCAAAAAGAAAAAGAGAAAAAAAGGGCAGTTGAACCAGACTTAGTTCAATAAGTTTCATAGAAACTACAACCAGAAGCCCACATTTATTAACAAACACCTGCTAACATGTTAATGAGGGCTAACGTGCCAGCGTGTAATTTTAACCTGAATATGATTAGGTTCTGCAGCAGGTGTGTATGTGTGTGTGTTTGTGTGTGTGTGTGTGTGTGTGTGTGTGATGAGGGTGTTGTGTGTTCTAGTCCTGTGATCTCATCCAGGCCTTTGCCCTGGAGAGATCTGTAACATGAGCTATCCATAGCTCCCACTGAGTCCTGGGCATCTGATTCAACCAGTCAGAAAACTGACCGCCAGTTTTCTGTTTGTCCTACACCAATACACCAGGTCCTCTCTCCCACCCACACACAAACACACACACACACAGGTGTAATTTGTGGGTAAACTCCTCCCTCAGCATGTGCAGTCTCCCGGAACAGGAAAACCCCAATCTACTCTCAAATAAAAGCCATTGACCGCTAAATGGAGAGATTACTGAGGAATGATACCCTCATGTGAACTGGGTTAATTCTCCCTTAATCCCTCAAGGGCTCTCTTCTGAATTGCAGCCACATAATATACATGGTAATTGCACGATGTGGCTGATCCCTAATACAAGTCATTTTCCTCTTAAAGTGTTATTACAAAAGAATATCATACCCAATTAACATCTACAGGAGTAGGCTGGTTTCCATGAAGATTAGAGTAGTTGGTTTAACCCTTAGACGTATCATGTATTGCCAGTACTAACACATCTGCCATCATTTTTTATTAATAAGTTCTAATTAGTGAGTTAAACAGTTATAGACTAATTAACAGAATAAAAGATTTTAAATTTGTAATTTTTTGGCACCTTATTTATACATTTTTGACCTAAAAATTTAAGTCAGAAGTCAAGCCTATCGATACATAGTGTAAGTTGCCCTGTAATTAAATATGTAATTACAGCTGAACAGTACAGTAACCCGAAAGTAATGCTCAACTTCTAAAGTTATACACTGGTGACTTTGCAGTATATGGCCTATTAATATATTATACACTACTGAATTTTACTATTAGGCTTTTTAATTAGTTCAATTACATGGTACTGTTTTCTTCCCTTCCGTTATTCACCACTAGACCTGTGATCAAGATCTTTCAAGCTGTTTAGCTTGTCATATACCTCCAGTATCAAGCCTTAAATCCCTAGACCAGTCCCCTCACCCAGAGCCTAAGCCGACATGGAGGAAAGAACAGGGCTCAAGGTTTGTTACATTCTGTCTGCTTTTGATCAGCTGGTGTCAGAGACGCAGTAAATCTGCCGTGGAAGATCTAAGGCATGTTGCCACCACACATGGCAAGCAAGCATCACAGAATACACAGAATAGAACTGGGCCATGTTGAGAAAAACCCACATTCATGATCAAGGTGAAATATACACTGACCAATCCTAACCTCACGTCGCCCAAACAGATCTGACCAATCAGGGCATGGACTCCATGTTAGCAGCAGACCCTTAAGGTGCGGTGAGTTGTAATTGCAATTGTTGTCCTTGGATTGCATTAATGAGCCTTGGATGCCCATTAATGGCTCATTAATACCCCCTATTAATACCCTGGACTTCACTAGAAACATTGGGCAAAAATATTTGGACATGTGTGAGACAGTAGAGCGTAAATCACTCAGAGCAGAGAGTTAAGACAGCTTTGACTTCCAGTACTTTTTTTAAAAAATTTTAAATGGGACGGATCGCTATCTTTTGCACTGCGACAAACATTTGGGGGCTTTGCTACGACTCAGAAAAGCCACATATGACAGGACAAAAGCGTGGCATTTTTTTTTTTTACAGCATTTAAAGGGAAAGCAAGAGTCATGGGTGAAGAACAGCCTGGGGGAACATGTCTCCTTCCAACTGTTCCACATTTCAAAGATGAGCTGTCACAGAGGGAGGGGTATAAATCCTGGAGAGTGGTGGACAGACTGAGAGAGAGAAGGAGATCCCCGCTGTGGAGCTCTTCTGCAAAGGCCAGCCGGTGAGGAGGTGCATGCTGGGAGGCAAACGGTACCAGCAGTAATGGGAGCATGCAGTGGCAAAAAAGAACGAAGATCAAAGATAAAACAGGCTAGCTTCCAGAAACCCACCCTCCCAATTCTCTCTTTCTCTATCTCTCTCACACACATACACACACACACACTGCATATCTACCATCTGCAACCCAAGCTGCTACTTTGTATTCCGGTTCCAGCTATTTTCTGGGTCACCAAAACACAATAAGTCAACTGTGTTTTTTCCCCACACATAATTGGTCAATATACTCATGGACATGTTTTTCATGTGAAACACTGGTCATGTTTTAGGCACATCATTTGGCTGCTAGTCCAAAGGTCATACCCTTTTCACAACACACTTCCAGGGGCCTGTTTTACAAAGCAGGACTTCGCCCCTCACCCTAACCCTGGACTTTCTCACGACAGTGGAGAACTTTTTACCAGGCTGTCTCACAATGGAAACTTAGGCTGCTCCAGGGCTGGACCACGGACAGCTCTTGGACCACTCACGGCCAAGCTTCTGACCAATCCGGGACGGCCTTCCTATGAAGGTGGAGCCCTCCGGTCATTTTAGGTGCCTTTTTTTTATCCCCCTTTGTGACATTTGAGGCATCAGTTTCATGGAAAAAAAATAGCTGTTCAGCATCGGAAACAAATAACAGTTTCTGTGTTACGACATTATGAATATACAGCAATTATGAGCTGCTTTCTGGCTTTAAAAACACTTGACTTTGTGAAAAGTAGCTGTTTCTACTAAGGTCACAAGATTGGCTAAAAGTGATGCCCTTTTATGCACATGCCAAAAGACCAAAAGTTTTGTCTGTCTCTTATAAACCATATTTATATTTTGGATTACATCATCATGCACCAGTAGGCAGGGTAAAATAATATGAACCAAAATCATATTCCCCCTCTTCCCACCTACACCTATAATCGAGAGAAACCGCACAGCTTTTGCCACAGAAAAGCATCAGCAATAGAACGGGAAACTCTGGAGTTGTCACACGAGAGCCTAGGGTCACCATTACCAACACCAAGCGTCAGCCAGAGGGACATTAACCCCCTCAGCACTGTGAATTGTGAAGAAGTGGTGCTGTGTTCGCTCCTCCTAAGTCTGGGGCCTACCCAAAATCACTGGGCACAAAGCCGAAACACCTGTGAGACACATCTACACCTAGAGGGGCAACTCAGTCGACTCTTCTAGCATGTGTTTTAAGGAGGTGAGAGTTCCTTAAGGAAACCTGCGCCAACACGGGGAGTTCACACCAGACCAGACCAGACCGAAGACCAAAGCCAAAACCTCAGGCTCCTGGAGCTGTGTGGCACACCACTACTCACTACACCATCACGCCACCCCTAAAGAAACTTTGCGAATGTTTACAGTGCAGAGGTCAAATTGCTATCTTTCCCACTTAAGGTTAAGTGACTCCATATTTCCTAAGAAGTCCTAAGAAACTTTTTTCCCAGCAGCAAACGGGTCAGGTGGCTTACACGGTATTTCACAGAATATTATCCTCATCCATATCTGTCAACCCTGATTAATCTGAAGCTCAGTGAAACCAGTACACACATCGAAACATGTTACATTTGTGTATATATATTTGTACTTTTTATTTTTTTGCTTATATTTCTATATTTTCATATTTTTATATTTTCTTTTTTAACTTAAATGTCACTTATTCTATTTTTATTTTTTTATTTTATTTTTCTTTTGCACTTTACTTCATTAAGTTAAGGTTTAGTTAAGTTTAAATGTAGATCTTTATTGTACAGCTTTGATGTGGGCAGACTGTCATAAAATTTTAAGTACCAAACCGGACTGAACAGCTATTTTGCACTCTCCCTATTTGCACTATGACTATTTGCACACCTGTACAGATGTTCTTTTCTGTAAATATATTTTCAGCTCTTTATTACCTTCAGTACTTCTTACTTTTTTAATTTGTCCCCTACCCTATTTATTGTTTAGTGTCATTTTCCTTTAGTTTAAGACTGTGTTCTGTGTTTTTGTTACTTGTCATACGTGTTGCTCTCACCAAGTCAAATTCCTTGTAGGTGTAACATACTTGGTGAAATAAAGAGATTCTGATTCTGATTCTGATTAAAGCATTTCACTGCAAGTTATACTGTGTATGACTATGTATGTGACAAATAAAATTTGATTTGATTTTGATTTTTACATTTATGGCATTTAGCTGACGCTCTTATCCAGAGCGACTTACAAGCTTACTGGTATTACAGATGTGAGCCAATGTAGTGTTAGGAGTCCTGCCCAAGGACTCTTATTGGGGTAGTGAGCATAGTCACCCAGACCGGGAATCGAACCCCAGTCTCCCACATGGTGTGGTAACCCAGTGACTCACTGTTGCGCCACACCAACCACATGAACCCATATAGACACCACCACAACTTTTCAGCTTACCATTATTTTTTTCTGAAGAATATTAAGTTTATGTGTGTGTGTGTGTGTGTGTGTGTGTGTGTGTATGTTCTTTGCCCTTAAACACACCACTTGTTTAAAGTGGATTAGGCAGTTTAATACTGTGTGGATAACAAAGAGTTGCACAATGCATTATCCTGGGACTTTTTGCCCCAAAGTTAGATAATAGGCCTGCCTTTCCTGCAAGAACGAGGATTCAGCACACTGGCGTGGGAAAACTGTGAGAGAACAGACAGAAAAGGGGCAGAATTCCCGTGTTTCTCCAAATAAACGGCAAAAACGAGCAAATAGCTTCCAGCTTGTACGAGTTTAGCAGTGATGTAAGTTAACCCTGAGGAACTGAACCGCTGTTTATCCTCAGCCTGTTGCTTTGGAGTGTACCTGTGTAGAAACGGGCAGACTACAGCCCAACTGTACACAACAACAAGCAAGGAACCCCAGCAAACCCACAGACTCCATCAGTGTACGTTCAGTGCCCCCAACTTCAGATCGTCGCCATATGTGTGTGTGTGAGTGTGTGTGTGTGTGTGTGTGTACACAGGTGAGCACAGAAAAGCAAAATGCGCCACACACGCCTCCACCTTGCACCGTGACTTCACTCTCAAATCTTCTCGACACGTCTTCGAACTAGTCCGCTAAACGCGAGCCAAGCCGGAACACCGCTGGACTTACCTCAGAGAAGCAGAGGCTGGGTGGCTGAGAGGAGTTGCGCGTTGTCGAAGTAAATCTGCGGTTAGTTAGTGCAGAGTTGCGGAGACGGAGGACTTGCTGGTTAAGCTCTGGTGGACGGAGAGAGGAACGGAGCTGTGAGGAGCGGGATTGACACACACTGGCGCCATGATGCGGCGGAGACGGCGCACTGCTCTGTGCTGCGCAGCGCGTGGCCATCAGATACTGCTGTAGTTCTCAGCGAGCGCCTTCAGTAGTGGCGTTAAAAACGGCACACGTGTGCGGGGGATTCGGGGATTCGTTTGAAAAAGTGGAGTGGAGAACATTAGAGGGGCATAAAAGCATGAGTTTAGTCATGTTATTAAAGTTGGATAACTGTAGGCTAGGTGTTGCAGGAAACCCAGTCCCCTTTCGTTAGGTTGCAGGTTTCTTAAGGGCACAAATACATTGTTACATGTTTCTTTAAATGAACATTATTTTGGAAGTGTTAAAGAGCCCGTATCACACAGCTTTTCTTAAATGAGCTTTTCAATAAACTGTGAAAAAGTTTCCATTTCGAATTCACTGTTTCTGTGATGTCATAAACACAGTCCATTTTAAATTAACTGTTTCTGTGATGTCATAAACACAGTCCATTTTGAATTTAGTGTTTCTGTGATGTCATAAACACAGTCCATTTTAAATGAACTGTTTTTGTGATGTCATAAACACAGTCCTTTTTGAATTCATTGTTTCTGTGATGTCACAAACACGGTCCATTTTGAATTCACTGTTTCTGTGATGTCATAAACACAGTCCATTTCGAATTCCCTGTTTCTGTGATGTCATAAACACAGTCCATTTTGAATTTAGTGTTTCTGTGATGTCATAAACACAGTCCATTTTAAATGAACTGTTTTTGTGATGTCATAAACACAGTCCTTTTTGAATTCATTGTTTCTGTGATGTCACAAACACGGTCCATTTTGAATTCACTGTTTCTGTGATGTCATAAACACAGTCCATTTTGAATTAATTGTTTCTGTGATGTCACAAACACTGTCCATTTCAAATTCACTGTTTCTGTGATGTCATAAACACAGTCCATTTCGAATTCACTGTTTCTGTGATGTCATAAACACAGTCCATTTTAAATTAACTCTTTCGGTGATGTTACAAACAGTTCATTTTAGATTCACTTTTCTGTGATGTCACAAACACTGTCCATTTTGAATTAATTGTTTCTGTGATGTCACAAACACAGTCCATTTCGAATTCAGTGTTTCTGTGATGCCATAAACACAGTCCATTTCGAATTCACTGTTTCTGTAATGTCAAACACGCAGTCAATTTCGAATTCAGTGTTTGTGCGATGTCACAAAGGCAGTCCATTCTGAATTTAGTGTTTCTGTGATGTCACAAACACCTTCAGTTTTAAATGAACTGTTTCTGTGATGTCACAAACACAGTCCATTTCGAATTCACTGTTTCTGTGATGTCATAAACGCAGTCCATTTGAAATTAACTGTTTCGGTGATGTTACAAACACAGTTCATTTTAGATTCACTTTTTCTGTGATGTCACAAACACTGTCCATTTTGAATTCATTGTTTCTGTGATGTCACAAACACAGTCCATTTCGAATTCAGTGTTTCTGTAATGTCAAACACGCAGTCAATTTTGAATTCAGTGTTTCTGTGATGTCACAAACCTTCTATTTTTAATGGACTGTTTCTGTCACAAATCTCATTTCAAATTCACTGTTCCTGTGATGTCATAAACACAGTCCAGTTTGTGTTTGTGATGTCACAAACACAGTCAATGTCAAATTCACTGTTTGTGCGATGTCACAAAGGCAGTCCAGTTTGAATTCATTGTTTCTGTGATGTCATAAACACAGTCCAGTTTGAATTTTGTGTTTGTGATGTCACAAACACAGTCTATTTCGAATTCACTGTTTCTGTGATGTCACAAACACTTAGAATTTGAAATGAACTGTCTATGTGATGTCACAAACAGTTCATTTAAGATTCACCTTTTTAGTGATGTCACAAACACAGTCCCTTTCAAAATCACTCTTTCTGTGATGTCACAAACACAGTCCATTTCAAAATCACTCTTTCTGTGATGTCAAAAATGCAGTCCATTTTGAGTTCAGTGTTTCTGTGATGCCATAAGCACTTTTAATTTTAAATGATCTTTTTCTGTGATGTCACAAACACAGTCCATTTTGAATTCAGTGTTTCTGTGATGTCACAAACACCTTAAACTTTAAATGAACAGTTTCTGTGATGTCACAAACACTTCAAATTTTAAATGAACTGTTTGTGTGATGTCACAAACACATCCCATTTCGAATTCACACTTTCTGTGTTGTCACAAACACAGTCCATTCCGAGTTCATTGTTTGTGTGATGTCACAAACACAGTCCATTCCGAGTTCACTGTTTGTGTGATGTCACAAACAGTTAATTTCAGATTCACTGTTTCTGTGATGTCACAAACAGTTAATTTCAGATTCACTGTTTTTGTGATGTCACAAACAGTTAATTTCAGATTCACTGTTTCTGTGATGTCACAAACAGTTAATTTCAGATTCACTGTTTCTGTGATGTCACAAACACAGTACAGTTTGAATTCTCAGTTTCTGGGATGTCACAAAGCCAAAACATTTACATATAACAATTTGCTTGCTCAGCCTGTAGTAGGTTTACCCATCCATTATCAAGTTTTTCTTTTCTTTTTAAATGAGATACAATACGGTGCGACCAATCAATCATTATGAGATATTAATGTAAAAGTATGACTTAAATTCTCATTTTAGTGACACATAATAGTCCTAAACTGAACAATTTCTTCTAATTATGAGAGAATGATCTCAACGATATGGACATTTTCCCAATATTATGAAATTGTTATAATTAATAATTCACAATCATGAAATAATTCTGGGAGTCAGAATTATTATGAATGGTCCTGTTATGGCAATAAGTGACAAAATGTCATAGTCTCTCGTAATTGTCAGCTAGCACTCAGCTAGCTAGCTCAGAGAGACCAGAAGACCAGACCGGAATACTCAAAATTCTCAGTAAAGTCCATAGTCTTTTGATGAACCAAGTCAATGTAATAATGCACTACATACCACTGATGAAAAATAAATATTCAGTACCTCAGATCAGTCTTGATTTAATGTGGACAGTTCACTGGAAAATACAGGCGTTTGACCAGGCGGTGGCATTGTAGTTTAAGCTAAGAACAGCATTTCTTTGAATTCCCTCGCTCGTAATTCAGTTGATTTGTCTATCTGATGACTGCATCTAAACATTGCTGTATTTCACCTAACCCAACTCTGTGTATATCCTTTTTTATGTGACAGCATCAGCAGATATGTACAATGTAGGATACTGGGCATCGACAACAGCCAACAAATCCCTCATGGGTGCATTCCTGCTTCATTATTACAATTAGTTTTACTTTCATAAGGACCAGTCAGGGTTCCCTAAAATGTCAAAAATGTTCATGTGGAGACCTTTGCTCCCACAAACACTTGCCACATGTCCATGCTCAATCTATAGACTTACAAATGTTACTCCATATCCAAAGATTGCCACTTTTGGTCTTGCAAACATCTTTATGTTGGTCCCTTTGCTCTTTCTTCACCGTTATTCCTGAGTAATTGCAATGTAGACCCAACTAGTGACACTACTAATAACACATTTTATTTGCTTGAACCAGCACGTTCGTTCTAAATTTGGTTTACGGATCCAAATGTGAGTACTAAGGGTGTAATATCATGGCATCGTATTGATGGCAAAGTACACGGCCTACACTCGTCCTGTAATTACTCAAGCAGTTCACACAACTTGTTATACAGACAATGGAGTCAGATCTGCTACCTGTGGCGTCGCATTACACAAGTCCACCCCACCAGAGTCATTTCTTGCTATAAATGGTATGTGCAGATGCTCAGGGCCCCCAAAGTACAGGGGACTGCCCAGAGCACCATGCTTTGTTTTTTTGTTTATGCCATATATGTTAATGAAGACTTGGCTCACAAAAAGCAGAAATCAGGTGCACACCACTTAAATACATACAGATGTGTTTGCCTGCAGATTCTGTTTCTCTGTTTAATTGTTGGATAATGCTTACTTTGTAGACTACCTTTATAGGGACTATATAATACATGCATAAGAATGTAATAATGTACCTATAAAGCAATGCTTGAGCATTGCGAGACACTTATGCCAGTAAATATAAGGTGGCATGCTGTTTTATGTAATGAAAATGTTCCATTTATGACACTGTTATGAACCATCACAGACAAGTAAAGGAACTAGTAAGGTAGAATCTTAGTTAAGAATAACTGTAATACCCCAGTTACCTTAGTAACTGCTGTGTTGTCTCAATAACTGCTATGTTCATGTTCAATGTACACACATTCCATACTGAGTGCTGTGTCAGCGTTGCACTGTCCAGTCTGTTTACTGTGTCTAAAATCAGTTGCATTTATTTATTGTATTGTTTTTATTCCATGTTGCACCATGATCCTCTCATAAACACTGGACTCTCATAAATACTGGAATGTTGCTTTATAAATACATTATTCAGTGCTTATGCGTGTATTATAAAGTTCTTATTAAGGTATGGTAAAGCAGTAGAACGTGAGAGGGAGTGTGTTATCGGCTCATATCATCACAGCTGTTCTGTTATTTCCTGATAACACACAACCTTGAATGTTCTATTGCTTACAACTGATCAGAAAATAAATAAAGTAATAAATAAAAAATGGAGCCGTGAACGTAGCGTTTTATGTATTTTAATGTTAGCATTTTCTTCCACCAAACAAGCAGCTTGTTGCTACGTCACAGAAACGGACTCCACTCGTTCACTGCACAGCCTGCGGTTCCGTCTCCAGCTCCTTACACAGGCTGAGACATTAAACTCTGTATACGCTGTACTAGTATAACAGTACAAAGTGATCCCAATGTATGTCATATTGTTATTAATTTGGCATTTATTAAACATTTGTCTGATCAAAAAGGAATGAAAAATAATGTACATTAAAAATAAAGGTGCTAAAAAGAGTCACATTTGGTTCCCTTAAAAATCTTCCAATCAGCCACAGTTGTAAAAGACCCTTGCAAAATTTGAAGAACCACATTGTTTAGAAGTTGGTATACAATTTAAAAGTATACCAATGAAAGTTTTTCAAGCCAATAACCATTTAAGAACCTTTATTTATGGGAAAATAATCCCGTTGGGCCAGATGAGGGTGTCGCTTAGGGCCTTTGAACATTTCAAAATATCACACACATCTTTGCAGCAGAAACGATGCAGTGGAAGTGCTAAATCTGAAAAGAAAACAATCACCCAATCCCCGCAAGAAACTGTTACATAACAACAGAATGCTTGTGTTCCTCTGTCTTAAAAGCTTGAGAGAGATTTAGCTGCTGAGTGAGTGACAGACGGCTGACAGATGACTACTGGCTCCAATCCGAAGGCTGAAGTTATAATAACGTGTGCAAAAGTTTATGGCTCTGCATCACGGCCAGTCAGTTTCTTAAGGGTTATTATTCAGCTATGAATGACTCTATAGCAGGCTCGAGATTATGAAACAGCTTACCTTTTTTAATAAGTCATGCCCCTCAAATAACTTTTTTATTCATTTTTTAAAATGAGTTATATAAATCTATTTTAAATTGCCTTATTTGTTCAATTTGAAGTCTTTTTAATGCCTAGAGTATCCAGTCATCATCCAGTTTTCTTGCATTGTAACCATCTTGCTTACTTACTTGGTGATTTTTTTGTTAGCCATGGCCTTTTATTGTGGTATTATTTATATGGATCCATTTGTTATGCAGTGCCGTGGCCGAAACATGTAAATTCGTGGCAGCTTAGCTTCCAGTACAGGGCAGTATATATACAGTTTTGTTTACAGCATTAAAGTCACACAAACTATTGTAAACACACAACATTTCAGCCATGGCGCCTTCTGTCATGTCTGCCTTTACTATGGCCATATTACTTACTTCCGATGGGCTACGGTGTTTATGTTTATTTTGCCTCAATGTTGTGAAATTTTCCTTGTTGAGATATATATTGTATTATATATTGTATATCTCTTATACTGTAAACTGGTTAGAATGGGAAATTATGTAAGCAGTATATTATTATAAAATTACTGTAAATCACAGCAATCATTTACAGTGTAATGAATATGTTAATGAGTGTAAAAATGTGTAAGACAACAGGTAAGACAACATTCGTTTTGAATCAGTTACATTTGAATAGGACAATCTCCAAACCATGCTGGACTCTGGCCTTTCAGAGTTTGCCACCCCCTGGTTTGGGTGGGGAAGGGTGTTGTATAAAAATACTTGAAAAATGTACATACTTTTAAATGGCCTCTGTGTGTTAAATATACACTACAAATAAATGTGCCTTGGCTTGCCTTACACTAAGTCTACATACACAGCCTACATTTAGCTAGGCTGTTCATGATTGCTTCCTGTTAGTGATGCCAACTCTAACCCTATAGTGTATGTCTGATATCTGAAATAAAATGACAGAGGTTTGGTAATAACAAAACAGTGACACCAATACATTCAAGCATGACCTATAATTTTGTCTTTGATTATTACTTGCTGTGGTAATTCGTGGTCAAAATGTGCTCTTCAGGGCAAAGATGCTACAATGATAGAGATTAAAGGTAATAACAGTAATCTCACATCTCAGAGGCCGGTTTGGGGCTGCTTTTGCCATGCATTCTTTCATGCTGATTCAAACCAACAGTATTAAAGCAATATTTTTTAGGGGGAGTTTCCTTATTACCATTAGTTTGCACTGTGCCTGCTTAAATCATCATGCATTATCACAGCCCCAGGGAACCTAAATCCATGTTTTTCTTCCAAATAGATTAATCATGTTCTTGTGGTCAAACAATATAGATGTACAAAGTTTATCTATACAAAGAATTGATGTAAAAATGTCCAATTTTTAACATGTTAGTAGCTTATGACATATTTTATTGTTAATAAGAAATGCCTGTTTAGAGAACTCTGATGGTCAAGGTGAGATATAGGACACCAAGAAAATTCTCGTAAAGAGAACTGCTCATCTTCTAGTAAGAACTTGCAGGAAGGTTTAGTTGAGTCAAGTGTGGTGGCACACCATTCTGCTTGCACAAACATACATCTTCATGGCAGAGACATTAAAAGAAAACTTTAGCTGTGGTTTCAAAGCAAAACTCAACATTAAAAGTATGTGACAGAACACCTAAAGAAACCAGGTGAGTTTTGGAAACAAGTGCTGTGGACTGATAAAACCCTGCCACAGTCAGAAAAGGTTTGTTTAGAGAGAGAAGAGCTGCATATCATCAAAAGAATACCTTGCCAACTGTGAAGCATGAGGGTGTGGGATTATCATTCCTTGGGGCTGTGTTGCTGCCAGTGGCATTGGCAATATTGCACAGGTGGAAAGAAGAATGAATTCCACTAAGCATCAACAAGTCCTGGATGCAAATATCAAACCATTAAAAGGCTGAAGCTGAAAAGAGGATAACTGAAGCTTCTGGAATGGTTCTCACAGTCCCCTGACCTAAACATCTTAGAAAATATCTCAGAAGTAGAGGTCATCTGCAAAAAAAAAAGAGTAGGAAAAAAAACAACTGCTAGAACATATAGATTTGTGGCTGCTATAAAAAGCGTTGGCAAGCTGTAAATGTAATCATGTTACAGTAAGTATCGACCATGTAAGGTGTCCAAACCTTTACACAGACCACACTAATGATTTTTTTGATTTGACTCAGAATAACTGTGTATTAGAATTTGCTTGATTTAACTATTGTTTTTTATTAACTACATATACTGTTTAATGTGCAATTTGAACAGTGATGCCCAAACTTTATGCAGTATCTGATACAGTATCTGATGTTTTTACCTATACTAATGGAAAATTTATAACACATATGTAATTCAGTATGTAGCTCAAAGGCAGTAGTTAAGGATGCATCATGACATTAGAATCATATCCATACCTTCAGATTATTGCTTAAAAAATGATAAGTATTAGATCTGACCAATATTTAAAATTCTTTTTAGATGATGTACATATTTATTAAGTGTGTAGGTGACTCAGTGATACTATTCCAAAATATCTGCATTTTAATCATTTTTCTATAAGTGTACAATGATATATATATATATAAGGATTTATCCAAAACTTATGTCACCCACATAAAAACATAATTGCCCTCTTAGCTACTGAATAAACCAGTTAACTACCAGACCTGTTAAATCTAAAATCACTTAAATAGAACCCTTCTGGCAATGAGAAGCAGGCTAGAAGGTCTCAAAAAGCATCAGATGATAACACTTTCTAAATACATCCAAATATATATAAAGCCATTGCGAACCATTTGAGACTTATGAAATTCACAAAATAGAGAAAACAGTGGTGAACCTTCCCAGTAATGGCTGGCCTGCTAAACGTTCATAAAGATTGCACAGAATGACTCATGCAGGAAGTCACAAACAAACCCAGATGAACATCTACAGAACTGCAGACCTCACTCGCCGCAGTGAAGGTCAGTGTATGCGATTTCACAATAAGCAAGATATACTGGGCACATTTACATTTGTTAAAAACATCAACATGACCCCCAACACTTTTGGAATAATATTCTGTGAACTTAGGAGTCAAAGGTGATTTTGTTTTGGTAGACATGGGTCCCATTACTTCTGGTATAAAGCTAACACTGCATTCCACTATAAGAACATCATAAAATGTGGAGGTGTGATTGTCTAGGCTTGCTTTGCTTTTTCAGGATTGCTGGATGACTTGTCACAATTGATAGACACATGAATTTTCCTCTGTATCAGAAAATCCTGAAGGATAATGTTCACATGTCATTTTGTGACCTAAAGGTCAATCGCACTTGGGTTATGCAGCAGGACAATGATCTAAAGCAAACAAGCAACAACAAAATGAAGGTTTTGGAGTGGCCAAGTCCTGGCTTTCCTGAATTCCATTGACATGCTGTGGCATTTTGAGTTGGTCTTGATATAAAAAAGGAGTGCTTATTTAAAAGCTGCACTTTACACATGAATTTTCCTCTGTATCAGAAAATCCTAAAGGAGAATGTTCGCCTGTCAGTTTGTGACCTAAAGGTCAATCGCACTTGGGTTATGCAGCAGGACAATGATCTAAAGCAAACAAGCAACAACAAAATGGCCAGGTCCTGGCTTTTCTGAATTCCATTGAGATGCTGTGGCATTTTGAGTTGGTCTAAATATTCAAAAAGTGGAGTGATTATTTAAAAGCTGTACTTTCTCTTAACTCCTGTTGTTTTTAACTTATTTTACAATTAGTTGGATGATCTGAAACATTTAAATGTAACAAATATGCAGCAAAAAAAAAAGGGGGCAAATTCTTTTTTCACAGCACTGTACATGGAAAACATCAGATAATGGCATCCGCCCATAAGTCACAAATCCCAAAGTGCTAACTTGAAGCCTGATTTTTGTTTATATTTTTGTCTTTTTAAAGATTTTAAAACAGTATGTCAAAGGACTCCAAATGGTTTGAGGCAAGTGTGTAATGAATTAGAGCTGTGGTTTCTGCAATACTAATTGGTGGCTGTAAGCTTTCAACACTTGTTAGCTATATTAGCCCTGTAGCACCAGTGAAAACACAAAGAACACCAAACCTTTTGACAGCTTGACTAAATTAGCTTTTTGTCTTAACTATCACCTAAAGAAAATGCTGTTAACATATGGAAGATGCTTCCAGCTACAGTCAAAAGATTTCTCTTCAAAACTAGACTGACAGTTATAGAGTACGCATGGAGTTGCTGTGTCTTTAAGAACTCAGTGAAGGTGAAGGATAGGCGGGTGGTCGGTGCATGTGCTGAGAACACAACAGCGAATAAACAGCCAAATTCAACCTTCCAGATAGAGTGTTCCTGGGGAGGAAGAGAGGGGGGTGTGCCCGGCATGTGGTGGGATGAGAGGATTTGGAGAGCATTTATTCCTGAGGCATTCAGAGCACTCAGGAGAGCCAAACTTTCATGCCCTTTATACCCTCTATTCCTCTATTAAAACATGAGGCGGTTCAGTTTTTCTTACAGTAAACGTTTGAAGGAAAGCAATTGCTTACTTGTTAGCAATGGAGTTGCATATAGTTCATGACTCCCAGTTAATTAACGGATTGATTGAACTATCCATGCCTGCCAGATTGGAAAAGCTTTACCGCACATTGACAAACGGTTTGACATTTAGATTTGCTACATTATGATCAGTTTCCAGCAGAGATGTCCAAGTCACTTCATGTCTCCAGTGATGTTTTGTCCCTGTATCATCTTTGTACTCCTACTAAAAACCTGACAAGTTCAAGGCGGTTCAAATAATGAGAATTTCATTATCAAAAAACAGGATTCCAGCTAACATGTCCATGTGGGGCCTGTATGGGTACCTGGAAACCACCTAGCCTACTTTCCATCCCCACCCACACATGAGCATGTTGACTGGGACAGAACAAAAGCACTAAATTCAAACTGTATGAGGTTTAAAACAGGCAAGACAAGACAACTTTGCTATTAGTTAGTATGTAGTTTGTATAGCAGATTTGCTAGCTGGTGTCATAGCTAATCCAGCTGCAGTTTTAGTAAGTTTTAAATCATTGTGGTCTATAATTTATAAGATTATCTACTGTTCTAGCTAATGTACTTGTTATCCTCTCTACAGACTAACCAACCATTGCCTTTTCCCATAAAAAACCACAGTTACTTATTCTATTCGGTCCTTCAGGTTTGTCATTCCTGCAGCATTCCTATTGATGTACAATGCAGCAGTAAGCTAAGTGAGTGCTTAACCCATACACTGGGTTCAATGTTACTATTGCTAAAGGGTCTGGTAAGCTGATCCAATTCATTCAATACAATTCTGTGTTATTTGAGCAAACTGAGCTTCAACCTACATACACATTTAAAAATGTCTGCATCCTTATAAACAGGCTCAGTGAAAAGTGGCAACAAAGTGGAAGAACTATGTTTTATTTACATGATAACTGCATTATGTTTCTGACAAGTCTGTGGATACAGTGACTTTTAAATAATTAATTTCATATGGTGGAATATGAACTTATCTCTGTTTTCTTTAAAGACAGTTTTAATTGGGTCTTAATTGTTACACTGTGTTAAACTAACCCTCCTCAGTCTGTCTAGATCTCACTGTGACGTTCAAAATAGTTAGGAATTCAGCTGGGTAAAGTTTGAGAAATCTGTCCAAATACTGCCAACATTTTTAGATGGTGTTGCCATGTAAATATGAGAATATGACCAAAAGCATGTTCAACTTAGACCTGGTTAACTTCATGAAACAAATAATTTTACATTTTACTCCCATTACTTTGTGCTCTAAAGCATAATGGGTTGGAAAATACATTAAGTATAGTAGGTTAAGTAGGTAAAGAATAATGAACTGATCTGAATTTTACATTGTGAGAGGCTAAGAAAGTTAAAAATGACAGCAAACATGAAAATAAACTTATTGACTAAATATTAACCACACCAAACAATAAAGATGTTTTACAGACCACTGGTGTAGACATCAGCAAACAAAGTAGGTGTGAAAAAAGCTTAAGAACATTTGAGTGGACAGGCCTTAGCAGCGGATCTTTCATTACTGCAGTAAGGTGAAAAATTGGTGTCAGTTTATCATGACAGCCTTTTTCATTAGGGGTTGTGTACTGGCTGACCCTGGTCTATATATTTTTACCTGAAGGCTGAATTGATTCTCCTTGACTGTCTGCTTGGCCCCTGCTTCATTATTTCAGACAGCTTTTCTTGCTGTTGTATATTTTATTGCTAAAGACAGCAACTCTTTGCACTGCTGGGTATTTTATTGTTTCAGACAGGATCTTTTTGCATTATTCCAGGGATAAACTCTTGATGTAAACCATGCTTGAGTGGTCAATAAATATTTGCTGAGTTCACATTAAGGTCACCACCGCCGCCTGCTAATCTGCAGTGCTTTTCAAACCCTGTGGCCATGCGGCCATACTGAAGCTGAAATGTGTTCTCTTTCTTGATCAAACAAAGAGTATACACACCGTATTTCATGGATGTAATCTGATTTACCTCGTGTAACACCAACCTTCTTCCTGAGACGGTGTAGCCTTAGAATGTATGTAGATTAGCACTTAGTAGATTAGTAATCAGTGTAAGACTACACAGTACCTGTCGTACACTGTTAAAAGTGTAGGATCCTAGAGGAACTGTGGAGGAACCTCTTAAGGTGCTTTGAGGACCTTCAGGAAAAGGTTTTTAGAACAAAAAGGTTCCTCAAAGATTCCTCAAAGCACCTTAAGAGGTTCCTCCAGTTGCAAATTAAAGAACCTCCAAAAGTTCCTGAAGGATCTTATACTTCTACCTAGTCTAATACAGTATGATGACCCACTTGTGGGTGACTTAGTAGTATTAGCAATATGCAGGTCTAATGAGATTACATGTAGAGTTTTATTAGAGGTATAAAATACACATGTGCATTGTCCACAAATATAAAATGCAGTGTATTTCTGGTGTTACTAATTTATAACTTGTTAATCAACTCAAATAAATACCTTGAATAAGCAATTTGTTGAAACCCCACTGCACATTTTCAAATACATGCAATACATTACATCAATTCAAATCTACTTCTGCCCTTGTTCTACTTCCTTTTCTTTACTTACTAAATGGGCTAGATTTTTGTTCCTCATGGTACAAAGAATATATTGTAAATGTACAGGGTGCACGTGTGCCTCTTCATAACCATGACTGACTGATTTAAAGACTGAATGTTTCCTAACTACAGTTCTACAAAGTTCTACAAGCAGCAATATGAGGAGAAACATTCCTGAAGGTTTGTAGGGTGAGTAGTTCTTTTAAGTGTAAGTAAGATACCACCCCAGTGACAGGTTGGTACCCTATTGAGTGTAGGAAAAAACAGAGAGGAATCAGACTCCAGGAAAAGCTCCCTGCAAGCATGAAAAATAAATACTCCACTAAGCAAAGCCCATGACTCAAAAGAAAACATCTCAGGCAATGAAGGAGAAACACTGAGAGATAAGATAGAAGATAGAAGAAGAAACCCCCTAAGAACAGGAAGATAAAACACTACGAAGAACCAAACCTCAAAGGGAACACTTTCTGAGGGCAATAAAAGAAACCCTGAGCAAAACCCAAGACTCAGTAGTAAAGACAGTGGTCTCCAACCCTTCTTCTGGAGTGCTACCTCCATGCAGGTTTCAACTCCAAGAATTCCAAGAAAGCCAAGAACGGACCAGCCCCTCCGTACTTGATGGCAATGGTCAAAAGCTGATCTGCACCAAGTGGCAGCTCGACCCACCATCCCTCAAAATCCATGGAAGACAAGCATCCAGGCTTTTTTCTGTCCTGGCACCAAAGTGGTGGAACGAGCTTCCCCTGGGTGTCTGAACGGCCGAGTCGCTCGCTGTCTTCAAACACAGACTAAAGACCCACCTCTTCTGAGAATACTTGGGCGAATAGTAGAGTGGTCACCTTATTGACTTGTGTTTAGTAGTGTCTAAACTTAGAGGTATATTTGAATTATTAGTCTATTCAAACTAGTGTAATGTAAATGCAAATGTAACTCCACCCAAATGTAGCACAACCCCTTCAGCCAATCTAGGGCCCCGTTTACACCTGGTCACTTCATCCTTCTTGAGTATAAGGATTAAATCAGCATAATCTCTGAAACCACTTCAGGAGCCTCATTTAGCCACATTTGAGCAGTGTAAACGCATCCGTCTCTCCTAGGTAATTCCACAACCAAAACCCCTCCCAGTACAACCCAAACACCAGTAAAAACTGCAACGAGCGAATGAGCAAATTTGCATATTTCATCCTGCATAGCAATCAGATTTTAATTGACTATCCAGTATAAATGCATGTGGCTACAATCTTATCAGGATACAATACAGATACTAGTCAAGTGACCAGATGTAAACAGGGTCAAGGGCTAGATTATAGTTAGATCGAAGGCCCCCGGGAAGTTAACTTTCTAGGAGCAAGGTTGGAGACCACTGAACTAATAACATATTTTTCTAAGAAGAAAAGAAGAACCTATCCTTCTCTGAACTTCACCAGATGCAGTAAAAATGCATAACATCACATACACACAACATAGACTTACAGAGATAAGGCAGTAACCAAATCTGCCAAAGATCTGGGGACTACATTTGATAATAGCAACATAATTATGTTAGAAATGAAAACATGGTAGAAAGTTATGGGATGGAGAGCTACTACAGATGGTCCACACCACCATGGACCATTTCTAACTGAAATGAATATGCAGAATATGCAATTCAGTGAACACTGTACTGCACTGGCACAGTAGACCATTAGTGTAGCAATATATGGTAATGCAATCTGAGTGAGTGGACAGCTAATGGAGTAGTGGGCACTTGGTTAGAGAAGTGGGAAATTGGTGTGTGGGTTGCTTCACTGGGTTATAAAGTCACAGATGTTTAAGTGTTATGAAGGGCTCCATTCTAAACTTCTCAGCGAGGAAATTCTAAGCACATAATTGCGATAAAATCATGAATTAACTTGAAAGCTCTTGTCAGTGTCTCTGACATCTCTCTTTGTCTTTCTGACATGATTGTCATTCTGCTCAAAGCCTGAGATACATCCGGTGTATCCAGTCCTGAACTGCTCTTTGAAGTGCGTAATAAAACAATATCTGAGAAAAAAATAGATTGCTGTTGATGTGCTTTGTGAAGGATAGGCGAGAAGGATAACAAAGACTCTGACAAAGGAGACAGGATACAAGCCCACAATGCTGTTTACCCAGAGATCCAGGCAGAACAGTCAAGGTGATACAAATACAAGTGACGTCTAAAATGGAGCTTAGATACGGCAACGAAGATCTGCAAAGATAGTGAGGCGAATTACAGGTCAAATACAGACTCATTGAGCTCTTTATTAGAGCCCCCTTCCTTGCAGCTCCCCCCATGCCGGTGTAGATTTAGAGACTCATCTGTTGTTGCATTATTTCTGTTATCCATGTTCTAGTTCTTCAGCGGTGGTTCAGAGTGGATCTTAGCTGGACATTTTGGTATGGTGGACCCGCTCTCAACCTAGTAGTGAGGGCGTTGGCTGGGTATGTAAAGATCCGGGGCTCTGCCCAGTAAAGTACAGTATTATTTTTTAAAATAGATTCCTCAAAGTATCCTGAATAAGGTGTCATTTTTACTTTTTTATTCAATGGATTCACAAATGAACAAAGTGTGCAGGAATCCAGCATTGTTTATTGTTGTTGACTTGAAAAACTAGGAAACAATAGACCAAACACTGTTTTTCATTAGCTTTCACAGACATGTTTCCCCAGTAATTCCATTTGTTTGCTGGTTTCCAACTTGTTGTTTACCTTGCTTTTTGCTCATTGAAACAAATCATTGAAAGAAATATAAATAATCATTCGTCCTAAGGGGCCTACACAATTAACACACTTTAAAAATTCCACACACCTCCTTCTCAGCCATTAACACCTATTTAAATAAATTACTTTTGCAACATTCGCAGCCCTGTACTTTCTACATTTTCTTAAACATGGTCACACTATTAAATTACTTGCTGTAAGTAGTTGCTCAAAGCATGTACAACAGTACAGTTATTGTAAAACATTTGGAGCTGCCTGGAACTACCTTCTGTATTCATTACTCAGGGCATGTGGTTTTACTGTGAACTACAAAAATTAACAGAATTCACTTTAGAGGAGTGTTTCTCAACCCTGGTCAACCCTGGAGATCCACTGTTCTGCACATTCTAATGCATTACCTGCCTTAACACACTCATCTTCATTCAGTAATTTAATTTTTTTAGCTGATTAGTAGGAGCAGGTGTGTTGGGAGCAAGGAAAACACTACAAATTGGAGCACAGTGGGCCTCAAGGACCAGGGTTAAGAAACAGTACTTTCTTAACACACAACAACAGGTGTTGTGCTAAATTTTGACTGTCTATAACATCAAGCTATTCAGTGAAGTTTGTTCATTATTATATTTCACAGTAGACCCGCAGTGCTAAACTGAAAGAGCACAATTTGGAAACGAAAGGGGCCTCGGCCAATTACCTATATCTAGGGTAAGTAGAGAATTGTGTAAAATTGATTTTTTGCCAAACCTTAAAAGGTGCTTATTCCCTGACTGTAACAGCTAATTAGTCACAAGCTGCTTTTTAATGAGCACACAATTGTTTGGGTTAATGCATCTTGATTTGGAGAGTTGTATTTTTAATTAGCTTCCGGACAGCTCCAGTAACAATGCCATCATAATTTGCATGCTTACTTTTCTTACTGAACAATCGATGCATTTTTATTTTGTTCACATGTAGAAGCATATCCCTGCTGCAGCCTTTAGACTCCTGTTGTCAGAACTTAGAAGGGTGCATGCTCATTTCTCCCTCCTTGCTTTCTTGTAGTCGCTGTGGAGAAGGCAGCCGTAGTGCAGCGGAACCTAGGGTGAAACGTGCAACACGTTCATTGTTATATGGTTGGGGGCTCTAGCCATAGCTATATCTATCTAGCTCTAGCTATAGCCCTGGAAGCCAAGGCCAGGTAACGCCTCTGCCTAGTAGTAGTAACTGCTGTGCTAAGAATGATCCACTACCCAAATATCTGATCAACAGTGGTGCGGTCAGAAAGTGATGAGTGATAAACGGGGTAGAGCAGGGGTCACCAAAACTCTTTACGATGTTATGTTCTGTTATGTCTGAAAAAGGTAGTCCTCCAGGTGAAGTGTAGGTGACCACTGGGGAGGGTGTAACTGGCAAATTGTGTGTTTATTCCCAGCATGCAATAAATACAAATGGATTATGGTTCAGGTGATAACATTAAAAGGCCAATGTTCTACATTTTTCTTGGACTTTATTGTTCTCACCTGAGGTCCTCTTACAACATTGTGTGTGTTTATGCACCAAATCACATGATCATATTCCAACTTCTTTTTATTCCTTATGATTAAACCGTTATTGTGCCTTTATGACTTATATATGTTAATGAACTCCAAATGAATTATGGCTGGCTGCCCTGTATTATGCCTCATTCAGTTAGCAGACCAGGTGGAAGTTTGGCGTGAATGGGAGGGGCTAAACCACTGTAGGTGGATTTTTGTGACATCACAAGAATTAAAGAAGGCTGTTCTCGCAGCTTACTTACCGTATCGCTGCTGTCCAATGAAAACCATGTCCTCATTTTTGTCTGTTTTTAATTTTGTCCTGGTTTGAACTGGTAGCTGTTCTGTACACTGTGTAAATACTTATGCGTGAATAGATCAGTAATAATGCTTGGAATGAGCTCTACGTCTATCTTTTTTTCCCCATGTTTTCCTTTAGTATTTAACATATATAAGAGGTGGAACAAGAAGAGGTCATGACAGCCAGCACACTGTCAATACAAAACCAGTGGTTGGGGGTGGACTAATCTGTAAAAGAAATGCAGTGTTCTGTGTAGGTGTTGGGTTTGCTGAAAATTATGTGGTTGATGTGCCAAAGACAATGACACATATGTAAGAGATCAAACGGATGCGCGGCCTGTCAAAACATTCCGCTCTCACTGCGGTCTGAGGTCACTTCCTCTGCTCATGTCTCTTCCCAGCAGCCTCTGGAAAAGTGTTTCTCTTTTAGAACTATGCCACTTTGATCAAGCTATCCAGCAGAATGAGGGCGGATCTGCTCTCTATAAATTGTTCAGCCCACATCACTCTCCCTCTGTGGGTAGGTTAATGTGGTGATAAGTTCTCTGTTCCGTTAGCTTAAAACTTTGAAACACTGCCTGTATTATTATTCAGTTCCATTTCATCTTAATAACGCAGCCCAGGGGAGTGGATTGATCCAGTGGCACGTTCCCTCCTTCCGCCTTTTGTTATCAAGCTGCAAAGGAGTGAATATTTGCTTTGCACTTGAGTACACAGCCCTCGAAATTAAACTTCTGAAACTGCAGTGAGTAATTTTGAACCAATCACTGGTGAAATGGGATAGAGAATATTGAAAAGAAGGAAAAAAAGGTTCTTCTAAAGCGTAGAAAAGTAGGCTGTAAACCCAGTAGGTTTACAGCTCATTGCTCCAATAAAGTGGCAGCTCATTCTTTGTGATTGTGCATTGCCTGTCTTATCCATAACTCAGCATTCACTGATGTTTACTTCAAACCAATGAATATGATCTCCATCACTGTGAATGATTGAATAGCTGGATTTGTGGTTGTTATTGCTTTTCTGGGCTGTAATGAAATGGGTGTGGATGCGGGGTGCATTTGCTGAGAGGCTTTGTTAGGGCTAAAGCAATATTCGACCAATACTTGGGCAGACAAGGGTCAAACAACAGGCAGGCAGGTAAATCACAGACAATTCCATATCAAAAACCCAAAGAACAAGACAAAAAAAGGTCAAAACCAGCTAGACAGGACCCAAACATGAAGACAACGGGCTGAAACAAACAAAAGGGATATATATGAAAGTAAATGGGTAATTTACCCACAAATGGTAAAGAGATTAGGCCTAGGTGTGGACTTCAAAATACTGTGTAGTCCAAGAAAGCCCATCCTATATACCACTAAGAAAAAGAGTCTAAAAGTGGTGCTGAAGGGAGCTTACCACTAAACAAATAAATTGTGACCTATTAGTGGATGTTTCAATAAAACAGTCCATTAATAACACAACTTTACACCACTGATGTAAATACAAACCTTGCTGTAAGATCCCCCTCATGGACAGAGAGATACAGAACTGGCATTATCGCTATTACAGGTCAGCCAGGCAACACAATGAGTTTGAAGCTGTTATGTTTAGGTTTTTCAAGGATTCTTTACAAAAAGCAACAGCTTCATAAAGAGCTGTTGAACGGTTCTTCGTCTTGTAGTCTTCACTTGGTAGAAAATCTATTTTAGAGTGATCTTTAAAGACCCTTTTTAAAGAGGTTCTATTCTTCCAAGCCATCCTTTTTAGTACTATATAGAACCCTTTTAGCTGAGATTAATTCCAGTAGACATGGGAATAAGCTGATCTATTAAACTGACTATGTTTATTTATACTATTGTTTATAGAATGTAATAGTAAAACATTGAAGAAAATCAGTGTGTATATCTTTAGCGATAAAAGGTTTTGGAGTTTAATTAAAGCACAGTTTTAATATATGTTTGTCCAGATCACTGGACATTAAACTGTATATCAAAAGTTGTGTATGTTTGTGTACATATAAATACACTCTTTCCTTTTGCATCTTCTACAAAAGAATAGCAACCTTCTGCATTGACAAACATACAAAATGTATCATTCAGAAACTTCTATTTTACTTTTAAAAGTTAAAAAAATCAGTAGAAACATGTAAAATTCAATGTGGCAACACACCTGTTTCAATGGTGCTAGAATACCTATAGGATAATATTGAGCAATACTGGACTTTTAGGATTTTTTATTAAACTCAGTGGCCAAACAAACTTTTAGCTTTCAATTAGAGACTGTAATACAACTCTTGTAGTTTGCATTGGCCATCCTCTAAAACCTAACGGACCATTTCTGAACTTAGAGCTTTTGACTAGACAATTATGGGGAACCACTAAACTGTGTAAAAGCCCCAGCATCATCCGCTGCGCTAGTATCAGTGCCCGACACTTGACCATGACACCATTACAAGTGTTATTCTGCTGTGTCAAGTAATAATATCTGCTCAACAACAAGTTCCTATGGTCAGGAACCAATGATGAATGTGTGACAGGTATGTGATAAACTGTACATGACAAGATTCTGTATTAGTATAGTGTATAATTTAAAGGTAGAGTGGTCATAGGGGGTAAGAGATTGAGGTGAAGTGGATGAGATAAGATAAGATAATCCTTTATTAGTCCCACAGGGGGAAAATTCACAGTTAGAAACAGTATAGGAGGATAGAAATGTCAATTGATGGTATTTGATGTATGATTTGAGTGATGACACTTGTTCATGTGAATTAGGCCCTCATACTGTATCGCAATCAGTTAATATGATAGCAATGGCTATCTCTGCCCAGTCAAGCATTAGTAGCATGTTTACAGTGTGAGCATGGAATGTGGACTGTAAGGTAATGAGTCACGGAGGAGCTTTGGAGCTGTGTGTTGCTTTTTCCCTGCACAGGCGGAGTAACAGGCTTTCATTTATTCCTCATTAGAGAACACACACTTCTCTTCCTCTCCTTGATCCTCTGCCCACTTTCAGTGAGCAGTAAGAAAACGTCATTTGGCTCATCACAGTACAGTTCCACAAAGCATCACGCCGTCCTCCTCCATCACAGTTGCTTTGGCTCCGCAGCCACACGCCCTGGGGGCAAACTACAGTGTGTTGACAACTTTGCTGAGAAAGGCATCGGCTGCAGCCTGCCATCCGCTGCAGCTCTGTACGCGCTCAGAATATAGAAGCGAGGGAGCGAGATTGCCTCCCACCTGGAACACATTTGTTCTGAAAAACTTCCCACTGGAAAAGGCTTCAAGACCACCGACATTACGAGCAGTAGGGCGCTGAATAGCTTCTGTCGTGCCCCATATTGTTGGTAACCTTTCAACCAAGACCAATCATAAACTCCACTGTGGGTCTTCCGGACCCCCTCCCCACCCAAACACGAGCTATATAATGGAACTGCTGCCAGGACTATTTTATAATCTTTTATCTACTTTGAAAAATAGCATTTTTCTGCAAATGTCAGTCCTCAGTTTCTTTACATTCTGCGAATTTTTAAAAATGAAATTGAAAAAAATAAACAAATGTGGCAAAAGTTGAATTCTTAGCCAGCTCCAAGTCTCTCTCTGTTCTTATTTGAGGAATTCTCACCCACGTTTCCTACCCAACCGCTTCTAGCGATTCGAGCGAAGCCGTTCATGGTGAGTTTTGAGGCATGTTTTGGATCATTGTCCGGATGTAAAAGCAAGCCTCTTTTTTAGCTTCACTTTCACATTTCTTTGAATTACAGAGTCACATTTGGTTCCAGGATTTGCTGACATTTACTGGAAGCCATTCTTCCACCTTCCTGTGCTACTGGCTCCCACACAAATACACAGCACCCCTATGTTTAACAGCTGCCATTCCTCAAATGCTGCTGTTTTTTTCTCTCTCACCAAATATGTCTTTGATGACTGTGGCCAATCAGTCTACTGCACTTGTTCCCAAAACACCTCTGGCTTATCAGCTATTTGGCATATTCAGATGTTGACGTTCGTAATTAAGTTTCCTTCTGATGACTCTTGAATAAAGGCGCTCGCTTCGGACTTCTGACCAGCAATCAAGCATTTCATGACTTCATGACATTTTGAACAGAGCAATAGTCCAGCTGGAGCATGTTTTATAGCCTTCCAATTTCTTTTAGGCAATAATTGGTTGCAGTTTGAATGCCCAGAGTTAGACGATATGTTGTGCCAACTTTCTAAGACATTTTTCTACAGGGAACAAACTTATATGACCTTGAGCATAATCTGTTTATTAGTTGTGAACTGCAGCTTGGCTTTAACACATTTTCACACCGTTGTGCCAGAGCTCTTGCAGGTCAAACTGTCTGGAGCACGGATTGTCCATCCAACAGGAGGCAGCAGATACAGCTACGAAACATGTCAGGCTGTGTGCACTCAAACCTTCAGTTTCTTGCATCTACCACAACCCATCTGTGAAGCTTATGAGGCTTGGGAGTGACACTACAGTGACTGTGTGCTTTCCAACAGGAGTCATTTAAGTTCACCATATCTAGAGAACCGCAGTGGGAAGGGGAACATGGGGAAAAACACTATATAGCCATGGGACAAATAAATAGACACGGTAATTGAACAATAAAATGTGCAGAAGAGTATTCTCTTCTGACACCTGTGCATAATGCTGTAGGCCCATGTACTGACTTAGCTAAACCTTTAATGGATTAGTAGTCTCTTATAAAAAAAATTATACATATAATATAAAATATGTATAATATTTTTACAGTCACTCAAGTATATTTGTAATTAAATGAACTGACTGGAAGCCTGACCAAATTTCTGTTCCTGTGCTGGTAGGAGTTCTTTACATTATATATGTTTTTTATATGATATTAATGATAAATAAATAATATAGTTGTCTATAGTTGTGGTCTACAGATTATTAGTGCCATGCCTCTCCTACAGGGACAGTACCGGGTCCATGCTTTCACATAAAGTTTCGCCCTTCAATCGAGCCAAGTATGTGCTTTCGTTTTTCAGGGACTTTTTGGTGAGCTCTGCGTCGTTTCAGTCTGCCCACCGAGAGCAGGAAAACCGCTTTTGCCACGTCAGTTCTTGCACACCCTTAGGTGATGACAGCAGCCGGAGTTAACGGGTCTACTGAACAACACTGACCCCGGAGCGGCCAGACTCACAGTCCCACAACAAACACTCACGTCGAGCCGTTGCTTAGCAGCAAGTTTTAGCCGGCTAACGCTAACCGCCCGCTAGCCGAGCTGCTTTTGGACCTCAGTGAAGAACAAGAAGGAAGGAGAACCCATAAACACGTCGGTATTTGGGTGACGATGGAGAGCAAATACAACCTCAAGAGCCCAGGTAGTTCGATTCACAGAGGTTAAAGTGTTGGCTTCTAGAGGTGGCCGACAAATCCAGGTCCAGAAAGTAGAAAAATCCGCGCCGGGATTTCATCACGACTGCCGGGGCGGCTCCGGGCGACACCGCTGAAGCTCGGTGGAGAAAGGCAGTCGGAACAAAACCGTGGTGCGGATTTGTACTTCCTGGACCTGGATTAGCCACCATAGTCTCAAACGAGGCTAGCCGAGCGGGTTTAGCCGGCTTTCATAAGAGGCTAACGTTGTTGTCGGGTTGAACCTTCGGGTGTCAGCGTGCTGGGATTTGAGCTGGACTTTTTAGATGCTTTATTTAACCAGCACGGCATCTGCTGTAGCTAGCTAGCGCTCTAGATATATGCTAAAGTTAGGCTGGCTACACAGGTGAAAGGACGGGAAGACCCGGTAGTTAGCTGGCTAGCTAGCTGTGGGAGCCAGCCAGCCAGCCAGCCAGCTACTAGCTATGTTTGCCACTCCAGCAGCTGTCAAGTTCTCAGGATGAGATGAACTAGTATTAGCTGTTGAAAGGACTGACAAAGGTGAAGATGGGCTTCTAGATATGTGTGAAATGCTGATCTGCGTTTGACAAAGCTCCTGGCTTCACTGGTCTCTGATTTGTCATGTTAGCTGCTATTTGTTGTTGTTAGCCTACAGTAGATATAGCTATACGTTTCGACACATAGCTAGCTAGCAGATGTTGGCCACGCTCTCTCTATCCACTAAAGGAATAGATCTAATAGTCAAACATCCCGCTTAATATTTGTTATATTGTGTTTACATTTTGTTAATGGACGTAGTTGGAGTCTCTCCATGGAGTCCCACATGCTTGTTGATGTTAGCTATCTAGCATTTGGGAATCGAGTTCATACAAGTGGTTAATGAAGAGGGAAGTAGGAGACGTGTGGAGTCGTTGTGTACAGCGATTTAGGGCATTTCAGGGGCCAGTTCCCCAGACCTGGATTAAGTTGGAGAGTTTCTTCTAAAAGTGAAGTGTCAGAATAGGAACAGAAAAAAATGCAAATCATTTTTGTTGACAGGTTTTGGTTTCAGGACGACTCTGGTTTCAGATCACACCTTTACTGAGTCTGTGGGTCTTGAAGCATATCAGAGCTGGAGTGTTCACTGGGGTCATGCCATTAAATGGGTTTTTCAGTTCTCTCTCTGAACACGGTGGGTGTCTGCAGGTCCCAAATCTTGTGAACAAACCTGAACACAGTCTCTTAAAGGTTTAAACAAGCCTTGGTTGACTTGTCTTGGAGCCTGTGCTGAAGATGTTGACCCGGCTTCACTCATGTTCTCATACTATGTTGACCAAGTTTCTTATGCAGTAAGTAGTGCTGCCTCCAAATCCTTAATGCGACGTCCTATGATGCGTCCTTCTAGAGCTGGCCAATATGACGATACTTTATCGTATCGTGATGTATTTTGTAATCGTAATAACAGTATGTTTTCTAAGCATATGGGGGATACTGTAAGTGGTAATAAACCCTGATCAGCTGCAGGTTTCATTACAGACAGTGTAATTAGACTGGTTTAATTGGATGAAGAGCAGCAGATGCTGAATACAAATCACTGTATTCAGTACGGGAGAGTATCTGATAGTAGTTTTTAAAAATCTGTCGCTGCTGATGTGTTTGTAGTCTGTGATTACATGTATTGTGATAAATATCGTGTATCGTGAAAAAGTCTTTCAATATTGTGTTATAGTATTTTTACCATATCGCCCAGCCCTATATATACTACGTTTTCTTGTGGATGAGAACAGTGATACTGACATATTGAAATATCGATACATGTTTGTAATGTATGACTGCTTTTGTCCCTCATTGTTAATGTTATAAACATTTACACACACACACCCCTACCACCACCACCACCTTCCCATGGTAATGTAATGAAGTCGAAAAAAAATATAGTAACAACACTAGATGAGTAGGCCATAATATACGGATGTAGAGTTGCATAATGTATTAATATAATTAGCATAATTAGCATAATCAGCATCAGACAGATCATAGTTTCGGTCATAATATGCTATGCTATATGTTTTAATGCATCAACAACCAGTTACAGTTTTTTAAATGCTTATGTTGCATTGGTGTTGGTGTTGACAGATATGCTGTTGAAAAATATGATGTCAGTGTCGGCCTCATCTCACATATTGGCGCATCCCTCCAATAAATCCAAAAAAAGGGTGACATACAGCTGTCAGCGTCCACCGTGACTTTTTTTTGTTTCTTTATTGATGCCCCAATTAAGAAAGTCAGGGCTCATTGAACAGTCAGACGTAATTAGGACATTGTAGTTGTGGTCATATGTGCTCATTTCCTATTTCCCTGTTTGAAACAGGCTTTGAAGGTAGCATAGACACACATAATTAAGAGAGTGATAATAGGGCTTCAGGCTTACTTTTGATTGCATTTATTCACTGTGCTTAGTAGAGGTGATGGATTGTCACAGTGTCCGTGTCGGCACCTGTGCCTGTTCTGTGAAAAACATTCCTCATATTGCTCATAGATTACAAAGTATGAGTGTCTGAGATTGGTCAAACTGGCTCACGGCACTCTCCACAGGACGTTCTGTGCAGAGATCATTTGCTGAACCATGCTGTGCATAGCTAACAAACCCGTGAATTCAATGCTGCAGGCCCTGCTACTGCATTGGATGCATTAATTGGGGCCCTGGAGATTGGATAATTGCGGAGGCCCAAACTGCAGTAACAATTAACTGTGCAGCCACGTGTGGAGCTGGGAGATAGTGTAGAGAATGCGACAAGTATTCTGTGTCCTGCATGCACAGGAATTGAGCAAGCGAATTCAAGTGGCTATATTTGCATATTGCTTTATTGTGAGCTCTTGCCTTAGCAACATATGTAAATGTTTCTCTTAGTTGGCCCTGTAAAAACTACTACACTGGCACTCGTGGCAGTTTAAATGCTATTCTCAGTTACACACACACACACACACACACACACACATATATATATAAAAGCTCCATCGGTGGTTAGTTAACTGAACATTTGACTAAATGTTTTAAAACATTGACAGGACCGTTTTGACAGATTTCTACACTAAGGGGAAATCAATTGTAAATTTAAGTAAAGTAGGTGGGGAGTGTGTGCATAAATGAGCTATTGCTCATACGATCACACACTTATATATGTTGTAATTTATATGTGTTTAAGTGCTTGGCTTTGGTGACCTTAGGCTTCATAATGTCCTATTCTGCAGTTGTTGTATTCTCTATCTGTGTCTGGATACTTTTTTATAACAATTATGACACTGACGATGATCAGATCTGATTTTGCACGATACTTTTAAAAGAACTTTCAGAGCTCCGCTAACCTGTTGGATTGGTGCTGCGTTCTACTGTCATAAGAACATTGTTCAGAAGAATTCAGGGACGTTACGACATTGACGTTGACTGTCATGGATGACCTGTCCCTGCTCCGGAGGGCTACAGTGTCTTGGCATGCCTACGCATTTTTTACGTAACCTCTGTCTCACAGCTTCTCTGGACGGCCCCTTGACTGCCCCTGGCCTGCGGTGGCTGAAGGGCACCACATTATGTAAGCTGATTTTGGATGTTGCTCTGTAATCCCTCCCCCCTCACGCCTTCCCTGGGGTCAGCACGCGTCCAGCACCCTGCCCTCTGCTGGGCCCAGGGGCCCATCTGTGGGCGGAGGCTTTTCCTGTCACTTTTGCTTCTTGTCTGTTGGTGTAGAAGGAAAGAAAGAGAGAGAAAGAGGAGGCTGGAGGTTCCAAAAATAAGCTAGGACTCTGTTGTCAGACTGGATCATAGTCTTTGCAGGGACAAAATCGCAGAGAAGGAGGGATTGGGGGTGGGGGGAGGCGCCGTCTGAGAGTTCACATGCCTCCCTCCGTAACCTGCGGCGACTGCACTTGTCTCTTCCTGTTGGCCGGGACGGAGCAGAAGTGTCGTCTCCTGGCATGGGGCGAACGATGGCTCACACGTACGCCGCTTAGTTTTCGCACACTTTAATGCCTCGTTTATGAACGATTAGACACGAAGGGGACGTAGCACAGCCTAGACAGGCTGATGGGGGGGCCGCAAATGTGACTGAGCTCTTTGCCTGAGCCCTGTGCCTTGCCTTTCTAGGGGTGCTCTGATGTCACTGGAAGGAGAGTAACTAGAGGAATGGCTGACCATACTTTTGTCCTGGTGCAAGGCCTTGAGGCCATAGCACACCGACACAAGAAACCTGCAAACCCAAATGTGTTCCTACAGGTCCAGGAGCCATCGTTCGTGCGTGTGTTTGGAGGGTTCCAGAATGTTCTCACACTGTTCTAGAATGTACTTCCCCAAAACACTGTTTGAGAAAGCTGTCACTTATTCAGGGTTCTACAACATACGTCTTTCATGCACACTGTTCTAGAATGGTCTCCCCCCATCCACACGCTGTTCTGGAATGATCTCCCCATCCACACGCTGTTCTAGAATGTTTTCCCCCGTCCATGCGCTGTTCTAGACTGATCCCTCCCCGTCCGCGCGCAGTTCTAGAATGTTGTTCCCCGTCCACGCACAGTTCTAGAATGTTGTTCCCCGTCCGTGCGCTGCTCTAGACTGATCTCCCCGTCCGTGCGCTGCTCTAGACTGATCTCCCCGTCCGCGCGCTGCTCTAGACTGATCTCCCCGTCCGCGCGCTGCTCTAGACTGATCTCCCCGTCCGCGCGCTGCTGTAGACTGATCTCCCCATCCGCGCGCTCCTCTAGACTGATCTCCCCGTCCGCACGCTGCTCTAGACTGATCTCCCCGTCCGTGTGCTGCTCTAGACTGATCTCCCCGTCCGTGCGCTGTTCTAGAATGTTGTTCCCCGTCCGCGCGCTGTTCTAGAATGTTGTTCCCCGTCCGCGCGCAGTTCTAGACTGATCTCCCCGTTCGCGCTCTGTTCTAGACTGATCTCACCGTCCGTGCGCTGCTCTAGAATGTTGTTCCCCGTCCGTGCGCTGCTCTAGAATGTTGTTCCCCGTCCGTGCGCTGCTCTAGAATGTTGTTCCCCCATCCACACGCTGTTCTAGAATGTTGTTCCCCATCCACACGCTGTTCTAGAATGATCCCTCCCCATCCACACGCTGTTCTAGAATGATCCCTCCCCATCCACACGCTGTTGTAGAATGTTGTTCCCCGTCCATGCGCTGTTCTAGAATGATCCGTCCCCATCCACATGCTGTTCTAGAATGTTGTTCCCCGTCCGCGCGCAGTTCTAGAATGTTGTTCCCCGTCCGCGCGCTGTTCTAGAATGTTGGTCCCCGTCCGCGCGCTGCTCTAGACTGATCTCCCCGTCCGCGCGCTCCTCTAGACTGATCTCCCCGTCCGCGCGCTGCTCTAGACTGATCTCCCCGTCCGCGCGCTGCTCTAGACTGATCTCCCCGTCCGCGCGCTGCTCTAGACTGATCTCCCCGTCCGCACGCTGCTCTAGACTGATCTCCCCGTCCGCACGCTGCTCTAGACTGATCTCCCCGTCCGCGCGCTGCTCTAGACTGATCTCCCCGTCCGCGCGCTGCTCTAGACTGATCTCCCCGTCCGCGCGCTGCTCTAGACTGATCTCCCCGTCCGCGCGCTGCTCTAGACTGATCTCCCCATCCGCGCGCTGCTCTAGACTGATCTCCCCGTCCACACGCTGCTCTAGACTGATCTCCCCGTCCACACGCTGCTCTAGACTGATCTCCCCGTCCGCGCGCTGCTCTAGACTGATCTCCCCATCCGCGCGCTGCTCTAGACTGATCTCCCCGTCCACACGCTGCTCTAGACTGATCTCCCCGTCCACACGCTGCTCTAGACTGATCTCCCCGTCCGCACGCTGCTCTAGACTGATCTCCCCGTCCGCACGCTGCTCTAGACTGATCTCCCCGTCCGCGCGCTGCTCTAGACTGATCTCCCCGTCCGCGCGCTGCTCTAGACTGATCTCCCCGTCCGCACGCTGCTCTAGACTGATCTCCCCGTCCGCGCGCTGCTCTAGACTGATCTCCCCGTCCGCGCGCTGCTCTAGACTGATCTCCCCGTCCGCGCGCTGCTCTAGACTGATCTCCCCATCCGCGCGCTGCTCTAGACTGATCTCCCCATCCGCGCGCTGCTCTAGACTGATCTCCCCGTCCACACGCTGCTCTAGACTGATCTCCCCGTCCGCGCGCTGCTCTAGACTGATCTCCCCGTCCGCGCGCTGCTCTAGACTGATCTCCCCGTCCGCGCGCTGCTCTAGACTGATCTCCCCATCCGCACGCTGTTCTGGAATGTTGTTCCCCTCCTGAACTTCCAAAGCCTGTGTGTTGTGCCTGGCCCACACTGTAGGGTAATCGGGGATGAACGCTGATTGTCTTGTGGGAAACTCTCAGCCATTGAGAGCAGGAAGCACTCACCACTAGCGTAGCATTGAGTGTTGGGTGAGAGACGACCAAAGCGGCGTCCAGGATATCTTGTGCGTGACTGTGCTTGCAGCGCGTGCCTGTATGAAAATCTGTTTTGCTGCATACTGCAAGCTGTGAGACTCAGGTCAGAAATAGTCCCCTCTGCTACCATTTTACAGAGATTTTTACATTTTATGAGGGAAGGCAAGCCCTGGGGGGTTGAAAACATTGGGAGATCCCCCTGGAGGAGGTGGTTGCTTTTTAGCCCCGCTGTTCTGAAATGATCGGTGAGGCCCCCAGTCGTGGTGTGAACCGAATTGTTCTTTCCTCCTTCACATTGTTGTGGAATGTTGTCCTTATCCAAACTGTTTATGTGGTACTAGAATATTCTCCTCCATTTACATCATCCCTCATTCACCCTGGCTATGAATGTACTTTCCCCTTAATGCTGTTTTCTCGCACCTCACACTGTTTACAGGTTTTTTTAGAACCGTCTTCCCTTATTCACACTGTTCTAGATTGTCCCCCCCCCCCCCGCCCCACTGTATTTTCCTGAAGCATTCTTAACATTATTCAAGTCGCCTCTTGCTGGTGTTTGTCGGGTCAGAGTGTTGGGTGTTGTGGACTTCAGGCTACAGGATGACCCAGGACATAGGCAGCACAAACAGTCCAGCCCTAATCGTGGTCATGGCCTCTTGTTAACCTCGTTAACAGTTGTGTGTGTGTGTTTCAGGCAAACGCTTCGGACTGTTTTTAATGTGTTGAGCTGCGTTGACCCCCTAGCACCAGAACCATTAGATGTGTTGGAGCCATTAGAGAGAGAGAGAGAGTGTGAGGGAGATGCTAACCTCCTCGGAACGGCCCACACAGCGTTAGCTGCACGAGGCAGGCCTGCAGGAAGATCAGTGGAGGAGGGCTCCCTTTTTATCCTTTCTTCACGTTTGCAGGGCTCTCAGTCTGCCTCTCGCCCTGAAAGCATGAGAAGAAGGGGGGGGGGTGAAGGCACTGGAGGCACTGGAGGCGCGTCAGTGCTCCGAGACCGAGATGATTTCAGAGCACCCACGTGTGTGCTCAAATTTGCTACACACACACACACGTTTGCCACACACTCTCTCTCCTGCTTGCTTTAGCTCACTCTTGCTTTTTCTCTGTTTCCTCCTCCCGTCTCATCTTCTCTCCTTCGTTCTTTCATGGAGACCCATAGAGTAAGACCCAGAACTGATGGATTCGATGGAAGGACACGCTCTCTCTCGCTGTCTTTTTTTTTTTTTTGGCAAGAGGTTGGAATATCTTCTGGAGGATGAAACAGTGTGCAGCGTTTACATAAACCTGGATTTGTAGTGTTCTGGAAACAGTACCCTATATGTTCATGACCTGACACCACACATGTCCGAGTCATACATGGCCTGGCCCTGCTTTTAGTACTCCAGTACTGTGGGAAGTTTGAGCACCCCTGGTTAAAATGTCTGTTACTATATATATGATGCTTTGATTTCCATTTTGTGCAAAGATGACACATTTAATATTTTAATCATTATTTCAAAGATAAGACCTTTTACAGCTTTACATGACAAAGTAGAAGTTTTGGGGGATGGTCAGTATTTAGTATTTCTTTGACACAGTTCAAAAAGCTCCTAGTGAGATTTTTTGGGTCATCTTACCAGCATTGCTCATTTGAGGTCTAGCCATAGATTTTTAGTGATGTTTGGGTCGGGGAACTATGAGGGCCATAGCCAAACCTTCAGATTGTGAGATGTTTGCTTCCACGTTTCGCACAAGCCTAAAGCGCGATAGATCCAACTGTCTCCAACAGAGACAGTGTCTCACTCATCAAAACATTTTCTCGCTGAATTTTGTAGAGAGGACACTTGATGACTCCTCCATGATGATATTGATGACTTGATGCAGGTGTTGCTGCACAGTAGAACAGAGGCTCGAACGGCTATGTTTCTGTACCGACTTTCAGCCCAACTATGCCATTGGCGATTGGAAGATAATTTAACCGATCCTGAGAGCTGGTTGAATCATGTGATCTGTATGTTGTGAGTTCACAGGACTTATTCAACTGCTAGATGGCAATATAGGCTTAATTCACGGCTACAGGAACAGGACATTTAGCACCCGCAACACTGATTGGTCCATATCTACACTTAACTATTCACAATATCAGACATTTTGACCAGGTATAACCAAATGTTTGCATGCCACTGTATGTCTAGTTTTTTTTGTTTGTTTGTTTTTGGAACAAAACCAATAACGGGAACTTTTCAGATGCACAAAAAAGTGTTTTTGAATTGTAGTGGAAGCTAATTTTGAAGCATTTCTATTGATCCAGTCGCAATTCCGTTTTCATATGAGATTAAGGGTGGCTGGCATTTTCAAAGGATGGGAAAAGCAGTAATAAGAAATGAGAAAAGAGTTATGAGATTTTGGTATGGCTGCTACAGCAGCAGGTGGTCATTATCCGCTTATTACTTTGACACACACCAACATTCAGAAGTTTGGAATGTCTTGTTATGATGAATCATGTTTGTTAGTTTATATTCTCTATACAGTGTAGATTTTAATATGATAAATATTCTTTTTTGGATGTTGTCCATGATATTTTACGGTGTCTGCACAAACTATCTATTGTAGCATTGTATGTCTACTCGTTTTAATCCTCATTATTTGATCACAGAGTAGTATGAGCAATTTACATGAAATGTGTCAAGAACTTTGAATATCATTGCCCATTCCTTAAAAAAAAGCTTCCAAAAACCTGACCCTGAATATTTGAACTATAGATGCTGTACATCAATCAGCCATAACATTGACTAACATTGATTCATCTGGTTACAGTGGCACGGGTTGGGTGTGGGATATACGCAGGAGGCAGCAAGTGAACTGTCAGTTCAGTTGAAGCTGATGTGTTGAAAGCAAGAAAAGAGCTGGGCCACTTTGACTAGGGTCAACTTGTCAGAGCATCTCCAAAACCTCGATCTTGAGGGGTGTTCACGGTATACAGTGGTGCAATCAAACTTTGTCCTCCAAGTTCCTCCGATCTCAGTCCGATTAAGAATGTGCTAGTAGAACATGGAGTCCCCACCTTGCAACTTTCAGGACTTAAAGAATCTGTTGCAGACACCACATAACACTTTCAGAGGCAGTCCATGCTTTGGCAGCTGTTTTGTTGTCTGCACAATATGAGGGTGGAGGTTTTAATGTTGTGGCTCGTTGCTGCATATCAGTGCTGTGTGTGTTGCTAGTGCACGCTTGGGATGGTGAGGTGGCGTTGTGGTGGCTGAACACTTCTAGGTCCTTCTAAGTAGGTCCTTTTCAAACTTCTCAGACTCTTCTGCTGTCCTTCCAGTACCTGGAAGGGGATTTCTCTGGCTGGTGAACACAGGCCAGCTCTGATCTGGACTGGTCAGGACTGGTTGGCGCTGGGGATGCCAGGAGGCAAATCCCGCAGAGCTGTGCAGCAGCCATTTCTCTTCTCGTTTCATTTCAGTCAGCTCTATGTGATCTCCCTGAAGTCTGCTTGTGTGTCTGTCTGGATTCTCTCTGTGTTTATGCTGTGTTGCTTCTCTTTCTCTCTCTCTCTCACTCTCTCTCTCTCTCTCTCTTTCTCTCTCTCTCTCTCTCTCTCTCTCTCTTTCTCTCTCTCGCTCTGTCTCATATGGCCTACTGATCAAAGCCCTTCAAGCCTCTCTCTCTGTGCTCATTACCCAGAATGCCTTGCACATGTGACAGCATTTGTGAGAGGCTCCTGCTGAGTGTTAGAGCCTGAAGGACCTGAACTGGTTCAGTCCTCTCTTCCTCTCTCTTTTTTTCCTCTTCCTAGCAGTTAAGGGACCTAGGGCCTGTAGTCCGAGCACACTGGGGATGCAGGAGCTGTATGCAACTGACAGGACTGACATAGATAACAGAGCTGACTGACCCAGTGTGCCAGAGCAGAGGACCTTCTCCCTGTAGTCTGGTGTATATACCATGGGTACCAGTGACACGAGTATCCTCAGAATGGCTGCTGAAATTGGTCCAACTTCCGAACACTGGGACGTCGCTGTTGTTTTTAGCGTGGATAATGCTAGAAGACTCTGGGCTTTGCATAGGGAGTGGAATTAGCTGATGCCCCCAGCTTTTTGCAACATTGCAGTTTGGTATTTCCAGCACAGCAAACGTTTATAAACTTTATAAACACCCACCACTGTAACTAAAATAAGTAGAGACAGTAAGAATCAGTAGTGGAGGCCAAATATGCAACCTGCAAGAGGTACCTGGGCTAAGCTTTAAAATGCTGTTCTAAAGACTTTTGTGGTTGATTCCAAAAAGCTAAATGTATTTCATATTGAGGGACAATGCAGGGAACAGTACAAAAGCCCTGCACAATGATGGTCATGTAAAGAAGTTGCATGAAAATCTTTTAAAAATATATTTAAACATTAACACAGGAAGTTTCCCACTCCTCCAGGCAGAATTCTTTCAGTCTTTAGACAGTTGTTCTCACATTTTCCTTAAGCGTTCTCTGATACAGTCAAGAATTCCTACTGGATTCTATGTTGGAGAGCTCTCCAGATCCTACAGCAGACAGCAACAGCCCCCCCAAACCATGACATTTCCACCTCCATGCTTCACAGCTGATTAAATGCTGTGTCTGATTTACACCAAACATGTCCTCTCTTACTGTCTTCAGATAATTGAGCTTTAGATTCATTAGCCTAAAGCTCATTGTTCCGGATGTCCTGGTCTTGGTCTGGATGTTCTCTGGAAAACTTTAATTATGCTCTGATGTCTTTTTTTTTTTCAGCAAGGATTTTCTTTTTGCACACCCCCCATGAAAATCAAATGTGAGATCTCTCTGATGGTTGGTGCTGTACTTTGACTTCAGCTGTGGTGAGAGCTACTTGTAGATCCGATGATAACATTTAAGAATGGTTGGAGACTTCTTTATGCATTTTGTGGTCTGCTGTTAGGACCCAACTTGCTAGGATGCCCTAGCCTGGATATGTTGGCAATTGTTGCACTTATAAATGATTTAGTGGACAGTGGAACGGCTGATTTCTAATGTGTTCCGAGATCTTCCTAAATCCCTTTTCAGACTCGTATGCATCTACAACCTTCTTTCTGTTTGGATCTCACCATGAAAATAATACTCACTTTACCAATCAATCAACTAAATGTCTATGTTTTTAATAAGACCAAAATCCCAATGATGTTCTAATCATCTCCAGCTGATGTGCCGCACCTGATTCTAATTCTAAAGGCATTTGAAGTAGTAATAAATGTGGGGGTTACATTTCACAAATTTTTTTTAAAAGCCATTTCTTCAGTTGTATGCGTTTAGTTATATTACCCCCATCTCCCAATATTGTTCAAGTGAAGATAAAATGTCTGTGTTTAGATCCATTAAAAAAAGACAAAGGTTTTCAAGGGGTTTCCTAACTTTCCTAACTGACTGTACATGACCAAGTTTGTCTGAAAACAAGCATGGCATTCAGCCTCAACCTCGATCGGTATTGGTGATGCAAAAAGATGATCTGTATCACCCCCAAAACACTGATCAGTCCATACATTTTCTTCAGTTGACCCCTAATGCCCCACAAGTCCAGAAGAAATATCAAAATGACAATGGCACCTCTAGATTTCTAAGGGTTAAGCTGCTTTTCCCAATTCAAAAAGGAAAGTTTGGTTCTCTTTGTCCGTTGATGCATCCCAATGCGATGCTTCAAATTACAGTTGCGGGTAATGAGGATTAATGGAAACAACTGCTCCGCTGGCATACCCTGGGCTGTGGGGAGTCGTGCCACTTGAGCAGTATGGTCCACATTAAATATGGTCATTTATTACCCGGCTCTGCATATGTCAGAACTCAGCAGTGCGCACCACGGAGCCTTCAGTGTTGCGGTGTGACAGTCCGCCCATTACAATGGCCTGCACTTTATACCGGCTTTCTTCGGAACGCGCTCACCGAGCGGCCGGCTGCTTTTTAATGCGGCATGAATACGCGGAGGATTACTGCTTTGAAATAACAGTCTTAACACGTCTTATCGATACCAGTGAAATTGGCTAAGGTTCTGTGTTTGCAATCACAAACGGTAATCAAAGCGCAGTGTGAATGCGTTCCCAATTTCCATTTGGAGAAATAGATAAACAGACAAAAGGCTGTCTGGGTTCACCCAGAGCAGACTGCTTCTTTCTGTGAAATGATGCTATGAATATGATTAGTTTGTGCCATTACGTATGTTTTTCTCTCCGCTGTCATTCCAGTTCAGGTCCTGCCATGTGATCCCTGCAGCGGGGTGTTCAACAAAAGCTTTGGCTAAATCATCTATATGTAACTGTTCTCACAAGCTGCTCCCAGCTGTTTTTTTTTTCTTCCCCAATTGCTGTGTTATGTAGATTCCAATGCCAAAAGCACCAATTGATGAAGATGCCAAAAGGGCAGCTTGAACTGGATGAGTTCTTCTGAGCCAAACACCCGACAGCACAGCACAAAGCAAACAAACATCTGAAGAGTCCGTCCCAATCCCACTTTTCTTGCTAAGCCGACAGATCCGGATGAAGAAGGACAAGTCTTTTTCTTTTTTTTTTTTCTTCTTTTTTTCTTTTTAAATTCCCCCCCTCCCGACATTCTCTCTTCTTAAACGAATGATTGCTCCATCGTTGCCGTCACTCAGTAATACTTGGAGAAGAGGCAGAGAAAAGACGTCCCTCTTAATCATTTCTGATTTCTGTCAAGCACGGATTTGCAGTGGGAGTGGAATTAGCTCATGTCGCCAGCTTGTAGCAGCGTCGTCTTTGTTGCACTTTGATAAGTCCGGCACCACAATGAGACTGTGCATGTGATCACCATATGTCACCGCTCCCTCTTTGGGACTTCCTTACCTGCATCACTGACCGCACATAGGCTCTGAAAATGCAACTTTTTAGCAGTCTAACTGACGCTGGTGGCAGCTGGGTATCGCTTCTATTTTAAGCACTTCTCGTTTTCATTTTCCACGCAATCTAAGCGCGGCAATTAGGGCGCAATTTTCCTCCTTCATTAACACGAACGTGCCTCGACTCGACTGGCGCAGAGCATCAATCATGCTTCTTAATTCTGGTGTTAATATCGTAGACCTTATATTGGATGCCCTGGAGAATGATGGGGTGAGCGTGACTATAAGAACAATAAGACCAACTTGGGAACGCACTGTGGTGAGAAAGCAGCTAGCACTGGTTTTAATGCAAATGCTGGGGCCCATCCTTGGCTTAAGATTCTTGCAATTACTGAGCATTTGATAATCAAATAATTAAATAAAAAGCTCTGCTCTAATTGCCTGGTTTACATCACCGTGATGTCACACCTCATCTTACCTGCAGTCACTGCACCTTGGTGTCTGTTTATCACATGGTTTCCAGCTGTGCCGTTTCCTCCAGTCTGCTTTTTTCCCCTTCTACGGTCAGCCTAGCAGTAGCTTTTAGCTATTTCACTAATGCTATTCACTTTGCTGTTCTAGGGCCCCTCTAAAGATGAAACTTCTTTCTCATACTAAGGGCCAAGACACATCAAGCTGACGAGAAAGAACTGGCACCGACTATGGCCTATTGCTAGTCGCCTTCCGCCAGTTCACTGTTGCCTCTCATCATTTGTGAAAATTGCACTCAAGCACACCACACAGACCTCGGATCACGGCTGATACTTGACGGACCTGGGTGAAATAGAACAACCCTCTGTAGAAAGAGCAGCAGTAGACTGTAAAACTGCCCGACTCTTGACAGTCCAAGTCTGTAGCAGTATTTATTAGCAGCGTTAGCCTAGCATGCCCTGTTGTAAACTAAACGAGCAGGTTGACTGCATCTGGGTTAAGAGGTAAAGCATGTTGTTTTGACTTGTCGCTGTTTCCTAAGCTGGTGCTGATGCTGATGCTGGTGGAGCTGAGCCAATCCAGACAGTGGCTGGAGTTCTAATTGTGTTCTAACGCTCATTTTGTTTTTTGTGACTGTTGCTTAGGGCTATGGCGTTTATCATTGGCTTATTTAAGCAATTGTAAAAGTTTGATGGGTGCTGTATCTGTCCATCTCTTCTTACAACAGTGCTCTTTCTCGCCATCTCTATCTTGCGCTCTGTGGGTGATCTCATCTGCACTGACATCTCTTCCTCCTGCACTCTTTTTCTGGTTTATAGTGATTTCTACTCCAGCAGAGAATGCGGCCTGAGGCAGTGTTTTCGTGGATCACGTGCCTAAGGAAGCGAATGGGTTTTCTCTAGCTTCCCTTCCCTGTACAATCATCCCCTCTAGACATGGGGGTGGTGTTTTTTTTTTTGTTTTTGTTTTTTTTTGGGGGGGGGGGGGATTCCTCCCACCCTCGCTCAACTTTTTTATTAATTCTTTTAATTTCTACTTTGCTGTGTCTGTCTGGACCTATGCCTCTCATGTCTATTACCTTCCTCCCTTTTTTATGGGGTTTTCTTCTGTTTTTTGCTCTGCTTGTCTCTCTCTCAGTCTCTGTCTCTGTCTCTCTCCTCAGTTCACCTCTAATGCGCTCTCTCCCTGCTTCTAATTCAATTTGAATCCAGAAGCAATTTCATTGTGAAAACAAGTTTGTTCCACTTCTCCAATTATTTTCCAATTTCAGCCACAGCCGTGTCCCCATTATTAAGGCAACAGGGTGATTTGGACACGGCGCTTTTTCAAGCTCCTCATCCACCGGGCTCCCAGAGACGCCTTCCTGCGTAGAGAGAAAGCGTGAGGACGCGCTCTATAATGGATTCCATGTGCGACATAGGCCGTTTTGTTAACTGTGGCTTTGTGACGAGAGAACGACAAGCAGTGGAGTTTGGCTTGAGTGGGTTTTGTGAAAAGGCAAAGCCGCTTGCAGTCTGGTTGGTAATCTGCTGTGATTTCAGCTTGTAATGTTGTTGCATCAAACCTGGCTAATTCAAAAGTATTCAAACATCCGTAAAATTTGGAGAAGACATGCACCACGAGTAAATCAGTAAAATCAGGTTGTTTACACATTCCAGCAATAAAATGCTAAAACTAATTTGCTCTCAAATAAGGGCTTGGCATTATAGCTAAATAACTTACATTTCTATGTTTGCAGCCGTTTGTGAATTAATTATGTACATCATAATTCTTATGCATACCTGAAGTGTTTCATTTATTGTTTTTTTTTTCAATCAGAAGAACTAAACGGCCCTAAACAGCCATTGCTAAATATATTGTGATATGCAAACTTGGACATTAAGAAATGTAATGAAATGCTTACTGTACAGTTAAAAATAAAATCACAGAGGAGCCCCCATAAAAGAGCAGATTGCCCCAGGACCCCATGTAAATTTAATCCTGGCCAAATAAAGCTTTAGTGTTAAGATTTTCTTAACTGGTAGTCTTTAGTGTGATGCTCACTTGGCCATTTAGCCCAAATCAGTCAGTAAAGTACGGTGTAGCTACTGGAGTAGAAAATGGAAAAGCTGTAATATAAATAAATAAATTGTATAAAATGTATGGTCACATTGTTTTTGTCTGTTAACTGATGTAACTGAATTGGCTATTAGTGTTCTTCTCCAGGCGTGTTAAGCTGTCTAGTGACATTGCATTAGTGGCAGTTTGAAAATGTGATGGTAGCGCATGCTATCACTCACTCTCCCAGAGCTAGTAGCATTGTGTGATGGGTAGGGGGTGGAGATAAGGACTAGCTAGTAATGGTAATTAGCATTGGCTAAATTAAGGGAAAACAAGAGAGGGAAATTCCATATTTTATCCAGATCAGCCACAATATTTTCATAACTTTTGGACATTATTAACATTGCCAAATTTGTATTCCCAAAAAAGATTTTATCAATATCTTAAATCTGTAAATATTTGGGGGGGGGAAACACTAATATCTCATCAATATTTGGTATAATAACCACCAGAAATGTTTGATACAAACCCACCAATATTTGATCAAATAACTAATATCATAAATATTTGAAAAACAAAAATCTCAGAAAAAAACAATATTACAGATATTTGATTAAATAACCACCAATATCGCATAAATATTTGAACAAAAAAAACACCAATATACATTTTAAGCAAAACAAAAAACACCAATATCTCAGATATTTGATAAAACAACCATCTCATAAATATTTGATAGAATAACCACAAATATCTCATAAATATGTGGGAAAAAAACACCATTATCTCATAATAATAATAATAACATAATATTTGATCCAGCCTAGCCACAAAACTGTGGTGTTTTGCTTCTGTGGACAGCTATTAGCTTACTGTGAGCGGTCACCCTTATAGCTCATAGCTGTAGAAGTTGAAGCTGGTAGTACACTACAATTCTGTCACACATAAAGGTCAGGTGTCAGCTGTTGTATGTATGGAGGATGCAGCAGGAGGTCATGTCTCTTGTCCACTCGTCCACCTCCTCACTTGGATAGCCACTCTCACTGTATGTGACATGAAATAAGAGCTTTATGCGTGCCTACTGTGTGCGTTCATGTGTGTGCATCACGTGCAGCTATCTTCTCACAGCTATGGGTAGTAATTGACCTCCACGTCTCTGTGAATGTGTTTACACAGCTGCGTGCAGAGGGCTCGGCGGAGGAGGTGACCGAATTGGCCTCGTTCGTGGCTCTGTGGAGGCGGCGGTTCTTTTCATGTTTGCGCTGTGATGCCCTTGAGTCGTTCTAATTTATCGATTAGTTGTGAGGCTGTTTATTTACATTCTCATTTCAGTCTGATCGTTCTGCTGCGCCCACGTTTCACATGCTTGTGAGATGAATTTTGTGCATTACTGTTATTTCTTCTTCCTTTTGCAGCTTTTTCAGGAACCTTAGAAGACATAAGTGCTGTGTTTTTTATTTAAGTCTGAACGCTTGCATGGTGGTGTATTTCCATTTACAATCACATTGATGGCATTTAGCAAACATGCTTATCCAGAGCGACTTACAAAAGTGCTTCAAAATTTACTTAGCTAGTTGGTATAGACTAGGATCCAAAAGATACCTCAGGTTAGATGCTGCCAAATAAAATAGTCCAAGATACACAATACTCAACATACACCACACCTTGCCTGAAAATCCCCACCTAGGGCATGTTCGTTCCACCACTTCAGTACCAGGACAGAAAAAAAAAAAGTCTGGATGCTTGTCTTCCATGCATCTCAAAGGAAGTTGGGTCAAGCTGAGCCGTACTTGAAGCTTGAAGGGCTAGGATCCAAGTACTGATCAGCTTATGTGCCGCCGCATCCTGGATTAATTGCGGGGGCCTGATGGTACACATATGAATACCAACCTGAAGGAGAGTTGCAGTAATCTAGTCTTGAAATAAAGAGGGGCTAAATAAGCACCTGGGTGGTCTCTCTTGAGAGGAAAGGTTGAATTCTCTAGATGTAGAGAGAAGGAGAAATCTGCAGGACTGGTCATCTACAACTTCACCACTAGTGTGTGTTGCTCTGGTACAAGGGATCAGACACAGCACCCTGTGGGCATCATTTTGTGAGCACTGATGAAGGACTAGAGAATCTACAAGGTAGACCAGCTTGGTAGGGGTGTCTAATGGGGTGGACAGTGAGTGGACACTGTTTAAAAAAAAAAAAAAAAAAAAAAACTCCAGCAGCTCTACTGTGACTGATCTACTCGTACCAACACGAAACCCACTAACACCATGTCAGTGTCCATGCAGTGCTAAGAATGACCCACCACACAAATACTACATAAAAATGCTCTGTGGTGGTCCTGTGGATCCTGACCACTAAAGAACAGGGTGAAAGGAGGCTAACAAAGAATGCAGAGAAACAGATGGATTACAGTCTGGAATTATAAAACTACAAGGTTCTCCTGTATGGCAAGTGGATTTCCTTGCAAACAGAAGAACTCTTTGCCTGGCCACCAGATAGTCTGTTTCTTCCACATGTCCAACCTAGCTAAACAAGCACTCCCTGCCAACGCTTCTACACAGGGCAGAGAGGGAGGCTGGGCCAAGTGGAGGAAGCGCAGGGAAACAATCTTTATTGATCCTCTTGTAAGTCAATGCACTTTCGCTTCTGCTGATGGGCAACTCGAAGACCGGTAACTCTGTACCTGAATAGATGAAGGGCTGGCCAGCAGTTGCTTCACCTCAGAAATCTCCCCCAGTATTTCATCATGCACTGAAAGCAGTAGACTGCATGGCTTTTTGACTGCCGGTGCTTCCGTGACAGGTCCACGTACCAGGTCCAGGTGCTTTTGCAACAGGTTCTTCAGTTGTGTGTCTGGTCTCTTCCTCCGGCATATTCAGAAGCACCTGTTTCACTTGATCTTTAAAGTTATTGACTATTTTAAGGTGTTATGCTATATAAATAGTAAGTATGTGATTTTGGTTGGGGTATTTGCAGCCTATTGCAACCCTGTTAGGCCTTGTGGAATAATTACAACACCAGTAAAAGCTCACAGAGGCCGCATATTTTGCAGGATGGTGTCTCTGTCCTCTCATTGTGTCCTCTCAGCGTAGAGTGCTGTTAGCAAGCTAAAGCTTCCGTTAAAGGCAATGTAAAACTATTTTAAATAAATTGAGCCTTTTTTTTGGGCCATTCATCTTTGACAACTGGAATAGACATCAACTGTATTATTTCTCTTCTCTCTGGGAATTCTTCAAACATTCACTTGCTTAATGCCAGTCAGTGTGCAGAGTAATACAGCGTAATCCGCCGTTCTATTCAGGCACTGTCCTGTCTCGAGCTGCTGCAGGTGGATTAGGGTACAAATGGTACACAGCTGAGAAATGTGTGTGCATGTGTATACTCCAGCTGCCTGTGGATGTGTGCGTTCCTCTTGTCACACTCTGACAGTCTGGTATCACTAGCGGCTGCATTTGCACTCGGCTGAGCGCAGTTGGGTAAAAATAAACGAAGTATAGCTGAATTTGAAATGGCTGTCCTGTATCATAATATGGGAGTGCACTGGAGGAAATACAGAAGAACTAGGGTATTAATCAATGAAAATGAAAGAGTTTACAAATAGGAGAATCTAGCTAACAGTCGTACATTACTTCTTTTTGTTTTCCCCCACAGTGCATTCTGTGTGCCTTTAGCATAAAGCCTGAGCTTACCAAACAAACAGGCAGCTGCTTGGAAATGAGAGGAAATGAGAGAAGCTGCTTTGGGCTAATAACATTGTTTTGTTTCACTCTGTTTGTCAGCTGTGAAGAGGTTGATGAAGGAGGCAGCCGAGCTCAGAGACCCCACCGAACACTATCATGCCCAGCCTCTTGAGGTGAGCTTTGAATGAGCACCAATCAGGGCTTTTGTTACCAGTAATAGTTATGTGCATTGCAGCATGATTCACGAAAGCCAGTCTAGTAGACAAACACTTTGCACTACTTTTTTTTATATATATATTTTTATAATATGTAGGCTGGCATTGACATATTCTTAACCACTCATAAAAATGAAAATATCTTACTTTTCGTAATGACCCGTAATTGTGTATGCTGGTTTCAAAATCTGTCCAGTGGGTGGCAGCGCTGTATTAAGTGTATAGTGGTGATGGAACGAATGAACTGAAATCAGGTGAAAACATAGTAAACATTTTCTGTCTGAAGATTAAGGTCCACATAAGTCATCTATGTAGACTAGACTTAATGTTCCTAAATGCCCCTCATTTTGTGGCACCATCCCTTGAACCACTTTCTCTCTCTCACTGGAAACCAGTGGATTTTTAAAATAATTTGTTTTAATTTTTACCCAATTTTCCTTCCCCGTTTTCGAATTTATCCAATACATTCCTTACTGCTCTTCCCCAATCATATGTAAAGCTCTAGATACCAGGAGTGACGACTGACCCATGTCTCCTCCTGTCTGACATATGCACGCACAGCCACCAGCTCAACCAGCACATTCGAATAAAGCTCTAGGCAGCAACATGAAGCAGTGCCACATTTATTTTAACCATTAGATTCTTATTCTGTCATACTATTCACATGTAATTACATAAAGTGGGGTTTAAAAGTCTACGATCACACTGTAAATCTGATCATTTAATTTAAGAACTTTTCACTTTTCGCAGGCCCAATTCAATTTCACTGCCATTTCTGCTGTTTAAACTACTTTTGTATTAAAATCATGATCCCTCACCGATGTTGGGGCGACCATGGCACTCTAAGGAAAGCTGATGCATCAAAGAAAGAACAAGGTCAATTGTGCTCTCCCGGGCTCAGGCTGCTGATGGCAGGCAGCATGATCTGGGATTCAAACCAGTATTTCTATATTATTATAAGAGCTCACCTCAAGACATAAATGTGAAACATGACATGCAACCTCTTTGGGTCTAGAAGACCTTCTAAAGCATAGCAGAAAATACTGATGGTGACTTAACAGAGTCTCTTTCTGTGGTGCAGGCAAATGTCAACCCGGAGTTGCCGCTAGCAGATATCCTCGAAGTGTTAAATGCATCGCAGTTGCTAAAACTGCTATGGCAAATAAGACCCGTTCTTCTTTTCTTAACATCTTGGTCAAAGAACTTAACCTTAAAAAAAGAAATGTGTGTGTATATATATATATAACAACTTTGAAAGTCCTTCAGACGTGAAGCCCGAGTGCTGTTTAATATGTCTTTAACATATTATTAATATTCGATTTTATCCAATACATTCCTTACTGCTCTTCCCCAATCATATGTAAAGCTGTAGATACCGGGAGTGACGACTGACCCATGTCTCCTCCTGTCTGACATATGCACGCCCAGCCACCAGCTCAACCAGCACATTCGAATAAAGCTCTAGGCAGCAACATGAAGCAGTGCCACATTTATTTTAACCATTAGATTCTTATTCTGTCATACTATTCACATGTAATTACATAAAGTGGGGTTTAAAAGTCTATGATCACACTGTAAACCTGCTCACACTGCTCTATATTATTAATATTATAACATATTACAGCTAAAAAAAAGAAATGTGTGTGTATATATATATAACAACTTTGAAAGTCCTTCAGACGTGAAGCCCGAGTGCTGTTTAATATGTCTTTAACGTCACATCTAATCAGACACTCATGCTGGAATGATTTTGTAGCTGTTGGGCTTGTGTTTTGACTGCTGCTTGCTTCTTCAGGACAACCTCTTTGAGTGGCACTTCTCTGTCCGAGGGCCTCCAGACTCTGATTTCGACGGAGGGATTTACCACGGCCGTATTGTTCTTCCCCCTGAGTATCCCATGAAGCCCCCCAGCATCATTCTGCTCACTGTAAGTCATTCTCACTGATCTACGTTTGAACTGGTTCTTAAAAGGATGTGCTTGCTAGTTAATTTCTGTGCATTTTTTTGCTATTTTGATTGTTAACACTCGTTTTTAAAGGTAAGGCTGAGCAAATATGATGGACCACAGAGCACAGAGATGATATTAGGAACTTATGAGCACTGGTAGATAACTACTTTACATCACTTAAGATCAAGGCCAACTTCTGTTAGCGCCCGCTTTTATACACCCCCCTTTTTTTTATTAAATAATGATATTTTTTTAAAGAAGACTTCTAGCTCTCTTCTCATCCATCCCTCCCTCCCCATTCTTTCTCCCTGGGACAATAGACAGAATTAGAGGAAGAAGACATGAAAGGCTGTGATCAAAGACTCTGGCTGACGGCCTGACACGAAGGCAGATCTAAAGCTGTTCTTCGTTTTACCACCCGGAATGAGGTTTTGTCTAATAGGGAGACCTGGCTTTCATACACTACTGAAGTGTCACTTTCTGATGATTGTTAGGGCTTGTTTATAGGAACATACACTTTGCTGTAACAATGGGGTGTTTGCTGAGGTTCTGAGTCGTTCACGCAATTAGCGCTACTTGCATCGATGGGAGTCAGTCCCCGATGGTTTGCATACGTTGGTTTCTTTATTCCCTTGCTCGATTTACTGACTTTACGTTCGTCTGTCATTGTATTTCTTTCCACCTCTGTTACTTCTTCTTCTCCTTTTCCCGATCTTAAAGATCAGTGCATCTTCTCCCCTTATCATTTCCCCATCATTTTCCTGTCACTTTCCGATTTTCCACCAGTACTTTCTCTGTGCCTAATCATCTCTCTCTTTCGTTTCTCTCTCTTTTCTTGCGAGTGGTTGCCATGTTTTTAATTGGTGCTGAAATCCCTCTTTTCCTCCAGCCCAACGGGCGGTTTGAAGTGGGGAAGAAGATCTGCCTGAGCATATCTGGGCATCACCCCGAGACCTGGCAGCCCTCCTGGAGCAGTGGGTACCCCCTAGAGCATGACACAGACACACACATACACAAACCCATACGGGCAGGCACGCACGCACTCGCGGCTAGCGCCAACAGCCTCACTAAACATAGCACCAGCCCTATGTGCCTGGCGGGTACTACAGAGAGAGAAAGGGGGGAGAGAGAGCAAATGAGGGATTAAGGGGTTCATTTGAATTTAAATGAAGTCAGTATGCTAATGTCCTCTCACGCTAGCATCTTCCAGATTGTTCTATCAGCGCGTTCTGTCCTTGCTTGTAATTGAAAAGACTGAAGGAGACTGGGAGAGGTAAAGGAGCGGAACAGGGCACCCGGTGTTCTCCAGATGTAGACTGATGTCCGGATGTGAACACTTCTACTTTCTTTATATCCTTAAGGTGCTTTCATAAAGGTTCAGTTAGTTTTACCCCAGGGAGTTTGAGGGTGCCTTGAATAAAGTACATTAAAAGTACTTTCTATGCTGCCGTTATCCTGTGGTTTATGTAAAATGTTAGAGGGTTGCTATGAATATTGTTAGCTCATGAACTAGGGCTCTTTATGCTAATATTTGATTGGGTAAAAAAAAAACCCAAAAGCCTGTCAGTATTTTTGCTTTAAATGTGGTCCATTTTCCATTTCCTAAAACAATCATTAGCTATTTCTCACTTGGTGGTCTCACACTCTTCCCAGAAATCACCCCCCAGAATTCACCTTTCATTGAAATGTGAAATTGAAGCCCTTGGGAACCTAAACCTGGATTTCTTCCTTATTAAGTGAATCTGGCTCCCCAGTGTAAATATACAAAGTGTGTCTTCTGAATATCTTCAATAAATTGCTGCATTTCACCAGTATTGCTCTCTTCTCAGTGTTCTCCTGGTCCTAAAATTGGGTCAGGTTTATGTCCGCATACCCCTGACCAATCAAAAGGATAACATGGCTCTGGCCTCAGTTCGAGCCTGAGCAACCTGGCAAGCTAAAGCTAAACCTGGTAAGCTAAAGCTGCCCTGCATACCCCGTTGCCTTTCACCGCAGAATTTAGCACCTGGGTGCTTTTTGAGACGGGAGGTGAAGCACAGTAATTGAGGAGATCTCCGCCCCGCGGCCCACCACCCACATGTACCACCACACAACTGGTACAGTTTGTAGCCGTCCTTTTCTTAGAGAGGTCTGAGCAGGGCATGTTGGTAATTGTTGAAGAGTGTTTTATCATATTTCTGCTTTGTGTTTTTTATTTATGTTGTGCTGAACGCTTCACTGAACACTCAAGACCCGTATTAAACAAAAAAGATCAAATTGGAAGATTCCATGGTATGAGCACTTTAAGGCTAATGGAAATAAGCTTGGGGGCTTAAAGTATTTTTTTTTTCTTTAAATGTCCCTTAACCTGTGTCCTACCCTAAACATCCAACCTATTTATTTATTTATTTATTTAATTTAAGAGCTATTACCTAGGCCTTTCAGATTAAATTTTTCAGAATACCAGACCTCAAAAGTGTATTAAAAGACGTGGGGAAGGGGATTTGAATGCAGTAGATAGAAATGTATCTTTAATTGCCTTATGTTTGAAGTCTCTATCTCTCTCCTTCTCTGCGTTCTTTGTTTGCTTTGTTGCTGAGGCATCGACTAGCTGAATGATTTGTTGCTGTTATTCATTTTGATGACAAAGTAATCAAAGCTTTATGCTGTTGTTGTTTTCCAAAGTGGCTTGCGAGGCTTGGCTCTGCTTTGGCTCTGCTCGTCTCCATCTGCTTGCTGGTTTATGCAGTGTGTTTTACAGCTACAGGAAGAGATGAGGACAGATATTCTGCATTAATTAGAATACCCAGTAAATGTTTCTGTTTGAAGTGCTGCTTTATGTACTGGATTAATTTGGGGAGCATGTATACACTTTTACTTGAACATGTTCAGGTTTTATTTACAGACACTGCAGGTGTGTCCTGTGTGTACACAGATGGGGTTAACTGAACAGTCGTTTCAAAAGTTCTTCAGCATGTGTCCTCAGCATTTTACTCGTCTGTGGTAGTGAACACACACACACACTCACTAGTGAACTAGGGGCAGTGAGCACACACAAACCCAGGGCAGCCAACTCCAGTGCCCGGGGAGCAGAGAGGGTTAAGGGTCTTGCTCAAGGGCCCAACAGTGGCAGCTTGCCATGCCCGGGTATTGAACCCACAACCTTGTCATCAATAGCCCAGAGATTTGCCCCGGTTCTTGTAGTCGCCACGTTGGATGCAGGACCAGGCTTGTCGGTTGCTCCTGGTCAACAATGTTCAGAGGAGTAGAAAAACTAAAAGCTGGCTAAAATATATCTTTTATGTCCTAATTGTTATGAGAGGAACACCTCACAACATACAGTAGATCACACCCTGCTTTGGAGCCACAGAGTGCTCATGCTAACCCCTGTTCTATTCAAAGAAGTAACAGGTACAGTAGATTTAATGGCAACAGTTTATATCAAGGATTACAGATAATTGTTAACTATTCTGTTAAGTCAGGGGTGGGCATTGGGGACTGGAGTCCAGCACAGTTCTATCAGAAGAGTCTAGAGACATGAGGGCAGTAAATTGTAAATTTAATATTGACAATTAATGAGTTGGGGACAGTGTTAAAACTGTTGATTGTCTTTGGCCCTGTTGTCAGCCCAGATCTTACAACATCCAAACTGGTGGCAGAGGGGAAGATGGAGAAGTGAGAGAAGGAAAAGAAGTGACATCACTTCTAAAAGCTGCAAAAGAAAGCCTGTAATTAGAGGTCTTTTAACAAGAGTGGAGGCTGGTGATTGGCTGAAGAAATATGGCGCTGCATTAGAGTCTCCTGGTGGAACCTTCACTAGAGCTTTCATTTTCCTGATTTCCCTGCTCCAACAGGCCTACTAGGCCAGGCCATTAACACATGAGTTGAATCAGGTGTGTTTGAGCAAAAGAAAGCCTATAACTGTGTTAAGTCATTGATTACCCAGAATTACTATGAAACTCCGCATGAGATGCTTACTACTACCTGTGTGTTAGTCTTATTAATTGTCTGCTAATTAATCTATTAAATAGGAAGGGGACTAACATGCAGTAAGTGTTGCTTAGTGCAGTAGTGTCAAAAATGTATCTCATCAAGAAACCACTGTACCATATTAAAGCAAATGCTAATATCCTAGCAGAAACATGCTGCTCTGCTAACTTGGGTGGGATAACAGTAATGCTGTTTACCACGGTATTTTAACATTTTGAGGCTTAAAATAATCTGTCAAAATATTGTATAGGACGGTTTTTCAAAATTGTATTTTTACTGTATGGATAGATAATATATATTTTGTGGGTGAGACATTAGAACAACTGATGGAGTTCAATTTCTAAATGGCTAACATGAATGTGGTTCTCTACTCCACGTGCATGAACATGAACGCAGCCAGAGCAGCAGCTTCATTTTTATGGCCGATACTGTCACCAGAATGAAGAAATGAAGGCTGAGTGGAATATAGCTTACAGCAGGTTACAAAAACAGCACAGGACGCAGGTGGTACTGCCCTCCTCTCAGCCCCTACATTAATCATTTTTTCTGCTAAACACCACTTTTACCACGTCCATCATCTCTCTTTCCTGTTGAGCTGCTGGTGTTCATTCCTGTCAGCATTCTAACATGCAGGAGTCCTGCCTGCGGAGAACAGTTGTTAGTGTTTTCCCTCATCTAACACCCATCAGCTAGTTAGCGACTTCCCTCATCGAACGCCCATCAGCTAATTACAGAGCTCTATGCAAGCTTAATTAGGCAGGAAAATCACAAAACTCTGAGATTAAATGAGGACTGGGAGCAAACACAATTGCAGTATTTTGTATTGCACTAGCGCATGAGTCCAACTTGGTTTAGGTCATTTTGAGCAGCATCACTTCCACAATATCCATCTCTCCGGTGTCTCCTCCCGGCTCCTCAGTGAGGTATGGTGCTAAAGGTGTTTGTTGTGTATCATCCAGACACAGAGCTGTCCTCCGAGGCTGTGGCCAGAGAGAATCCTGCTTTAGATGCACAAAACAAAGCATTACATGCTGTTATGTAACAGTCACTCACACTCACTCTATTACACACACACAAAGACATGGCACTCGGCCTCACATTGTTCACGGTCATCTGTGATTCGTCATCCTTTCTCATCCTCATTTAATACAGTGTGACAGATTTTTCTTACCCCTGTATTCTTACTGTATTTTGTGTGTGTGTTTCTGTTTGTTTGTTTGTATTATTTTTTTTCCATAGTCCGGACAGCATTAATAGCAATCATTGGGTTCATGCCGACTAAAGGAGAGGGGGCAATAGGATCACTTGATTACACCCCAGAGGAGAGGAGAGCCCTCGCCAAAAAGTAAGATTAAAGCACGTACCATTTTTTTCTTTCTCTCTCTCTCTCTCTCTCTCTCTCTCTCTCTCTCTCTCTCTCTCTCTCTCTGTCTCTCTCTATCTATCTGTCTCTCTCTATCTATCTGTCTCTCTCTCTCTCTGTCTCTCTCTCTCTCTCTCTGTCTCTATCTGTCTCTCTCTATCTGTCTCTCTCTCTCTCTCTCTGTCTCTCTCTCTCTATCTATCTGTCTCTCTGTCTCTGTCTGTCTCTCTCTCTCTCTGTCTCTCTCTCTCTCTGTCTCTCTCTGTCTCTCTCTGTCTCTCTCTCTCTCTCTCTCTCTCTCTCTCTATCTATCTGTCTCTCTCTGTCTCTCTCTCTCTCTCTATCTGTCTCTCTCTCTGTCTCTCTCTCTCTCTCTCTCTCTCTCTCTCTCTCTCTCTGGCTCTCTGGCTCTCCCGGTCTTTTGCTCTGAAGGTTCAGTTTGCGTGCATGTGAATGCTGTAAATGTATTTACTTCAGAAATCTGTTGAAAATCTCTGTAAACATGTATAAAACATCTATTTAGTAAAACACTGGGTAAACACTGGATAACTAGGGATGCTGATACAGAGTACCGATACCAACTCTGACTTAAATACTCAATAGTTGTCTATGAATCCTGATATTTATAGTGTTCCAGGTTCTATAGGTTGTCTTTTTTTATATCTTATCCTGAATAAGATATAGTAAGCATGAAAGAACAGTGTTTACTGGTTGAGTTACTGCACATCTGATTTCAGAGCTATGTAATAATAAAAAATTGCAGTAACATGAATTAGAGAAGTAGGGAAACGTAATCTTGCTAAGCGTGACCAAACAGCTTTTAATTGGTGTTTAGAATTCACATTTCAGAGCAGTGAAAAAATGCCAGCTTAGAAATAAGAAGAACTTATACAGTAATTTCACATTCAAGTACATGTCTCTATGTAAAAAAAAAGTACTAAACTTCAATGTGTGGATTTTAAACAAGCTGCTGAAGACCAATAAACGTCTGTTTAATGACAAAAACTACTTATGACTGGCTTTTACTGGTTGTTAAATGTTTAGTTTCATAACATAAGTACACAAACACAAATGTAGGGCATCAGTAAGCTTCACTCTATTGCCAATACCGAAGTGCCAGTATCTGTGCTTATACCGAAACGGTATAGGTATAGAATTCTGTGTTTTCAGTGCAACACTGATTTAAACATAAATCTGGAACTGCATTATCATCTGTGGGATGTCCCTGAGAAGTGTATGTGTTTTTGTGTTCGTAGACTAAAGCATGTCATACTGTGTTATAAACCATATTGATTCTGCTGTGAAAAAGACAAATGAAGACCAGATTTATAGAGGTAAGATTTGTGTTAGTTTCAGTCCAGGGTTTGTTAGCCAAGCATCTTCTATTCTAAACTAAAGAAGCAAACTATAGAGGTCACATGTCTTTGCTGCATCTGGGGTCAATAACACTGCACTTTTATTCTGTTTATAGCTTGACCGAATTAATGTTATATGCTCCACAGAAAATGTACCTAGCTGAATTTGCAAGTCAGTCGTTTGGGTCTACCAGCAGTGGCAAATTCCCAGTCTACCGGAAATTCTCCTCAGAATTGTGGCTGAAAGTAAAACAGAAACACTCCACAGGGAACTGCATACCATCAGCATCTGGAGCAGAGTGGCATAAAATGGGCCTTTGGTCATTTCTGCTCAAAAATGACAAGAATTTTCTGCCACTGCTGGTAGACCCATATGACAGTCTGCTTTCGTACACCTGCAAATTCAGCTACTTCACACTACACACTCCTTTTAGCCAGTCATTAACATCTGCTCTGTGACCCATTTTCCACACATCAAACGAGACACTCACTGCACTGCACCTCCTCTTCTCAATCCATGAATCCCATCACACACCCTGCAGGGATTTATAGGCAGATTCTCCTCATGCAGTTCCATCTACAGGAGCCTGAAGTAACTACTACTTTAAACATGCAAGTTGACTCATTAGCTTATTTCTCTGTAATGCTGAGCCAAGTGAATCTAGTACAAATTTCTATGTATTGTTGTGGGCATATACATCGAATATATCAGATATTGCAATCAGCCCACAATTCCCATGTGGCTGCATCATTAACCACCAGTAATTCTACACTGTCTTTTGAGTTCTATTCTATTTGTTGTTAACGTTGGTCAAATAGGTGGAAAATATGAAGGTAAAAAATGTATGCTTATGAACTATAATGCCTTGTAACACTGCAGACGTGTTGTAACACCATGTCTCAGGCATCGTGCAGTGCTTTTGGTTTTTTAATATGGAGTAAAAACTATGGCAGGTTCAGATGGGAGGTTAATTGCAGAGCTGGTTCCAAAATGCAGAATGGCTTACTCCTTGTGCTTTGTAGAAACAGTACTTTGGCCGGTGCAGTCGTACTACCACATAGCCTCCTCCAGAGCCTTCAAGTGCTGGTGTTTTTGCACAATTCTTGCCAATATTATTAGACAACACCAGTCTGAAAAATCTCAACTGTAGGTCTGCCTGTGCTGCCAACTGTTGTGTTAACGAATTAATAGACCACCTAAAGCCTAAAGTATTTCTCTCTTATTGAGACTTGTTGAGCTCACCAGGTAGAAATCGAAACCTTGAAACCTAGCTAGAGAGATTAGTGCAGCCCCGTTGAGTTGAGAAGGTGTCCTCCCTCTGGGGAGCAGACAGAGAAGCCCTGTGGTGGCAGAAGGATCAGCAACACCGCTGGAACTTTTCATCTGAAAGTTCTGCTTTTTGTGTCCTGATAAGGTAGCAGATTTTATCAAGATTCAGGGTTTTTTGCACCTGTCTTTACAGCAACAGATGCCATATTAACATTTCTTAATGAATTATACACTAAGGTAATGTGTGGTGAGCAAAGGGAAGATATCATTTTTTATAAAAGCAAAGAAGTGAGGTTTCTGCTAATAAACTGGTAAATAAAATGTACAAGTTGGGTATGATTAACAAGATTATTCAACTTAATGAAAAACTTTCTTCCAGCTGATGTCAGAGACTGGTAGATCATGATAGAAAACGTCTAACTGACATTGTTTCAGCCAAGGGGGAAAAAACGGCAGCTATTAGGGCATAGGGTGTCCTCATTTTTTCCTCACAAGAAAACTGCATTTCTATTAATTAAATTTGTAATATAGTTCTTAAATACAGTAAAAAGACCAAATGTTTTAATGGGATGTCCTAACTTTTTCACAAACCATTATTAGCCATTATTAGACTATACAGAACAGACTTTTGAATTGTTGAATTTTGTCATTTGGTGCAGACCATAGTTAAAACTTGTTTGCACCAGCAGTGAACTGAATCAGACTTCTCTTGCAAGCAGACCGAGACCTGCGATTTTAGGTGTTACCATCTGTCAGCATGAATCAAACTAAAGAAGATGTTGGAAACTAAAGAACACCTTAAAACTGAAGAAGAAAACTTCAAACACCAGACATGTCTTGACTGATATATCTACTACATTTGGAGGGAAATTGTATAAATTAGATTTCAAACCACTGCTTTGAAGCTGTATGTGGACTTGGAAACTGTCTGCCAAGATGCACCTTGGTGTTTCTACACTGTACATGCCAGAAGAAACAAATGCTTCAGATGTCTCGGCCAGTTGTGTAAACACAACAAATGAGGGGAGGTCAGGCAACTCAAACCTGAGTCACTGGCTGTCCGGTTTAGCTGTGGGAACACACTTTAGGCTCTCTGTTCCTGCCTGTCCCCTCTCTCTCTCTCTCTCTCTCTCTCTCTCTCTCTCTGATGAGCAATGGAGACAGAAGGACAGGAAACACATGCTGGATGCTAGACTGTGTGTTCAGAGGCATGTGTCACTGAGTAATAAGCTCTAGCCTCACACCACAAACCAACCACTTCAGACATGCAGCTCAGAGTCCTGTGATTTGCTCTCATTCAGTTTTCTACACTGCTGCATGTATTGCTAGGCCTATGATCAGGAGATTACCAGAGCATGTTCAGTTTCTGGTGATGTGATGGCACAGCCATCCATGGCCAGTAGTCCAAGAAAGCCCAGATTTTGGCATTTTGTCTGTCTACTTTGTCTGTCTAGGGGGGTGAGTTGGCTCACCCTATTTTCCCAATCACCCAGCATGATGGTAGCCAACATGGGGGTTGTTATTAGAGCCCAATAAAATCACAGTGGTAAAAAGTCAATTTTATCCTGACTTGCTAAACGGAACTACAGGACATGCCACACATTCACGACGGATACTACATTGTCCATAATGCCTAAGCATTTGAGTAGCTAACACTTTCAGTGGTGTAACAGACATTCGTAAGATATTTTAAGAAAGCCCCTCGAAATTCTGTGTGTGCCCAGTACAGCAAGTAGTCTGTGAGCTGATGTTACAAAACTGGCAGTTATTAGTGTTCTGTTTCAAGTGTGTTGAACTGTCCAATGACGTTGCATTAACGGCCGTAAAGGAATGGTGCGGTTGTGCATCGAGAGGAACAGGAATGAGTCATAAATGCCATCCACTTTTGTGAATTCAGTGGAAGCTTTCTGTTTAATATTAAATATTGCTGGAAGATCTGACCAAATTAACTGCAAATAATGGGCAGCTTTGTGCAAAGTCTGAGAACAAGCTGCAGTATTTGAATCACAAAGGTCTGTAATGCTACTCAAAGCACTGCTTGATTGACAAGTACAGGTAGAAAGTTTTTAGCTTGGAGAGCCTTTTTTTTTTAAATCGGAAACGGAATTTTGTAGTTAGGATTGACTATTTTATTCACTAAAAAATATCCTTCCTTTATGCTGAGATTTAGGGCGAGCACATCAAAGTTTCCCTCTCGCTCTCTTACACTTTTACTCCAGCTCTTTTCCTCTCGTTCCTAGCCATGCCCACACATATAGCACCTCGCTGCATTGTGCAAATCTCTTGCATTATTAATCTCCCATCACTGTCTGCAGAGCGTTTGTCTGGTGCAGGGGAGCCCAGAAGACATTGTGTAGAGAGAGAGAGCCACTGGAACAAACGGAATGAGGAATCAGAACGAAGGGCAAACTTTCATTTGTTCCAGGGAAAACAAAGAGCCCAGCTTTTAGCCAGAGAGGGAAACGCAGAGACCAGGAAGTGTGTCTGTCTCGCACCGTAGTCAGTGCCTGCCTTATTAGAGGCTGGACAGCTTGCACCTCGGCCTTGTCACTTCTCAGAGTGTGATACACATGTTGGAGAGCTGTTCTGAACCTCTGGAGAGTCAGGAAGCCATTATCGGAAGACGTGTGTGGACATGCGGTATTTATGGTTTGTTAAAAACGGAGCTAGAGTTAGTATAAAAGGTCGGATCGAAGATGGGGAATGGGCCGATTAGCTATTAACACATAAAGATGGAGGTCGTCAGTGACTGGGCTATCCAATTAACACGTGGAGATTGGATTTGATTGGAAGATTGGAAAAACATTCAGTCTGAAACCGCATGCACACGTTTTGACCCTACTGTCTATAAATATAACATATCTGTCATAGTGGCAGCATGTTTTTCCGTTTGTCTCTTGGCTCTCGGCCTCACGCTCCTAATAATTGCCCGTGCTGTCACTCAGGCGGTCGCCCCCGGCAGCATCTCAGCAGAACACTGGATTCATATTTTAGTCTTCCTTGGTGACATTAACACTAGCAGGGGATGTTTTGGATCTTCGTCTTTGGCAGTTCCACTGATATCTAAACTGTGATTTGCTGCTTCCTGATCTTCTAACAGAGAAGAGCTATTTAAAGGATGCCCAGAAATATTAAGAGTATTTATCCTTTAAGAATAACATCCCCTTGCTTTTACCTCACCCAGTCACTGTAAGCTCTGTAATAAGGCTTTCTCTTCAAGTGGAAAGTTGGCCCTGGAATTTTCACTGCCGCAAATGTAACTTTTGCTTTGGCAGTGTGAATGCATACAAAGCCTCACGCTATGCTAGACAGGAAGCACACTGCAGCTGCACCGTGTAATATGAAATCGATGAGACTGTAAAGGTTCTGCTGGGCAAATGGCCTGGGGCCTGGATTTGAGTCGGCCTTGGCCAGCTTAAGCTCCTTTCGCATTTCCTGACCTGCAAACTCCTACACTTCCACGCTGCACAACTTGCCGCAGTGTTCTAGAACAGTATCAGAGGGCTGCAGCACTTTCAGTTGGAGTACATTTCAGAGCTAAATTACTCCGTCTGCGGCAGGGATCTCAAAAGTATTGGCCCACGGCGGCTACGTGAGGCCCATCATACGTTTCCAATTTTCCAATTCTGTAAATCCAGCCCACAAAATCAGCTTCTGCTGCCAAATATTTATGTTTAATGAACAGATTCGCTGTGGTGAATTGCTAACATAAGCTATATGAAATCAGCTTAGGTTGATGTTTATGTTTTTAAAATCGTGAAAGATGACCCATTTGAATAAAACTTGACACAGCTTCCAACATCATATTAAAGCATGACGGCATATTTGACCTTATTCCTAATTTAGATTGCTAGATAGCTGTAGTTATATGTGTAGTTCTGTTCTTTTGGTCGAGACCAAAGCAGAAAATTATACATTGTTCCATCCATAGTTCTGGTTTGATTGATATTCTATACTAGATTTGGTAACAATAACTGATACTATTTAATATCCATAAACGTCCATTAGCGTAAACACTTGTTGTATTTCATAATCCCCACAAAAAGAGTAGTATAAGATCACCTGTTTCGAAATTGCAACAGTCAGATCTATGTAGGCTCAGACCGAACAGGGACAATACAGAGCATGTCAAAGATGACACAGCCAGAGCAGCAGTGCTATTGGTCGGGGATGCAAATTTGTGTGTCAGAGTTTAACTAGACAGTTGGAACTCAACACAAAGATTGGCTGGCGATATGTATTTGCCCGGAAGTTGGGTATGCAGAATTAATCTGTGAACGTGAATCGTAAATCGTTATTTTACAACTGAACCTATTGTTCTATAATTACTGATACCGGGCTCTTGAAGAGATGATAAAACACTTCCGCATGTCAAAACAGCTTCAGAAGTTTATTTGTCCTGGTACCAGAGTAGGTATGCAGTGAAAAAACGACAGTTAAGTCTGTTTGTAGTCTGTCTGGACGCTCATATGGATGTCATATTCGTTGCGAGGTAAACCGGAGGTCTCGTTTCCCTTCGTTCCCTTAAAGTTCTAGAGAATGGAAGCCTCTGAGTGGTGTGTTATCTATCTTGGGACATTTTAATGTCGTGGGTTCTAAACTGTGCAAATAATAAAGTCACATGCAATTCTGCCACTAATTGTACACTGTGTGCCACTAATTGCCACAAATTGATTTACTTGTCTAAAAATAAAATAACAATAATTTAAAAAAATGAAAAAAAGAAATATGATATCCCTGGTCTATCTATGTAGACCAAACTTATAAGGCAGCCTTTCTTAGTTAACTAGATAATTGAAATAGAAAAAGGGCAAGATGTCCCTGTTAGACTCACATTTTCTTTACATTATCTAGCTTACTGAGAAGAGAGCGTTACCACCTGGTTGAGTAACAAACACTCAAATGAACTTTAATAAGAGATATGGACCAATAGGAGCAAATCTGCATCCGCAAACCTTCAGAAGGCCAACGGTTCTAAACTTGAGCTTAAAATTGTGGAGATATCCCCATCAAAGTTCCACTGAACTAATGGACCATTCTTCTGTATCAGGAAATGGCTGGGACTTAGTGTAATAGTGGCAAAACTTATCCAGTGTGAAAAGGATTTTAGAATGTTGCTTTGGGCCAGTTCTTGAATGCACTCAGTGACGTCCTATCTAGGCCCTTGTGGGGATTTAAGCCTGCCTGCATCATCACAATCGTCAGCCAGGGAAAATCTTAAAACTGTGCTGCTGTGAGTCTTTGCTCTGGCCTGCAACAATAGTTCTCTCTTCCTCATAGTGCCCCATAAATTATGTGAAATCTAGAATCTGGTCTCGGTTTTGAAAAAGTGCTGGGCAATATTGATAAATGTAGTATCACAAATCTAATGAATATTTGCTTCATGAGTAATGCTACTGTATGCGGACATGGTGTTTTTGTATATTAAAACAACCTATTCCGAACACCTGTTTAGAGTCCTAGGCACCTCACGCTTAGCAGGCTAAAGGTCCTCCACAAGGGTGTGCCATTACTGCTCAATTGCTACAGTGGGGGAAAAAAAGTATTTAGTCAGTCACCAATTGTGCAAGTTCTCCCACTTAAAAAGATTAGAGAGGCCTATAATTGACATCATAGGTAGACCTCAACTATGAGAGACAAAATGAGAAAAAAAAATTCAGAAAATTACATTATCTGATTTTTAAAGAATTTATTTGCAAATAATGGTGGAAAATAAGTATTTGGTCAATAACAAAAGTTCATCTCAGTACTTTGTTATATATCCTTTGTTGGCAATGACAGAGGTCAAACGTTTTCTGTAAGTCTTCACAAGGTTGGCACACACCGTTGCTGGTATGTTGGCCCATTCCTCCATGCAGATCTCCTCTAGAGCAGTGATGTTTTGGGGCTGTTGGCGGGTAACACAGACTTTCAACTTCCTCCAAAGGTTTTCTATAGGGTTGAGCTCTGGAGACTGGCTAGGCCACTCCAGGAACTTGAAATGCTTCTTACGAAGCCACTCCTTTGTTGCCCTGGCAGTGTGCTTGGGATCATTGTCATGCTGAAAGACCCAGCCAAGTTTCATCTTCAATGCCCTTGCTGATGGAAGGAGGCCTCATTCATTCTTTCATGTACACAGACCAGTCGTCCTAGTCCCTTTGCAGAAAAACAGCCCCAAAGCATGATGTTGCCACCCCCATGCTTCACAGTTGGTATGGTGTTCTTTGGATGCAACTCAGCATTCACTCTCCTCCAAACACAACGAGTTGTGTTTGTACAAAAGAGTTCTACTTTGGTTTCATCTGACCATAAGACATTCTCCCAGTACTCTTCCAGAACATCCAAATGCTCTCTAGCAAACTTCAGACATGCCCGGATATGTACAGGCTTAAGCAGGGGAACACGTCTGGCACTGCAAGATCTGAGTCCCTGGCGGCGTAGTGTGTTACTGACGGTAGCCTTTGTAACGTTGGTCCCAGCTTTCTGCAGGTCATTCACTAGGTCCCCCTGTGTGGTTCTGGGATTTTTGTGGTTCTGGGATTCTTGTGATCATTTTGACCCCACGGGCTGAGATCTTGCGTGGAGCCCCTGATCGAGGGAGATTAGCAGTGGTCTTGCAGATTCAGTCTTCCCAGCCTGGTGCAGGTCTACAATTTTGTTTCTGGTGTCCTTCGACAGCTCTTTGGTCTTCACCATAGTGGAGTTTGGAGTGTGACTGTTTGAGGTTGTGGGCAGGTGTCTTTAATACTGTTAACGAGTTCAAACAGGTGCCATTAATACAGGTAATGAGTGGAGGACAGAGAAGCCTCTTAAAGAAGTTGTTACAGGTCTGTGACAGCCAGAAATCTTGCTTGTTTGTTATTGACCAAATACTTATTTTCCACCATTATTTGCAAATAAATTCTTTAAAAATCAGACAATGTGATTTTCAGAATTATTTTTCTCATTTTGTCTCTCATAGTTGAGGTCTACCTATGATGTCAATTACAGGCCTCTCTCATCTTTGTAAGTGGGAGAACTTGCACAATTGGTGACTGACTAAATACTTTTTTCCCCACTGTATTAGTAGTGCTATTAGTACTTGTGGTGTTTCACATCAATAAAACTTTGTTCCCTTGTTAGATTGAGTGTTCAGACCACCCCCCCCCCACACACACACACAATGCATGCACACAGCAGGACATTAGTGTAGGTGAGCTAAAGAACTAACAGGCTCTGCCTGTGATATTCAGAGATGGGCCCAGTACTTGATTGCATAAAACACCTTAAGTTTTTCCCATAAGTATGAACCTTAAGGGAAGATTTTCTTTTATCCAAGGGAATTACTTAAGTGTGTTGCATAAAATCCCTCTGGAGTTTCACTTAACAGAGTGAAAACGGTGAGGGATTTACTGCAGTGACTGAGGTATTCATGCTGTAAAATTCCACTGTTTCCATAACGACGTCTGATCAAGGGGGGGAGGGACTTTCACTGAAAACAATAATTAAAAAAAACCCTGAATTGGACAGAGGAGGAAAGAATACTTTTAAAGAGTGAAGAGTAAATTTAATCTCACAATAACTAGAAATGGGGCGAAAATAACAGGAAATCAAAGGCAGAAATCCTGCAGTAAAATGTACCATGCATACATTCTATTTTGCTGTAAAGTTGCTAATTTGGAGATACAAGGATTTTGCAGGACCGCAGCGATTCGTGAAAATGCACCACTGATTTCATGATCTTGAGATCCGTTTAAGAAACCAGTATTTGAAAAGGCACACAGACATACAAAGCTAAGTTAGACTTCATGTGACTTTTTTGCAACACTGAAAGTGTGTCCTCCTCAAATGTGAAGCTCAGAAGTTCTGAGTTTGACCTGGCTGTCTGTACAAAGTTTTTATCCATCAGCACCACCTAAAACTTAAAATCAATATTGTTGTGCAACACCGACGGCAGCATATCTGTAGACAGCCTTGTACCCAGCACAACTTCAAACTTTTTGCAGTACTGTTCATAGAGTGAAAAAGTAATATTGGTGTTATTATTGATATTTGTCTTGGTACACCATTCACTGACCTTTTAAGCATGTCCAGTTAAGGAGGGGGATTCAGACGGATGTGCCACTCAGGTGTGAAAGGTTGTTTTTTTCGTCCCCACACAGTGCCTGTGGAATAATAAGGAGGCTCTTTGATGCAAGATGCTGAGGATTTGAAGGTGGATTCTGCATCTTATTGATGGCAGATGAAAGGGATTCTGTTGATCTAACTCCAGATTGCCCTCTGCTCAGCACTTTGAGAAGCCTGCCCTTTTTGCTTAATCCTATCAACAAGCTTAGACGGTCTGGGTTGGTTGATCTCTGGGGCGCAGTAGACCCAGGTGCTTTCATTTCTGTAATTTATACGTCTGTGGATGCCTTCATGAAATGTGTTTTCTGTCTAATTGAGTGAAGTCATTTCCGTTTGTTTGTGTGTGTGTGTGTGTGTGTGTGTGTGTGTGTGTTTCAGGTCTTTGGATTTCTGCTGTGAAATGTGTGGGTGCTCCATGCGTTCAGCCCTCCTGGCGCTCTCTCCTAACAGCGACCGCCAACCGGCCGACCGACAGGCTCAGCAGCTAGCCCAGCAGATCAGCTTTAAGGTATCGAATCTTTTACTGCACACACGCGCCAATGAACCCGCATCCAGTGGCATATTTGGGCAGCCCCGGTAAAATTCTCTCTTACTGTGAAAAGCTAAGCTAGTGAATGATGACCTTTACACATGACCAATTTCTTAAAAATTTTAATAAAGCAATATTAAGCAATATTAAGGTCCGAAGCAAACATTTCAGTGCTTGCACTAAAGCATTTACAAGCTGTGATGCTGGCCAAAGGTGGTTCTTGCTTCTGCCTTGCAAGTTAAGGCTTAGGTTAAGGTTATGTGAGATTTTGAGACCATCTTGTATGCACTGCTCTTTTGAGCTGCAGCCACAGATTTTCAGTGATGTTAAGGTCGGGGGCCTATGAGGGCCATGGTAAAACCTTCAGCTTGCGCCTCTTGAGGGAGTCCAATGTGGATTTTGAGGTGTGTTTAGGATCATCATGTTCTGCTGTAGAAGCCATCCTCTTTTCATCTTCAGTGTAAAGGTTATCTGAGAGCTCAGATCTTGTGAGGTGCCCAGACGTGTGCATGATGCTCCTTTCCTTGTTTGCAGTCTGAAATTATGCAGAACATAAGTAATCTTGCTTGAAATGTTAAGGAACTTTCTCTTTTAGAGATCAGTTCATATTCTACTCATCTAACTAATCTTACTAGGGGTGCATCGATTGGCTGAAAACAGGCAGTGACACTTTTGCTTCAGTAGTAAAGTGGTAAATGTTTTCATATATATTTCTTTTTCTTTATAAGATTAAGTAGGCATACATGAAGTGTGGACGTCTACTGTGCCTTATGCTCACCTGCACTGTTAACACTTTCAACAACTCATTGTGGGCAGAACCTAGTAAGATGGTGTCTTTAGTCTTCAGTAGCACAAACATTCATATGCACACTGATGTTTAACTGATGTTAACTGTGGAAGACCACCACAGATGACAAGACAATGCAAGATGGCAAACAGTTCACTAAGGGAAATTGAGGCTTAATTTACATGTACAGTAACTGCTTCCCACATGTTGGGTTTTCCTTCTCCACAGTGTCTCACCACACAGTCTCTCTTTCTCACTGTCCTGGTGGGACTTTTCTCTGTGGGTCCTCTCTGCTTCCTTCTTCTCTCCTGTGCTCAACATGACCTTTTTTGCCCTCCTCTCTACCTCACCACCCTGCTGTGATTACTCAGAATTGTATCACTGTAGTTCTTCCTCTTTAGTCTGTTTTTGGGGCTAGAGAGTGATGTAGGGCCAATGAAATTCAGGAGTATTAATCACTTGTTTGTATGTGTGTGTGTATGTTTCTGTAGGCAGAATCAAGCACATCAGCTGTGGCTAGTGGAACTAGCGTGTCACAGAGTGACAGAAAAACTGACCAACAGGAGGAGAGCTCCACATCAGAGGGGCAGGAGGACAGTGAAATAACAGCGCAGGCTGAACAGGTGGGTGCAAGGGCTTCTGTTTTGACACCGGTACACACACATAATGATACTCTACACAACTCTATTCAAACATACTAGAGCACAACCGCTATAGAAGTGTTGTGGCCAATATTGATCATGACTAATAAATATTTTATATTTTTTAATTTAATAATTTTGTGGTTTTATAGTAGCAGTAGTATACTATCAGTATACTACTGCCAGTACAGTTTTCACTGAGCATTACTTATCCTGCTGTTTCTGCAGGCAAACAAAAGTAGGTAATTATGGGTGCATTTTCAACATTGTGTGTGTGTGCGTGTGTGCGTGTGTGTGTGTGTGTGTATATATATACAGTCATGCCCGAAAGTATTCATACCCCTGGCAAAGTTTGACTTAAATTTACTTTTATTTAACCAGAAGTTATATTTTTGCCTTGAAACGACACAGGCATCTCCCAGGAGATAACACGATGATGTACAAGAGGCATCATTGTGGGAAAAAGTATTTCTCAGCTTTTATACACATTTGAACAAAAAGTGGCATGTCCAAAATTATTCATACCCTTTGAAAACTGTCACAGTATATGGGAAAATCCAAAGTTCTATACCATTCCAAATAGTCCAAGCTGTTTTAAAGCATCCTAATTACCCTGATTCATTGGGAACAGCTGTTTTAATCAACTCAACAGGAGAAAAACAGCAGCTCTCTGCAGTTGGTTTGTGAACAGTCATGGCTAAGACAAAGGAGCTCTCTAAGGACCTGCGGCTGTGCATTGTGGCCGCTCACAAGTCAGGAAAGGGCTATAAAGCCATATCAAAATGTTTTCAAGTTCCAGTGGCTACAGTGCAAAGTATTATTAAAAAATACAAGAAGTTCCGCACTGTGGAAAATCTCAGAAGATGTGGTCGGAAGCCAAAAGTGACACCTGTGCTGGCCAGGAGAATAGTGAGAGAGGTGAAGAAAAATCCAAGGATCACCACCAAGGCCATCCTGGTGAATCTGGACTCTGCTGGTGGCGACATCTCAAGGCAGACAGTTCAACGGACACTGCACACTGCTGGGTTCCACGGACGCAGGCCAAGGAGGGCACCACTTCTCCAGAAAAGGCACACAAAAGCCCGCTTGACCTTTGCAAATGCTCATCTGGACAAAGAAGAAGACTTCTGGTGTTCTGTTTTATGGTCAGATGAAACAAAAATTGAATTGTTTGGCCACAATGATGTGTGCACCATTTGGCGTAAAAAAGGAGAAGCCTTCAACCCTAAGAACACCATCCCCACTGTCAAACATGGTGGTGGGAACCTAATGTTTTGGGGGTGTTTTTCAGCCAATGGACCAGGGAACTTGATCGCAGTAAATGGCACCATGAAAAAAGAGCAATACATCAAGATTCTCAACAACAACATCAGGCAGTCTGCAGAGAAACTTGGCCTTGGGAACCGGTGGACATTTCAGCACGACAACGACCCAAAACACACAGCCAAAGTGGTGAAGAAATGGTTAGCAGACAAAAACATTAATGTTTTGCAGTGGCCCAGCCAGAGTCCTGACTTGAATCCAATTGAGAATCTGTGGAGGGAGCTAAAGATCAGGGTGATGGCAAGGAGACCCTCGAACCTCAAAGAGTTGGAGCTCATCACTAAAGATGAATGGGCAAAAATACCAGTGGAGACATGCAAAAAGCTGGTCAGCAATTACAGGAAGCGTTTGATTGCTGTAATAGCCAATAAAGGCTTTTCTATTAATTATTGAGAAGGGTATGAATAATTTTGGACATGCCACTTTTTGTTCAAATGTGTATAAAAGCTGAGAAATATTTTTCCCCACAATGATGCCTCTTGTACATCATCGTGTTATCTCCTGGGAGATGCCTGTGTCATTTCCAGGCAAAAATATAATTTCTGGTTAAATAAAAGTAAACTTTGTCAAACTAAAGTCAAACTTTGACAGGGGTATGAATACTTTCGGGCATGACTGTGTATATATATATATATATATATAAGCATATAGGAAAAGTTATTTCTTACCCTAGGAAATCATTCGTAGGAGCAAGGTTTCGATCTGCAACAACTAAATGCTGATCTCCTGCACTAGTTAAAGGAAAGCACAGGAAACAGCACTTTCTAAACTACTATTCTTAATTCTCACTGACATTTAAACAATTTGGAAGGTGGTATATTCTGACACTTCATCTGGGCCTTTTTAATCTTTTTAAAATGGAAACAGGAACCTTCACGCTCAAAATTGTCAGCAGTTTTGCGTGTTTTGCCAGCTTCCATCACATTTACCTTCCAAATGCTTTAACACTCGCACATGCACACACCGGGAGGCTCTCCTGTGTCCTCCTGGCTGCCTTCCCCTGTGAGCAGCTTTGTGTAGCAGCCCCCCATAGCGCTCAAACACTTGTACCATCTCAGGATTACTCATTTCCTTCTCAGCGCGGTGGAAGATTTCCACTTTACTGCTGCCTGATCACTCTCTCTTGTGCCCGCACTCCTCCTTCACCGGCACTTGCACACACCCATTAAATTAAAGAGCTGATTGTGAGCGGGTGAGCGGAGGGTATGTGCACAGCGGGTGGTCTGGCTGCTCAAGAAAGAGAAGGGAGGAGAGAGAGAGAGGGGAAAATGTAGCAGGACTGATAACATTGGCAGTCATTTTGCTTAGTACTTTATGTAAGGGACAGCCTGGATGTCCAATCATGCCCTGCCCTCTGCCCTCACATGGCTGCTGGGTCCAGCATACAGCAAACAGATGGAAGGGGAGGGAGGGAGAGGGAGAAAGATGATCTAGAGAGAGTTGTTTAAAAGTGCCTCATACAAACAATCATAGTAGAATGTGTGGGAGAATGTCTATGGGTCTCGAGTGGAAGGCTGAGTGTGTGTCACTCCCCTTCGTGTGTCTCTCCCGAGTCGGTCTCCCGGTGTCTGTGCAGTGTGTCTGTGTGTGTGTGCGTGTAGCACTCATACACTCGTGTACCAGAGGAAGGCAGGAGTGTCTGTCTTCCCTGGTGTGTGTGTGTGTGTGTGTGTGTGTGTGTGTGTGTGTGTGTGTGTGTGTGTGTGTGTGTGTGTGTGTTTGCACACATACACTAGTGTTACAGAGGAAGGCAGGAAAGTCTGTCTTCCCTGTAACTTCTCAGTTTTCTGGTTTCTTTTGGGAGATCCTTTTTGCCCTTCAGTTGTAGTTTCCTCTAGAGTTAAAGAGGTAGCCAGTTCTCCCCTGGCGTCCTTTGTTTTCCCGCCTTTATTTCGCGTTAGACGCGACGTCTCCTTATTTACAAAACCCACCCCTTTACATTTCTTTTGTTGGCCGCTTCAATAACTGCCGCTTTGGTGAAGCGGCAGAGCGTCGGTATCTGTAATTGGTGTCTGTAATTGGTGGATTTGTGTGTCTGTTTATGGTTTTGTGTGAGACCAGTGAACACTAAGAAATTCATCTCCTGCCTCTTGCCGTTTATATCGTACTTTAATCATACATTCAACTACTTTCTTGAAGTTAAGACTTTGATAAACCCGTTTCAAGCACCAAAACAATTTGTCCACATATGTAAAGGTATGTTTTCACAAGAAATATTTGTATAATCGAACTGTAATTTGTCTGGTGTAGCGTCAGATTGTCTCCTCCCACAGTGCTCTAGGTCACATGAGGTCTCATTACAGGGAGAGCTAAGATGGTTCTAAACATTTTGATGTAAAGTGGTTCCTTTAAAGGAGAATTCAGTAAAATATTCTAAAAGAAATAGAGAAAGAGAATGTGCTCTTAGAGTCCAGCTCTTATAGGGTTATATTGCCTTCAGTTTAAATGTACGTAGTCTTAGATTTTAGCGTAGACAGTAGACAACTGTCAAGACAACCTTTTGACATTTACTAGTATGTGACCATTTGTAATGCAGAGGAACGCATGAAACCTTACTGACCGAATCAGCTAGCCTATATAGAAACCCTTTAATATGAGTATGAGTTTCTGAGAGTATTTAACTTAAGTAAAGAGTATTTAATATGTTTCATACACTAATTAAAAACATTTCTGACCACTCATAGATTAAGTGAATAACGTTGATTACTAGCCGAATTTACTGACAGGGCCGAAATGACAGAAGGGCTACTGTGGCTCAAGTCACCGAAATTTTGAAAGATGTTTATGCTAGAAGTGTGTGTGAGTGTGTGAGTGTGTTAAAGAGCCCATTATGACCTCTGTCCACTATGGAAAGCTCCTACAATAGACATGCAAATGTCATAACTAGTTCTTTTGCGCAATGGAAGAAGGTCATCTGGTCTGATAAGTCTTGTTTCCTTTAAATGACCTGAACGGCCAGGGACATGTGCACCATTTACCTGTGGAAGGTGCTGGCACAATAAGTTCGATCCCCAGACCTCCATTTTGCAACTTGCAGAACTTCAGGGATCTGCTGTAATGTCTTGGTGCCAGATACTGCCTTCAGGGGTTTTGTGGAGGCAAGATTTTTGGAAGCACACAGAGAACAAACAGAATGTTAGGCCGGTAGTCAAAGTTTTGGCTCATTGGTGTATATTTTGTTTATGGTCACTGTAGATGTGGTCTCGCAGGACATTGAAGTGGCATTTACTGAGATTGAATGTAACTTGGGGAGCATCTGCAGATAGCCTGAATTAAATATTATGTTGTCAGAATATTTCAGAATGACATTTATCATGTTTTCCTTTTATTACTTTTTTATATGAGTATCAAGAGTTGCTGCATGTCTGGGTGGCACCTCTCTCTCCCACCAAACTCTCAAACTTTGAGCAACATTTATTTTTCTCTGTTATCTATTCCAACCTGTCATAGAAACAGTGTTTTACACATCTGCTAATAGCACATCCTTGTTTGATTTAGGATAGGCTTAAAAGGAAGCAAAAAGGAAAAAAATAATTTTTACACAATACACTCAACAGCTCCATTCAACTCAACCTTAGGATAGTAGCAAAGCAGGCTTCTGTGGCAAACTGCAGACTTTATTCCATGGTAGGCTCACATAAGGTGCAGCTGTCTAAGTGTTGGCCCCATCATTGGCCTCGTTCTCTTTGTCTAACCAGCGCAGGGATCAATTCGCTGATGTAATAGAACTGGCAGTGTGCATTATTCTTCAAGCCTGTTTAGCAGTCCAATGAAATTGCGTTAGCTGCATTTCAAGAAGATGCAGTGGCTGGCGAACTGACACATATGTCTCAGAGGAAGCGCATTCTAGCCTTCACACAAACAACTTTGTTAAAAAACCCTCATTTTGATTGGGGGACTCTGAGAGCCATGGCAAAACCTTCAGCTTGCGCCTCTTGAGGTAGTCCACGCTTAACAGAAATTCTACTACCTTTTATCTCCAGACCTGCTACCTTACTGTTTGAACTTTATCAGTCTACAGGACTTGTTTCCAAAAGGCTTGTTTTAATGTTCCTTCCGGCTCTGTTTGTGGTGTGGACGCTGGAAAGGCATTCTTTGCGAAGGTCATGTTTGTGCAGGTGTTGCTGCACAGTAGAACAGTCCACCCCCCCTTACAGAGACTGCGAAGTCTTCCTGAAGGTCTTCTACAGTCTAACAGGGGGTTCATAGCAATCCTATGAGCAGTTATCTTGAAAAGGTTTCTTGAGCTTCCATCACTGTTCCTGTTAACTGTCATTTCTTAATAACATTATGAACCGAGGATGTGATTTCCATAAGGATTTAGATTCTTATAACCTCCTCCAATTTACATTTACATTGAAGGCATTTAGCAGACTCTCTTATCCAGAGTGACTTACAAAAGTACTTCACTGTTTACTCAAAAAAAATACCCTTAGCTAGTTTGCATAGACTAGGATCCAAAAGCTTAGATACTACTAAATATAGTCAGTATAGAGACCACAGTACTCGACACTACTACTTCGCCCAAGTACTCTCAGAAGAGGTGGGCCTTCAGTCTGTGACAGCGAGCAAGACAGCAAGAGGCTCTGCTGTTCAGACACCCAGGGGAAGTTCGTTCCACCACTTCGGTGCCAGGACAGAAAAAAGTCTGGATGCTGGATGGATCTTAAACAAACTAATTAAGAAATGAGACCTTGGTGAAAGATATGAGAACTCTTTTAGGTGGCCAAACATTTTACTTTTGGACACATAGAAATAATACACTAATGTTTAATCTTTAACCCCTTCAAAAAAAAAAAAAAAAAAAACCTACAGCTCACTGGCAGGCAGAAAATATGATACACCTTAGTGTGTAATAAGCCTTGCTGTGTTAAGGGGTTAACTTTTGCCTATTGGAAATCAGTCCATCTTCTTCACACTTCACTTTAATTGTGACCTGGGAGTGCCCATCCTTTTCCATGGCACTGTACTAGGTTGAACAAAACTAAGCTTTACTCAAAGTGTTATTCTATGTCTCTGTTTTTGGTAATATAAGATAATTTGCCGAAATTATGATGTGTGGCGGGAGAGTGAAATCTTAGTTTTAATATGAATGAAATGAATGAACATTTTAATGAAATCAAACTTGTACTGCACCTTTTAAAATTAGTGGAAAATACCTGTTTGATGCAAGACCTTTCAGCAGTGTCATTATTGTGAGATGTTTTAATGTATATGTCCATCAGTGCAGCTTTCTAATGCGGTCCACAAGTAGATTGAATAAACAGACTGACTCTGGTCGTTTTGGAGTGTGTTATAAGCTGAGCCCCCCACTGAGTAAATACTAATAAATTGAACAAAGCTGTGTTATGCCTTCGGAAATTCAGCTTATTGGGACCTTGAGTGTAAATCTCTGGAAAAGCAATTAGCGCCCGGCGCTGTCATGCTTCTTAAAGCATGCTGTATGTGTTTCTAGGGCTTAAACGTTGCCTCCAGCTTTGATGCTTTTGGGATTGAACCAGACAATCTAGCACAACGAAGGAGGGGATGGGTCGGAAAGGGGAAGGTGGGGGTTGGGTTGGGTTAAATGGAGCCGAGATCCTGTCTAAGCTCCTCTCTCAGCTCTGAGTGAACTCTTGATGAAGAGATACAAGAGAGAGAGGGAGAAGGGAAACGGGGAAGCCAGAAAGCCATCTGTTGCCAGAGATTTTTCTCTGAAAGGAAAGAGGAGTGAGAGTAAAGGAGCTGAACAAATGGCTGCTTACCCGAAGGAGAGCAAGTGGAAGTGCGTGGCTCTTTTACTGTGTGTGTGTGTGTGTGTGTGTGTGTGTGTGTGTGTGTGTGTGTGTGTGTGAGTGTTTTTTTTTTTGTGTGTACAACTTTAAGCTGTATGTGTAGGTGCATGTTTGATGTTTGTGTTGAGTGTATGTGTAGACACTTCTGTAAGATTACACATTCTGCACTGTGTTTACTAAAGTGTGTGTGTGTGTGTGTGTGTGTGTGTGTGTGTGTGTATGTATCTATGTAAGATTAATAAAGCACATAAAGATATCAGTATATATGAAATATGAAGTTTGTACATATTTCAGAACTGAACCCACCCTACGACCCCACTGCATTTTCATTCACAAGCCGTGAAACCCGTCGGTGGTCCGGGTCTGTCGGTTTTGTGTTGTGGCCACCATTCTGATGAGACTCGTATGACCCTATGCCCCTATGCAAATTCAGCTACTTCCTTCACACTGTGCATTTGGGAGCGCCAAAGGCCAATCATTTCTTTTATGACCCACTTTCCACACATCCAGTCAGACTTTCACTACACTGTACCACCTCGTCTCATTTACATTTACATTGAAGGCATTTAGCAGATGCTCTTATCCAGAGTGACTTACATAAGTGCTTCACTGTTTACTCAGAAAATGCCCTTAGCTAGTGTGTATCGACTAGGATCCAAAAGATCCCTCTAAATTTAGACCCTACTAAACAACAAAAGTCAGTATGGAGACCACCATACTCTGCACTACACTTCACCCAAATGCTCTTAGAAGTGAAGGGTCTTCAGTCTGCGTTTGAAGACAGCAACTCTGCCGTTCAGACAACCAGGGGAAAGTTCATTCCACCACTTCTGTGCCAAGACAGAAAATAGCCCACAAGTATTTGTAGCCCAATCCTCCTCGTACAGGATCATGAAGGTACTACTACTACTAGGGCTGGGCGATATGGTAAAAATACTATCACAATATTACAAATAATCACAGACTAAATACATCAGTAGTGACAGACTTCTAACAACTACTATTCAGGTACACTGAATACAGTGATTTTTATTCAGCTTATTCTGCTGCTCTTCATCCAATTAAACCAGACTAATTACACTGTTTGTAATGAAACCTGCAGCTGATCAGTTTTTTTTTCAGCACTAACAGTGTCCTAGATATGCTTACAAAAGCATATTGTTATGATAAAAATAATTGTATTATGATATGATAAAATATGGTCATATTGCATAGCTCTAACTACTACACTAAACACGCAAGGTGACATTTTTTTTAATCCAGGGATATAAAACGATATATATATTCATACACTAACTTGCAGATACAGACCAAGCACCTCCTGTCTCAGCCCAGCTCAACTTTTTTCACTGTATCTCGTTGCCCAAATCTGGACCAGTCATGCACTGCGCAGTTGCATCTAGTGATGCTTTACTGATGCATTTCCACACCAGACCAATGTAGGCAGTGTAACTGCAGTCAGGGATCTTGGGCCCAATGAAAAGATTTTACACTGGACCTCACAACTCTTAACAATTCTGGCACAGACACTGTCCGCCTTAACTTTCACACATATACGGCGTCCCTGACTGTTGTAATATAATATCATAATCATATAATATCAATAAAAACACAATTCTGATATTGTGGCAGCCCTAAGCACAGCTCTAGTTTGTGCTAACACAGCCCTCCAGCCTGCTGGTGATTATCTGCTATCTTAACTCCTTTCAGAAGCCTGCACTGACACTTCAACTTTGTTGTTCGTATCGTGCCCAATGATCAACCCCGCCTCTGTGTTTTGGCCCCAGACCAGACCGTGAACCCCATGTTAATGTGGCATTTCGTATGCGGCATTATCTCTCGGCCAGGTTGAAGAGAATCATAGACAAAATTTTCTCTGAACTTTGAAGAAAATGCAAATGGACCAGCCCTCATGAATAAGAAAGCGACTCTGGCCTCTTTAGAGTGCAACAGATATGCTTCCAGGAAGACAGCATACAGCCAGGGTTTTGGAATGGAACAGGAGGCACAGGGCGACTTTAATATGGTATCTATGTTGGATAGGGCTTTCTGGATTGTGTGTGTGTACTGATAACATGGGATGTGTGTTCTTGTGTTTGGTGAGCATCTCTCCCTATTTCTTTAGCAGCAGTAGAAAACTGTGATTGTAAGGTTTATCTCTGCCATATCCTGCAGATGTGAATGTAGTTGTATTACATGTAGAGACGAATTATTGAATAGTTGGCACACTGACAGGTTCAGGAGAGCTAATATCTTATGTGATGTGCTAGCATGCAGCATTTAACTGCATGTAAGGGTGTGTATGTAAGATTGAGCATAGATTTACCTTTAATGAAGGTATGCTATATGGACAGAAGTACTGGGATACCTACAGTAGCTTTAATGACCTCTCCTTCTTAATCCATAGGCATTAATATTGTCTTGGTCCTGTCTTTTTTCAGCTTTAACAGCTTCCACTCTCCTGGGAAGGCTTTCTACAAGATTTTGGAGTGTGCCTATGAGACATTTTGCCTATTATCCAGAAGATCGTTTGCAAGATCAGACGCTATTGATGGACAAGACGGCCTGACTGGTTTTGAACTTTTTGGATATTCTTGTGATTGTTATTATGGAAACACAGAAGTCATCTTAGCGACAGTGACATGGTTGGTGCGGTCTGTTATAGCAGGTAACAGTTACCATCAGTACTGGAAGTATCTAGCAGTCATGCAGTTAGTATTTTGTCAGCACTCCTAAAATGATCTAGCACACATTGTCGAAACATGGATAGAAAAGAAAGCTATGTTAAGCAGTGCAGAGAGGGTGCGTCAAAAAACGGAAAAAGGCTTTGTCGGCTGATGCCATAAAGTGTGCTAAGATAACGGATTCATTTAAGCAGTCGTCTGCATGTAATGACAAGGACACCCGTCCACCCCCCTCACCTCAAGCTGCTTTTTGATGCCATTTCACCCCTGTGCAACAGCGACGGTTGGGATGTGATCCTGTAAAGAGTGTAGTAGCTTTTTATTTATTTAGTGCCTAAAAACTGATGTGGAATTTGGCCTTTTTGAAATGTGTCCTCATGGAGGGGCCACATCTCTTGGCAGCAAAACCTTTCTCTGCCTCACTGTCTCTCTCCCACTCTCTCTCACAATCACTTGTACTTTACACTGAGTGATTAGGGAAAAGAGAGAGCCACCCTACCCACTCAGAGAGAGCAAGACAGCAGTTGTGCTATCTAGGACTCCCAGGTGGCTGTGGTATCACTGGGGTTCAGGCTGGCATAGTGATAAGGCCAATGTTTAGACAGCTAAAGTGTACTTACTAGTTATCGTTTTATGTCCCAATAAATGTTTCTGGCAAAGTATGGCAAGCACAGGAATGTTACGAGTATAAACCACTGTGGAAAGCTCAGGGAGCATATTAATGTGCCCTTATAATCATGGCTAGGGCTGTCGCTGTAAAAGTCTTCAGTAATTGTATATGTACTCAATTTCCCAGACTCTTTTGCTAGCTCACATAACCACTCAGGCCATCTGGGACAAAGCCCAATCACCAGAGTTTTAGAACACGCCCCTGAAGCTCATCATGTGTAGAATTAAACCAGATGCGGAACTGTGAGTTGAACATCACTGCCATCAGTCTTTAACTGCTTAACACTGAAGTGTAGGTATATGCCTGGATTAAAAATAGTGCTTCAGAGCTAATATTGTTAGAGTCTTTCACTTGTGCAGGTTCAGGTTTTTCTGCTGGTAGATTAAACATCTGCACACAAGCCTTCAAACATTGCAACTTATTTTAACTGTTTATTTACACATTTCTTTTTAGCGTATTGTCTGTTTACGCATCGGCAGAAGTTCTGCACCCACTTGATCATAGGGCTGATAATTGCAACCTATAACTTGGTCCATCATTTTTGCTCACATCCCCACTGCCTAGCTCACATTCCCCACTGCCTAGCTCACATTCCCCACTGCCTAGCTCATATTCCCCACTGCCTAGCTCACATTCCCCACTGCCTAGCTCACATCCCCACTGCCTAGCGAAAAGGTCAGCAGTGGGGAAATTGTTTGATGGCTTCAACATAGGACAACACCACTGGGGCGGCACAGCGAGGGAACACACTGGAGACTTTCAGTACTGCTTACTGCTTGCATGCTTAACTAAACTTTAACGGTTTCATCTTGTAGCTTTTAGCATTTAAAAGCAAGTACGCTGCTACAAGGGGTCATATCCTACATTTTTCTGTGTATGGATGCTAAAGTCTTCTGAATGGATATTTCAATGGACTGTCAATTGCAGCTCTGTGTTGGTCATTTCAGTTGACAGATTTTTGTCACGTTGCATTTCCTCTGGTGGGTTTGAGTTGGGCTGAATCATCAACCCCAATCGTCACTTCCTTGTGGAGTAAGCCACAGAAAGTCATTGCTGCAAAGGCTGGCTGTTTACAGAGAGCTGTATCAAAGCAAATTAATGGAAAGTTGTCTAGAAAGGGGAAAATGTGACATGAACAGGTGCATGAACAACAGGGATGACCAAAGCCTTGAGAGTATCTTCACAAACAGTGGCTGCAGCAAGAGCCATTCATGCAGGACATGGGCTACAACTGCCGCATTTCTAATATCAAGCCACTCATGAAGCAGAGACAACATTGGAAGCGCCTTGCTTGGGCTAAGGAGAACAAGAACTGGACTGTTACTCACAGATCTCTTTTCAGATTTCACAGTTTGTCATTGTTTGGGGTGCCATTCTAATAATGTTGGTATACTGTATTTGATCCAAGTCCAGAGTGAAACGCAGCCTAAAGTTAAAGCTTTGTGAAGAACTACCACCAAATGCTGTTTTGCTGACCATGATATTATTGGGCTTGCTTGGCCAACCAACTCCAGAGTTGATCCCCATAGATTCTCTTGTCTAGAGGAAGAGAATGAACACACAACCCAGCAATACAGACAAGATGAAGGCCACTATCAAATCAACCTAGGCTTCAGTAACATCTCAGCAGTGCTACAAGTTGATTGCCTCCGTATTGTGCTGTCATACTGTTGATGCATTAATTAATGGTAGAGGAGCCCCAACTACGTATTAAGTGTATAAATTGATATATTTTTAAGTTGGGACATTTCTGTATTGTGCATCCTTTTCTGTTTGATCTTATTAAATAGTCCAATAAATTGAAGTACTGGATTTCTGATTTTCTTGAGCGATAAGCTTGGGCTACTGATGATATTTTAAATTGTGGACTTTTGCCTCTCCTCTCTCCCTAGGTTGAGTCCGGCTCTGAAGCCCCCACAGAAGCACCACCAGTCCCTCCGGCCCCTGCCTCTCGCCCCCTGAGCCCCCGACAGCGGCGAGCCCAGAACCAAAATCGCGCCCAGAACCAAAATCAGAACCAACTTCGTCGGCCTGCCTTCCCAGCATTCCCTGCAGCAGCAGCCCAGCCAGATGGCAGCCACACAGGCTCGGCTGTGCTCATTGTTCTGCTCACACTTGCCCTTGCTGTGCTCGTCTTCCGCAGGATCTACCTGGCCCAAGAGTACAAATTCGACTATGAGCTCTGACTGATATCCACTTTTAGATCCACGTTAACTGCCACCAATCTCCACCACCATCCAGCCCAGCCCAGCCCAACCTGCCTGTCTCTCTCTCTCTCCATGGGCATCTCCATGAGTCCTTTCAGCATGCCACTCGGCCAGCCTAAGAGACCACAGTCCTTCATCGGGGCACATCCATGGCTGATAGAACTCCGCAGAACAAGTTAGAAACCCTGGAGAGAGGATTCATTTAGGGAGGGCTGAATTATGACCCAAAGCTTTTTGTTTTTGTGGTGGCTTCTGTTTTTTTTTCTTTCTTTCTTTCTTTCTTTCTTCCTTTCTAAAAATACACTCTTAAAAATAAAGGTGCCAAAAATGAATCTTTAAACCACTTTTGGTTCCCTCAAGACCACTTCAGTGGCTGGTTCTTTAAATTGAGGAACCTTTTTACAGTTTAAAGAACATTTCAGTAATATGAAGCTTCTATGCTTTTTTCCTAGAACTGTACATCAACACCTGGAACCAATTAGGATCCTTTATTTTTAAGACTGTAGACATTTGCCCTCATCTACTGGTTTCTTAAAAATGGTTATGTTATGTTGAGCCATGAACATAAGGGACTTCAAAGCCTCAAAGGGGGCTCAAATGCATGTGCTTATGGTCTGAAAAAATTACCAAACTGTAAAAGGTTCTAGCCAACGTTCAGCATAATAATTATTCATGATCCAATGTCACAATGGAATTGAATCTAATCTAATGTCAGCGGATTAATTAGATTTAGACAGTATCATGTGTGTATAAATCTATCATAATGCATTCAAACACTGAAGAACACATACGCACGTTGTGGCTGTCCATGCCAACTGAACCTCGACTTGAGTGTCCCATCCCATCCCAAGTTCAAAAGCGGAGCCTGTCGGTTTAGGTTTAGTGCTTTTAATTGTGACCAGGTCCTAGTCTAGAGACCCTGAAATGAAAACAGCTCAATTTAGTCTAGAATTCAACTGTGCAATGTAAAGCTGTTCTCATTTTTAACAAGAATGATTAAAATGAAGAATATAATTTGTGCAAGACTTTTTTTTCCCCCTTATTTCTTCTTCTGATTGATCTTCTGCTTAGGTAGTGCTCCTCACCTTGGAGGTGTTCCTCACCAACTCGTAAAATGTCTTACTGTTATATTTTGAAATGACTGGGGTTGTTGTGTATATCACATACAATTCAGAGAAACACTCAACTAAAACTATCCATCAGACAGTGGTCCTATGAAGGACTTGTGTTGGTTGCATGGCAGGCATTCTTTTTTTCTTGATTATGGTCTTAAAAAAATGATTAATTTCATTGAGAAAATTTTGCAGGATTTCCCAAATGGAATGCCCTTGACTTGTCCTGCTACTGGATCATTTTGACTTCTTCTTCTGGCTAACTGAGAAATTCTGCTTTGTGAACACGGAGACGAAAACGCTTGCATGAGCATGTAAAGAGGGACAAAGTTGGATTTAATGCCAAATTACACCCTACTCCCTATGTAGTGTACTATAGAAGTCACAAAATTACAGATTCTAAATCTCAATAGAGTACTATGTATTTGTAATAGAACAGTATTCACATTTATTCACATGTCAAAATCTGAAGTCTAGTATGAATACCAGCTTTATCAAACCAGTCAGCCGCTATAAGCAGCCTGATGACCAGCTTGGTAAAGTTGGAGAACTTCAACTCTTTCAAACTCAAATAAAACACACTATGCTGAAGAACTAACTAGCTTAACCAGCTTGCTTAACAGCATAGGGTATGTTTTGCTACCACCTTGACCATCAAAGACCAGCTCAGACAAATCTTAAAACCACCTACCAGCAAAAGCTGAGCTGAGTCTTGAGCTGGATTATTTAGCTGGGACACATATGGGCCAGTAAGTTTTGATGGTAGGCTAATGTTAAATGCATTAACAGTTTTTTTTGTAGATTACATATATTTTAACATATCTGCAGGAGAAGAGCATTGGTGTACAGGTTGGGGTGAGCGAAAACATGCTCTGGTTTCTGGGTCATAGACCATTTTTTGAGATCATCATGGATACATGGCTTGACGCCACTAAACTGTGCGTTTCTGTTCTAGTACTTTTCTAGCATCAACTAAAGGTAGAACTCCATGTTTCCAGCCTGTCTTGGATCTGTTAGATGTATGAGCAGAATGACCAGCTTGCATTTAAAAGATTACCCCATGCATTGCAGTGGTGCAGAAGCAGCCTGGACAGCAGGCTCAAGTACCAGCAGCTGGGAGAACGGTGTGAACTGAGGGAATGGATGAAAGGTGAGTTGTAAAGCTGTAAAACAGAGTAAATGCATTACAACATTCTACAACAGTGTGTCAAACTGGTTCCCTCCCACAACTGTGCTGAGATTAGTGTTTCCCCTCCTCGCTCAGAATTCAGTTCATGAAAGGTTTGCTAATTAGCGGATGGGTTGCGTCAGGTGTGTTTACTGAGGAGGAACATCAGTGTCTGTAATGACTGGAAGGAGCCCAGTTCTGCCCAGTGACTGCCTGTTCTAGAACAATGTAAAGGGTCCAGTCACACCAATGTCTGAGGACCGTTACTCACATATACAAATATTTTTGCCTCTCGTCCACATGGAAATGCCAGTTTTTGGTCACTGAAAATGGAGCTTTACGGAAATGCTCTCCAAGGTGGAAATTGAGGAAATCTGAACGCATGCATGAGTCTCGAATACCTCCTTATTTCATAACACTACAACCTCTACACGCAGACAGCGCTGGACCACCGTAGTCATGCTGGACTATAAGCCAGGTGATACTGGTCTAGCTTGGTGAAGTTAGTCAGCTGAACCATCAAACTCAAACCAAAGCATACCCTGTGCTAATCAAGAGCTATGCTGGTCAATTCGCTTGACCAGCTTGAGGTGACCAGGCTGTGTTTTTTTGACTTTTTTCAGCAGAGGTATCACATGTCTCGGAGAAAGAAGACCGAACTAAGTTAACTTTTAGCTTTGCTAACTCTTAGCTTTGCCAGAATGTGGATTGAAGTTTGTGTATGTTTAAAATGAAATGTATTCATGAAGATACCTTGGAGAAAAAGACGGAGTTCAAAGTGACAAGACAACAAAGAACACTTGCTAAGCTATGCCCAAATACATGGGGAATAGCTTAGCATGTGTTCTTTGTTCTCTTTACTGAAGATGTTTACAGTCCCAGGCCCTGCACATGCCTTGGTGGATATTTTGATTCCCCAAATAGGGGAGGGAATAATTCCAGTTTGGTGCTGCACCCTGATGAATATGAAGAAGTTTTTTTTTTTTTAATGCTAATATAATTATTAATGACTGGCTGAGCCATGTTTCTAACTTATTGAATTAATTTATCTTCATTATCCTTAGAGGTACCTCTGTGAGCAAGTCCTGTCATGCCGGTTGTATTTTGACATTGAAGGACCATTGACACATCAAAGTTTAAATCTGCTATATTTTACAGTACACCTTTTAATGTGGGGGTTCTTCAAGGTCTCTGTAGTAAAAGCAAAGCCTTGACAACTTTGGAATAGGGTTTACACTTTTTTCTATATAGCACCGAAAGTGGTTCCACTACTGTGACAAGCCAGACTAAGCCTTATCAGTACAATAAAGAGCCCTTTTGGCCAAGGATGTTGTTAAATGCCTGATAAGACATGTTCATCTTACACCAAATTACCTAGCGGTGGCCAGGATGCTCATTGTCATTCTTATCTGACCACAGCACACCGTCTAAGTGTCAGTCGTTTGCCACATTTCAGGTTTTCTCACATTGCAGCAGTAGGGGGCTTCTCCTGGGCAACCATCCAAAATGATGGTGGACACTGAGTCATCATCTCATGGCAGTGGTTTTTGAAAGGGGTTGATCCTTCTCTGGATTATGTTATCTGTTCATCTGCTCACTTTCCTTATTCAGAGCCTACCCGGACTCATTGGGCTCAAGGCAGGAACACCTCCTGAACAGAGTGCCAGTCCATTGCTGGGTACCATTCACACCCATGCACTCACACAGTTTTTATTATTATTATTTTACACAATTTTCTCCCCAATTTAGCTGAGCCACTGAACCCAACCATTCACTAGGAATCATGTGCAGTGCACCTGACATTAAAAGGGTGAGGACAAGCACATGCCTATTCCAACACATGAAGTCAGCCAATGCCAATGTGCACTCGGATGAAAATGCTGGATCCCTAGCTCTGACATATTAGCCAACAGATGTGTGGAATGAGGGGAGAGAGCATAGCTAATTGTGCTCTCCTGGGCTCCGGCTGCTGATGCCGAAGTAGCATGACCCAGGATTCAAACCTGTGATCGTCTGGCCATAGTGTCAGCGTCTTAGATCTGCTGAGCCTTCACCTGATGTAAAGATCTTTTACCAATGTATAGGTGCTAAGTTCTCACAACTCTGTTACAAACATGGTTCTGTGTGGAGTGTTCCTACATGGACATGAAGAGACCACATCAAACTGCTCATATTGCTCTTGTGGTCATTATAGTCAATTCCAGAGCAGGAGCCATGGCTTCTGTATCCAATCCCCAATCCAGATTTACGAAATACCACCCATTCATTCCTATTGCACTGAAAGGGACGCTATTAACCAAATCTGTTCTAGAACAATGTAAAGGGTCCAGTCACACCAATGTCTGAGGCCCGTTACTCACATATACAAATATTTTTGCCTCCCGTCCACATGGAAATGCCAGTTTTTGGTCACTGAAAATGGAGCTTTACGGAAATGCTCTCCAAGGTGGAAATTGAGGAAATCTGAACGCATGCATGAGTCTCGAATACCTCCTTATTTCATAACACTACAACCTCTACACGCAGACAGCGCTGGACCACCGTAGTCATGCTGGACTATAAGCCAGGTGATACTGGTCTATGGCACTGAAAGGGACGCTATTAACCAAATCTAGCACAGGAAATGGGCACCAGAAACCACTCCCTGGCACCGGAGGCAGGGCAGTACTAACCAATGCCATTGCAAGAGGCAGGACACTACTAGCAAATACCAGGGCAGTATAGGGCGGAGTTTTGCGCTGTTTGTCAAAGCATTGGCTCGTGATTCGTTGCCTCCCCCCCCCCACCCCCCCCCCCCACCCTTAACACAGACGCGTCGTTGCGCAGCGAGCCAATCAGCGCGCCCTTTCTCAAGCGGCTCGGAGACGCGAACTGCGACGCGCCCAAAAACTTTATCAGTGCGTGGTGCCGGACCCTCCTGCTCCACTTCTCTCAGCACGGCGATGCTGGTCGCCGCGCGCGTCCCTCCGTACGATGCCCAGAGCGCCTGACCGTACCGCTCCGCTCCTGCGTGGACTCCCGAGCCGGGCTCCATCATGCCTTACGCCGCCAAGCTGCTGCTGGTCTTGATCCTCTGCCTCACTGCGCTCGCCGAGGGCGGCAAGCATAAGAGCAGGAAACGGAGGTGGTCAGCAAACCTGGAAACTCACAAGCATGGAACGTATGTAGTGATTCGTTGCTCCTCGTTACTCTGCCCTTCTGCTTTCTAGTCTGGCTTGCCTGCGCGTCATGGTTTGGTCACTCTTTGTATTAACCGAGCTCTTCTGGACAGTCCACTTGGACACTGGCCATGTAAAAAGAACCATTGACTCGTTGCTAAATGCGCACTTCAGGGTGCCAAGACATTTAGCGCGCTTTTCCTGATCCTTAGGGGCGCTGGCCAGGGTGCTTAGAGCGCTGTACGTGGTGCTGTACGTGGTGCTGTACGTGGTGCTGAATGTTAGAATGTAATAATAATATTATTAAATGCGCTGTCCGTGGTGCTGCACAGCGCTGTCCATTAGATTTATTGCGCGTTTCGTAGTACCGTGGGCGCTGTCCGATGTCCGCGGTGCTGAAACGCGCTACTTGTGGTGCTTAGGTAGATTTTCTTGCTAAATACGGGGGGTTTGATTGCCTAAGGTAGAAATCTCTACTCCTTACCTATATGCCACCCTTTGCATATCTGTGATGTGTGTGTGTATTATAGCACTGAGACTTTATGCCGTGCGTAAAAGCCAGAGTGGCACACGCTGCTGCTCACAAATCCAGACAGCGTAACGCAGCTGAGAACATAAACACCGCCTCTGAGTAATCGAGTGTGTTGTGATACGGTAGGATTATGTGCGTGCCGGACGCGCTGCTAGTCAGGTCAGTTTGAAAATGCCCTCAGGAGGTGCTGCCTCACTACGTTTCGCCTTTATGGTGTTCAGTTCCTGCTCTGATGTCTGGACCAGAAACTGTCTGTGAATGACTTTTTTTATGGTTCTGACTGAAATAAGTGTTGCTGTATAAAACACATAAACAAAATGAATGAGGCAATAAAGCGATCTTTGGTGGTATAAGGAGCTGCTGACTGTTCCGAATGTTTCCGAAAGGTCCTTTTCCAACTTCTTATGACTGTTTTTTTGGGGGGAGGAATCTGCATTTTAATTTAGATGGAAAAGCCTAAGGGAGCTGTTGAAATAGAAATAAAATGAGCTCGGCTGGAAATAAACATGCATTTACGAGAGCATTGTTTCATGCCAGAGAGGAGCTGCATGTCATTGCTTATTTCGAATGACAGCCCCCAGGGTGATTTTTATGTGCAATATCTTGCACTAACATTCAGGGGAACCAGTAGGATGTCGGTGAGAGATGAAAGTCGTTTTTGATCATGGCACATGGCCATTTCGGATGATCTTCTGATGATTTAGATGCACACCATGACCTCCCTTTGGGATAAGCAGGCCAGCGTCTAGACAGGAAATGCCAGATTCGGTTGTTACCCAACTGATAAAGTGTCATTTATAGTAGCATAACCTTTAAAGTCATGTGCATAAGTCTTTGGACTTGACACAATTTTTGCATTTTTGCTTTTGTACAGCACCTCAGTGAATTCGAATTTAATCAAGATGTGACTTGCAGGTTTGAGTTTCACAAATATATTACATTAAGGATTTCTGCCAAAGACTCAAAAGTAATTGGACAAACTAACATAATTATAAGTCTAAAGCTGGTTTTTAATACTTTGCAAATCGCAAATACTTTGCGATTAATGACTAAAGGACATCACCATAAGATGAGTTTCCTCCCCTGAGATACTTTGCTAGGCCTTTACTTCAGCCACCTTCAGTTGCTGCTGTTGTTGGTCTTTCTGCCTTCAGCTTTGTCTTCAGTAAGTAAAAAGCTGCTCAGTTGTGTAGAGGTCAGCTGACTGAGCCATTGGATAGCATTCCATTTCATTTGCCTTAAGGTTGCTTTCATGGTATGTTTTGGGTCATTATCTATCTGTGCTATTAAGCACTGTGCTATCGGTTTTGCCACATTTAACCTGATCTGAGCAGAAAGTACAGCTTCCCCTACTAGTACTATCAACAGTCACATCATCAGTAAACACCAGTGACCCAGTTCCATTGGCAGCTATATATGCCATAAAAGTGCCTCCACCATGTTTGACAGATGATTCGGAATGCTGCAGATTGTAAACCATTTACGATGGGTTTGTTTTGTTTTGTTTTGTTTTTTTTGGGGGGGGGGGGCTTGTATACTAATGGTGGTCACATTCACTTGTGTCAATGCTTCTTTGGACCACATATTGAGAGTTTCCATAAACAGCTGCCAAAAAGAAATCCAGCACTTGGAATTAACTCCAGACCTTTAATGTCCTTCATTTATCATCAATAAATGAGGGAACATGCCACACTAATGATTTTTTTAGTTTGTTAAATTAGAAGGACTGGGGAACAATATCTGTAATTCCTAAACGATTAATGCAATCGCTAAACCCTTTAAACCATTTAAACCCTGTAAAGCTTTACCTTAAACCCCTTTAATTAAAGCACTCACATCTTAAATGCTTCATTTCAAATCCATTGTGGTGGTGTATCAGAAGCAAAACATGGACCTGCTGTATGAAAAGATGCCATTTATAACAGTGCAATATTATTAATAGTGCAACATTTATAGTCATATAACATTTAATAGTGTGTTGTTTATGATATGCCTTTAATAATATTTCATTTTTATGGCAGTCTTTTATTTAAAGCATTTAACTGTAACATTAATGATATTGTGTAATTTCCACTACTGCAACATTTGCGGTGAGTTGTAGTTAATAATAAATATAATAGTAACACTAAGCTGTGTGTGACATTGTAATGAAGTGGAAAAAAATGTCTTGCAGCCCACTGTCCAAAAAAGTGGTTGATGGAACCAAGACTCGGAAGGTGAAAACGGACCACTTACTACGGGTAGAAGATCATGATTTTACCATGAGGCCAGCTTTTGCAGGTAAGACAATGATATTCAATGTATTTTAATCCATTTCTTCTTGATAAAACTGTGAGTAAGATAAATCCCAATAAATATAGCAAATATAATACATGAAATGTTACACATAAAAGGAAATCGTTTCTCTACTTTTGAAGGGTTAACAACACTGAAACCAAACTAGTACCCTGTTTTTAATGTGTCCTTTCCAATACCCAGACCTAAACAGTCCCGACTAAAAACTCAGTCAGAACAAAGGTCATTTGCACACATCCCTGTTGCTAGTTTGGACCATGCCTTCCACTCATGATGATTTGGGAGAGCACTGTAAGAGATGGGAGAGTAGGTGGCTGGAGTTTAGGTGGCTTCTGCGTTGTGGCAGGAAGCCAGTGTATGTATACAGAGTAAGCCATATGTATGTATACATGAGAGGGAGGAAAACTTAGGAAACCCCCTGAAAATAATATATTTAAACACACAGACATTTGTACTTATATATATAATATAACTACAACTGAAGATGTCTTTTAAAAATAATTTGTAAAATATAATTAATACAAATTAAGACACCCTCACATTTATTACTACTTCAATTGCCTAAAATCAGAATCAGGTGCAACACCTCAGCTGCAGATGATTAGAACATTATTAGAGGGGATTTTATTTAAACCTCAGACATTTAGTTTGGTAAAGTGAGTGGTATCACCATGGTGAGATCCAATTAGCTCCCTGAGGCCTTCAGAAAGAAGGTTGTACATGCAGATGAGTCTGGTAAGGGATTTAAAAAAAAGATCTTCAATAGAAGACAGAAATCACCTGCTTCACTGTCCAATAAATAATTTACTAGTGCAACAACTTTTAATATGGCCAGGTCAGGCCATCCTAGCAAGTTGAGTCAACAAAATGCATAAAGAAGCCTCCAACCATCCTAGAATGTTATCACAGGATCTACAGGTAGCTCTTGCCACAACTCAGATCACACATGTTTGATTTTCAAGGAGAAAATCCTTGCTGTCAAAACAATAATAAGACTAAAGTTTTCCAGAGAACATCCAGACCAAGACACAGGGATATCCAGAACAATGAGCTTTAGGGTAATGAATCCAAAGTGCAATTTTTTGGAGACAGTAAGAGAACACATAGACATCGGACACAGCATTTGATCAGCTGTGAAGCATGAAGGTGGAAATGTCATGGTTTGGGGGGGCTGTTTTTCTGCAGCAGGGTCTGGAGAGCTTTCCGACATAGAATCCAGTAGGAAGTCTTGACTGTATTAGAGAAGGCTTGAGGGAAATGTGAGACCAACTGTCTAAAGACTAAAGCTGAAAGAATTCTGCCTGGAGGAGTGGGAAACACTTTCTCCCAGCTGATGTCAGAGACTGGTAGATCATTAAATGAAAAGTCTAACAAGTTATTTTAGCCAAGGGGGGAAACACCAACTATTAGGGCATAGGGTGTCCTCACTTTTTCCTCACAGGAAAATTGCATTTTTATTAATTACATTTGACAAATGATTTTTAAAAATGATTTTCTTCCGTTGAATGTTTTTATATTACCTTCATCTCATAATATTGCATAGATCAAATGTCCATTTGTTTAAATATAAAAAAGACTAAGTTTTTCATGGGGTGTCCAAAGTTTTTCACATCATATGCTGTGGGCCTTTTAAAATACACCTGGGGTAGTTTTCAGCCGGTCATCTTTTGGTGTTAACTCTGCTGCCCACTAGGGGTCAGGCAGCTGTGGAGACTATTTCTGTTGCCAAGAAGTCATTAAGTTATATCTCAGACACATGATGTGAACCTTTGATCAAATGAGACCAGCTGTCTTCCCAAAGAAATAACAGCTGCTGTGGCATTATGTGCAACGAAGGCCTTCCACAGTTTGCACCAAAAGCACTTGTGTGTGAGTGAGAATGGATACCTGTTATTCACACAGGGAAACCTGTCTGATCAGATCTGACAGCGTTGATAAAAGCACCTTAATTTGACTGTCAGTTATCGTACGTGTGAAGTCCGTTCCTGTGGGGCTTCAGATCAACCACGCATTCACTGTTGAAACATCAAAAGGTGGAAACAAAGGATCCACAGCATGCATCTCTCGCTCTGCCTTTCTCTCTCACTCTCTCTCACTCTGTTTTTCGCTCTCCCTTTCAGTCTCACTGTCTCTTTCTCATTCTTTCTGTTTCACTCTTACTGTTTTCATTTCTCTCTCTCTTTCTCTGCTTCTATCTCTCCTCTCTGTCTCTCACTCACTTATCTCTCCTCATTCCCCATTACTTTTTCTCAAAGCATTCCATCACTCTCCATCACGTCACATTTTTCTCTCTCTTTAAAGCATGTAATCTCTCATTGCAATCTATCGTTGTGTCTCTCTCTGTCTCTCTATAGCACTCCATGTCTCTCCCTCTCTCTCTCTCTCTCTCTCTCTCTCTCTCTCTCTTCCCACTTCTCTCTCTCTACTGTTTCTCTCTGTTTATCTTTCCTCTCACCCTGTTTTCAAAGCATTCAATCTCTTTCATTCTCTCTCTCTCTCTCTCTCTCTCTCTCTCTCTCTCTCTCTCTCTCTCTCTCGCTCTCGCTCTCTCTCTCTCTCTCTGTGTATTTGGCATGCACAGTCTGGCGTCCAGAAATAGCGAGGTGCGGAGTCTTTGCCTGTCTCTTCTTATTCAAACATAATGAAAAGGTTTCATGTTCGGGAGCGGAGGGGTCTTTTGAGCGTGTCTGAGATGGTTTGGCTGGAGTTGTCCCAGTTGCAGTGTTCGGCGGCTTCTTCAAAAGGTGGCGCGTGGTGCAGTGTGCTGCTCCTCTAATGAAAGCTTCTTACACAGGGCTGCTCTGAGAGCGCGGGAGGAGCCGTTATCTCTGCGGAAGGCCGTGAGCCAGCAGGGGGTCTCGGTACAGGGGTGGAAAATAGCGGAAACTCAACTGCCGAATCCCATTGGAGGGAAGGCGTCATTGTCCCTGCGTGCTCCCTAAACCACTTTGTGGCATGGCCTTATCTCAGGGAGCGGGAGAAAAGAACGTGCTTAGTTAAATTCAAACAATGTTACCAGTGTTGTAGAATTACAGCAAGTGCTGTAGAACTGCGACTTGTGGAGTCTGTGGTGGACCTTTAACGTTAAAGTGTCCAAAAGTCTGTGGACACCTGTTTATCCAACCTTCCTAACAAATCAAATGAAGTAATGGGGAGTTAAGAGCCTCTGCTCTTCTGGGAAGGCTTTTCACTAAATGTTGGAACATTGCTGTGAGGCATTTGATTGTATTCAGCAAAGAAACTTCTATTGAGGTCTGATAATGATGTCGGACGACTAGTTCTGCCGCCCCAGAGAAGATTGCATTGTTCCACAGCCCAATGCCAGGGGTCTTCATAGCCTACAAGCATTGGACATGGCTAGGCTCATATGCAGTGGCTCCACAGCGTCCTATTCTCTTGCCAGTGCTTTTCTATAAGGATTATACAAACTATGTGAGGTGGTAGATGTTGAGGACCAGATGTACCCTCATTGTTTTCCACTATTATAACAGCAAGTTCTTCAAAGTGTTTGTATTCCACCGCTTTTGCTCTTCTGTTTGGAGCTAAAAACAGGCCTTGCGAGGCTGACAGAGGAATAAAAGCTCCACACAGATAACATATTCTCTGTGTATTCGTAGCCCACAGGTAGAAAACATCTCATTGAACCTTCCCCTTATCAGCATGACTCGAATCTTCTGAACTGGAGCAAACAATGTGGCTTAATCCCATCCCATTGGGGGGAGGGGTGTGTGTTATGAGTCTAAATATATTTCTGTACGGTTTCTAAGAAGGTCCCCCAAAGCTGCACCATGAGCAGCATGCTCTAATGCAATGTGCATAACCTTAATCTGAACACAGATAACCACTGCTGGATTAAGTGCGTCTGATCCACGAAGGAGAAGCACTCTGCAGCTATTAGGTGTAATGGATAGCTGAGGCTTTTTTTTTGAGAGAGAGGGGGGGTGGTTGATCTATTTATTTATTTATTTGTTTATTTTTCAAAAACATGCACAGCCCAAGTTTCATAGCACATGGTACTGTGTTTAAAATGCTGCGGAGAAGGCGAGTAAACCACTGGGCCCTTTTTAAGCAGCTTTATGCGCCACTGCCCACAGATGCCAGTTTTGAAACCCCATGCTGGTGACAGTGAGTTGGATTATGAAGGACGTGGCCCTGGTGCGTGTTTTGTTGTGGTTGTGAATAGTTCTGCTTAACATGCAAGATACTTTTTTTTACACACCATTAATGTATTTCTAGGCTGCTGAGCAACTGTTGGAGAAAGGAATATTGCAAACAGAATATGGACACTCTTGCTGTTGGTGACACACTCTGGTTTCAAAAAACACATTTTTTAAACGAGGAAACTCATTTACATTAGAACAGTATACAGACAGCTAAGAGTATTGTGCTCTAGAGTTTTCTTCTCCACACATTTCCCAACACAGTGCTACAAGCTCTCAGAGCTGTTAAATTTGGTAGTTATGTTGAACTTGCCATCACCTGAACATCCTCATTCCTCAATTAACCCACTACATCACAGCAGATCCAGTCATGTTCATCCCTTCCAGCACATCTAAAACATCTGATAAACATGAGTGTATGTCACATGTGCATGCATCTGAGTGATTCTCAGATGGACTGCCAGTGTGGTTCCTTTCGATGACTGGTAGGACAGGTAGCTCATATACATTACCTATGTTTACTCAGCTACATTTACTCCAGTAAACATTTTGTTGGGTTGTTCTTCCTTTGGCTCCCAAAAGCTTCTTAGTGTTAAGATCATCTTAACAGGTAAAGAGAGGGTTCTGTGCAATGCTCACTCACCCATTCAAGACCCGTCTTTGTGCTGAGATGCTATTGGAAAACCCAGCCCTGTGCTTTTTCAATTTATAGCACTTATAATACTTCTACTCCAATATGTTTGAGCACCTCGATGGCGATCTAGAGAGCTCCAATGCAAAGATAAAATGATTATCGATGCATTGTGTAATACGTCTTAGCCTCCTTAGTAGCCTCAACTTAGAGGCCAACTTAACCTTTCTTGTGATGCCCGGTTCCTCTGATGCACTCTGATGTGGCTCTAGTTTTGGAGAACATGAGAAGCTAGCTGCCACTCATCAGTGATTTTCTTCACTGATTCCATGACTTTGGTTTTGGTCTCATTGTAGAAGTTGGGAATTACTGTGTCAGTAAAATTGTTATACATTGTTGTATTTTGGCTCCAAAGTGCACAACATAGCACTGGAGCCCTGGTTCTCAAAAACTGAATACGGACGCAAATCCAACTAATAAAAGTTGTGATAGAGTTTGTAGTTGGCTTTCCCCTTTCTGATTTGGTGGAAGCTTTGACATCAATTGCTCGCTAGTCCTTTGTTTGGCTGCAACAAAAAAAAGGCCCATGCTTGCTTTTAATGCAGAGGGTGCCAGTCATATTTCTTGCTTATCTATCTTGTTTCACTCTTATGTGCATGTCACAGACTGTCCAGGCACTGCACTTCCATACTTCTTGAGATCTGCCTTTTGCTTTCTGTCAACAATAAGCTATCATTTAAAAAAAAGTCCTTTTTAGATGATTGGAAATAGATTCAGAATCGTCGTCTGCATCAAGCTGCATCTAAGAGCGCAATTTTACAGTAACAGTGATTAAGGAGTGTTTTAAGCTGCTATTTCTTAACTTGTTTCAGAAAATGCTTTTACTTTTACTTCAGCAATATCTTGACTTCAGTATTTCTTTAGGCAATCTGTACTTTGCTAGCTAGATAAATAATGGCTTGTCATCAGGCAATTGCTTGTTCTTAAATATCATTGATGTTTTCTATGTTGCTGCCTTTTAAGCCCTTTAAGGAATATGGAAAAAATCCAAAATAGCGTAAAATAACATGTGTTTCCTTAAACGTCAAACAGGGTCAAACTGAGAACCACTGGCCAAAAAATTCTTCTCATTCTAAAAATGAAAGGTGCCTTGCATATACAAGATGCCTTACATATTCTTTCCAAATAAGAGGGTTATGGGAGGAACTCTTGATAATCAACAAGCTATTGCAGGAATCTCCAACTAATTTCATCAAGCACCATACTTTATATATCATACAATATATAACTGTTGTCCAATGAAAAATATGTATGTCCATTTTTAGTTTTCTCCATGGTTTGAACCCTGTAGCTGTGTAAATCATTATGGATTAATGGACCAATAAAAAATCTCTAAATTGCTTGGACTAAACTCATATTGTTCATTGACTACGAACATTTTTGTCTTCTCTTGTAAAGTCACCATTTGTTTTTCATTGGACAGTGATGTGTTTTGTCTGTATGCATATGCATGTATTTAAGTAACTGAATGTATTTATTAATAAATAAATGATGGAATAAATACAAAGTCAATAAGTCTTTGTATTTGTGTACACAAATTGTGTTGTGCACTTAATAGCTAAAATAGTTGCCATTGAAAAGCTAAAGTTCCTTGAAGAACCTACAATATAAACAAATGGTTCCTTGACGCACCCTAAGATGTTCTAGACCATGCTGGATAAAACTGTTCCTCAAGGAAACCTTACAAATCTATTAAGTTCCACAGAGAGGGGCCTGTTTTAATAGGGTGCCTGGAGGCTCTCTAAAGGGTTCTAGGGTGAGCTAAGTATAAAAATAGTTCTTTTCCGATCCCGAAAGAAATGGCAGGTGTGCTTTAATTTTTCTCTTTTCTCCAAGTCTTTTAGCTACTTTTATTTTTTGACAGTGGTATAAAAAAGCCAGATAAGAAACTGAGCAAGGCTCACTTCTGTGGGGCCACTAGGAATACCCAGTCAGTCCTGTGGACTGGGACTTGAACCAGCAAACTTTCAGTTGCTTCCTCACCTCGGGGGGCAACCAAGAATACACAGTCAGTCCTGGGATTTAAAGTATCTACTTGGCAACTTCAGAGAGATTCTGCTCTCACTACACATGGCTCTCTGTAGCGGACTTTTATGGGAGTCGTTCTGGTCCGTGGGGAGGAGAAGTGTTGTGCGTTTGCTAGCTTTATAGCTAAAGCTGAATACATCATCCTAAAGTAGACTTTTGTTGTGCTTTGGTACGAGTCCTTTTGAACCTTAAAAGAAATACAGAACGTGTATGAGGTCTGGGAGGCGTCCTACATTGCTGGATTTGTCGGTTACTGAGCTAAACTGCTATTTAAGGCCGGCTTCTTTTGTTGGGCTCGGAAGAAGTTTGAAGCTGCAGTGTTGGAGTTCTGTTGAGAGCTACTGTAAAACTTCTGCAGCTCACATTTCCTGCTTTTGAAAGATATTTAGGTTGGGCTGAGAAGAGCTTTTTGTAATATTTTAAGAATTTGTCTGTCTTTCTTGTGTTTTTCTTACTTTGTAATCCACTTACTGTATAACACTTGTGATTTTATGCAGTTTTCATATGACAATTTGCCAACCTCTGATGATGCATTGGAGTTATCTTAACAAGCGCTTGTTGCTTCTGTGCAATGCCTATTCAGAATGAAGCAAATTCATTTTAGAGCATTTTTGTTTAGTTAAGTTAAGTTAAAAGTTTGCACTCACTTTTTTTGCTCTGCATCTCAGTTTGGTCAACAATACAAATTTAAATTGAGCCTCAAAAACATTAGTAAATAAGGTAAAGCTGTGTTTTTTAAGATTATAAATTTGTTTACTTCTGCGGGTTAGGACTCCCCCTATCACATGATGCCCTCAGATTGGGAGGCTTTTGACATTGCAGCACAGAGCGCTTGCTGGGATTTGAACTCACTCTTTATGAGCAGCAGTTCGACCGTTGTGCCACTTTAAAGCTGTGAAATTACACTGCATAATAACACAGTTCTGAGTAAATGTAACTTTCCATTCTTTCTTGAACATGGGAATGTACACGTTTTCACAGCTCTTGCAGTCTTACTTCCTGCCTGCCTCCCTAGACACAGCAAATCATATGTTCAAGTCCCCAACACCCCAGCCCTCCATGTTTAGGAGTCTGTTAATAGGAAAGTTTCCTCCATTTGAAAAGGGAAGTTCTAACCTACAGATACAGGGAATAAACAATACACAATTGGATGAAGGGAATGGGCTAAATGATTACTACCAAGTTTTTGAGTTGGTACTTAAAATGTAGACCCAAAAATTATGAGAATTGTGACTAAACTAAGATGAGTAAAACACTTAAGTGATCAAGTTACTTCACCATCTTAGGTTGGCCCTAAAACATTGGAAGCAAACATTGGAAGCTGGAATCTGTTGGTACTGTTGTGTCTGATGAGACTGAGGGTGTCCATGTCCATGTTGTTTTTCCTGACGAGCCCGTCAGTGAGTTCAGTGAGTGAGCGTTGCACGGGGAAGGCCGTTTTCCCCCTCCATCTGTCCAGATTAGGCTGGCGAAGCTTGCTGATGACCCGTCTGGATTAAATGCACGCAACAATCTCCTGACCTGCGACACCCGTTCGCAGCTGTTAACGAGGCGATGGCCGGAAGGCCACAGGAAAAGCAGCCGCTTGTCCTCGGATCCACTACTCCCTCCCCTCCCTTTTCAAAGAAAAATGATGTAATAGCCACGTCTTAGACAGGCTCTGAAGCATAGAAGCGGGATGTGTCACGTTTCTGCACATGCTCCCACAATGTGCCTCCTTGCGAGTGTTGCAATTGGTCCTGAGAGAAAGTGGACAGATCTTTTACTCTCCTGCTGTAGCGTTATTCACCTTATTTACATCAGCATTCCAATCCGTTTGTACAGTTTAAAATAATCAGATGTAGAAAGTGATGAGATTAGATTTTGTGTTTGTTGACTTTGACTAAGGTTGGACTGGTTTTGGTGTTTCGAGTTGAGTAGGGTGGTCTGGATTTGGTGCTTCAGTCTGGGTGGGGTGAAATGGTTTTGGTATTTTGGTTTGAGTAGGGTGGTCTGGATTTAGGGTTTGGTTCAGTAAATGGGGTGTTGTGGTGGATTCCGTATGACCAGGGTAAAGTGGATTTAGTAGAACCTTTTAAGGATACAGCAAGTATCTTTCTTTGCATTCAAACAAGAAAGCAGCCTTCCTCTCCTTTTCTTGGTCTGATGGCTACTGAGAGAACAAGGAACTTAAGTACCTGGCCAGTCCTCTTGACAGCTCCATTCCACACTCTCCTCCTACAGTGCTGCATTAGGCCAGAAATGTACTCAACGCAAGTGCCAACGTTCAGCCACTGCTCTGTAAAATTCTGGACAAACTCGACGTGCGTTCTTACTTTACTGTGGCACTCAGTGGGGCAATAGGGGTCATGACAGTTGACTGGACCAACACATGCTGACTGGACCAACACATGCAGCGTCTCCTTGCAGCAATGCTCAGAATGCAGCTCATACTTATGCTACGTAATGAAATGCGTTGTGACACTGGGAACTTATAGCTCAAAGCATCCGCGTTCACGTCCTTGCGTGAAGGATGTTTCAGGCCTTAAAGTAAACGTCTTTGGAGAAAATAATGAATTCTTAATGCATGAATAGTTCTTTAAAGATGTAAATAGAGATATATGAGTGTGAAGTAGTTTAAAGGGATACTGTTAACTGTTGCTCCAGTAGAAAAAAACAACATGAGCTTCAAGAGCTTTGGCCACTGTTAGTTTCTCCATTGGCTTTTACACCCTGTTTTACATAATTATTCATTGGAAACAATTCCAATGCAATACTAGCCTGAGTCCATGCAACAAAGCAAAATGAACACTTGTGAGATTGCAGGTGTTTTTCACCTAGCTATAGCTGAGAGGCAAAATTACACTTATTACAACTTGCCATTGTCTGTTCTTAATGGTCTTGAACACTGTGGTGGTTATTAGGAATATGAATATGAATTACTTCAATTGTTTTGGGTTTTCAGAAAATGCGTTGTTGCCTCTGGCGTGACACTCCTGAAAAACAGAGCCTTGAAGAAATATGAACTGACAAATTCAGATGAACTAAGACTGTCATGCTTCGTCCTGATATGACCTCGTCTATCTCAGCTGACTCCCCCCCAGCTCTCTTTCTACATTCTGATACTCGTCCAGGCAATTATATCCCTCTCGATTCAAAGCACGGGCTTAATTGAGTCAGGAAGCGTAAAACCTTTTTTTATTCTTTACGGGAGACAAAATATCCGATTGTAGCGAGTCACGTCAATAACGCTGGCAGTCAGACACACACCTCCAAGCTGTGAGTCAGATATTTACCTGGGGTTTTCTTGACATTTCACTGCAGCGAGTTGCATTGCAATGATCCTATAGAGGTATGAGAGCGTTTCAGAACGGCAAAGTGACCCGAGGATACTCTTCATCTCTTCCCTCCTCTGTGAACTTGTTACCCTTCATTCGAAACAGCAGATGGAATTCCTGTGTAATAACTGTAAAGGGAATTAAATCGTCTCTTAAATAACAAACCCAATCCACCAGTCTAATCCAGAGTTCGCACTCTAGGCGCTGATCCAAGTTCAGAGCTGGCGTGCATTTCCATCAGCAGGTGGCAGGTGGTCCCACGGCACTGACCCGGGAACAGCCTCGGCAGTCCAGCTCCTGACCTTTCACCGTTACAAATTAGGCAGCTAAACTGATACAAGAATAGGGGAAGTGACCTAGGCAGGTGCGTTATTGCTACAGGTGCCTGCAGCGCACGTACCCGCGTGATAGATGGCATATGGTGCCAGTGAGGTTCGCGTGGGCACACAGCTGGAACAGGGCAGGAGAGTTAATGTCATCGCTTCCAGGTAACAGAGAGACTAATGATAGGCTTTGCCACGCGTTGCATAATAGAGTCAGGAAGCTGGCACAATGGCATGACGGATCAGAGATGAGATCACAAGCCCACGTGCTGGGAGAATGTCAGCAAGCGTAGGTGTGATTCATGTGTTTACAACAGAGATATTTTAAAACTGAACCGCCTATCAGCTGATGGATGCAATTGGCTGCAACCCATGTAGACTGGCTGTGTTGGATGTGGTGTGCGAGTGGTACACTCTTAAATATAAAGAGGCCAAAAGGGGTTCTTTAGAGCGACGCCACTGCAGAACTGCTTTTGGTTATCTGAAGAAACAGGATTCAAAGGATAATTATTTAAAGGGCTCATATCGTTACAAAAATACATTGTTGCCATTTTTTAAGAGTGTGATGGAAAAAATAGAATCCTTATTTACATATTCAGCCTATAGCAGTTTAGCTCCGCCCACTGAAGTTATAAGGAGTGTTTCAGCCTGAACTGCTTTCTGAATGAAGCACAATGCAGAGCAACCTCTCAGAACAGATTAAATCTTAATCTTAAAGGCACAGTAGAGATTGGAATGTGGACATTTGATATGAATTTTGATTTATAAGCCCATACATAAAAAAATAGAATGCAAGAAAATTGAGGAATATGGGCCATTAAAAGAACAATTTTTGGAAATAATAAAATGTCTTGACATTATGTCCAAGTGAAAAAACACCTGGATGTAGCATGGGTTGGTGTCTGAAGTAACTAAAGTTAAATAATGTTAGTGCAGACCGGTCATCTGGAATTTCAGGAATTGTTAATCTTGTCAGGGCTGGTCTTTTCCCCCAATCTTGGTATTGTATAGCCTATATCTATCATTCATTGCCAAAGCATAGATAGAAAGAAGAAAAACTGCTGTCAGCCCTGAGGTCTGCAGATGTTTCTGAGGACACCCCTCCTTAACAGAAAATTCTCAAGCTGATTTTTGTTGCCAGTCCATCCATGGTTTACTCCTTACATACACATACACACACTTCAGTGCCTCACTCTAATACTTCACCCACATTTTAGTTTCATTTCAGTTACTGAGTAATACACCTTAAGAGTAGTACCTCTATGAAAATGTCTGATTCTGTCTTTGGAAGAATTCTGATTTAGAATAATTCAACTAGCAAAATAGCAAACCCAGTGGTTTCTTTAGTGTCATCAAGACCAGCCAGAACAGTAATGATGACAGTAAAAACTAAACCCAAACCAGTGAAAGTTGCCAGAACTCCAGATATTTACAGAACTTGTAGTCCAGTATTTCATCTGGAGGCTCGGTACTAACAAGAAAGTAGAAGATTCAAATACTGTTCTTCGTAATGTAGCTTAATGAGTGTATTAAGCTGCTGACCCACACAGCTGGCTGGCTGAAAATCATGTAAATGTAATTAGCACACATGCTCTACTGCTTATATTCCAGTGTTGATCAAAGAAACCATATACAGAGTCTAACGAGAGCAAGACAGTCGCTTCAGTAGCCCTTACAAAGGCCCTATAGCAAACGTTCTTAGCCAGGCATGCAAAAACACAGCTAAAGTTTTGGGCTTTAATTTGCTCTACTTTTAACTATTAAGATAACTGAACAAGACACTGATCTCACCACCACTATTCCTCAGATAATTGTACAAGTGAACGTTGAACAAGGGAACATGATTCTCCCAAAAGATATTCGCTTGGTGCTTTGTTCATAGTGGTGAGAGCACGGATCATCCACATGTGTTCCACTGGGTAACTGCAATCACCATTTCTAGACCCATCTAGCCATTCAGTGACCTCTTGTTCCTTGGGTAATGGAAGCATCCTGAAAGAGATCATAATTTTTTATTGTATGATAAAAATTATCATTAGCAATTGTTCATTTGTACTGTTTTAAAGTGACCTTAAAACACAACAGTGCAGCTGTTTTTCAGACCTGAAAATCGTATCCCACTTTTCTTGTGGAAACAGTCTGATTACAGCCTAGAAATTCCCTGAAAAAACACACAAAGAAAAGCTTCTCTTCTGTTTTTCCTTACATTTCACTTGCGTATCAGATTTATTGAATGTGTGGCCCATTTTTTCTTGCCTTTTCCATAGATCTAATACAGATATCAGTCTCTGTTCCTGTTGAAACACTGGCCAGTTAAACTGTCTTTGTGACTGAAACTCCTCCACTCTGTACCTCTTTCAAAGTCACTTAGATATTTTCCTCTTGATCCAAAATTGGAATCTGGTGGCCCTGCTCAACATTTTATACATGCTGCACGGAGCACTATAGGAAATGTTAAATTGTACCAGGCATTACACCTTTCTGGAAACATCTGCACTTGTTATGTTTCTACATGTATTTATTTATTTATTTATTCTGTTCAATCATCACCTGCCTGTATACTATTTTAAGCACACTCATAACAATGATAATTATATAGCAATCAGCTTGGCTGCCAACGATTAACTAGGTGACACATAACGCTGCATATATAGCAAGGAATGATGGTCAATGAAGATTAATCAATGTCCATAACTGTGCTCTTGTCTCCAGGTCCAGCAGTCCCTGTGGGTGTAGATGTCCAGGTGGAGAGCTTGGACAGTATCTCAGAAGTGGATATGGTGAGACCACAATCCCCAGACCTTATATCCACATCTGGCTACATAAATGCTTTTCTTTTAGACAGATAGAATTCCAGTTTGTATTAGTGCTTCTGTATGCTTGATACATGCAAACCCAAAAGGAAAAGGAAACCCAAGGAATTATCTTCTGGAATCTCCTAAGATGATGACATGCATGCTAGCTCCAGTTTTATGATTTTTCCGGTGTAAATGCAGCATTTGTTTTGTTGTTGTTGATTCATTTCACTAATCAGGTCAGCGACCCCATCATAGCCCTTAGACAGCTCTTTCTCTCCTCTAAGTCTGGTTTTGTTTCTATTCTTCTTCTGCTCGACTTTACCACAGCCTATGATACAGTCAATCGTAACGTACTAATCTTCCCAGCCACTTCCCAGTATCGCCATTACTGGCACTGTTCTATCCTGGTTCAGATAGGCACCAATGCTGCTCCTATCATTTAGGGTATTCCTCAAGGATCTGTTCTTGACCCTCTGCTTTTTTATCATCAATATCCAGCCCCTTGGAGACATCATTTGTCATCATGATCTTAAATTGAATCGTTATGCTGGTGACATTTAAGTTTACCTCAGCATCAAACCCTCAGAACCATTCTCATCCTGTATTCAGGAGTTAAGGGACTGGTTTAGCACTACCATTCTAGTTAAATGCTAAGAAGACTGAATGTACGACTGTTGGCACCAAAGTCAGTCATCTCCTCATACTCGGATTCCATACTTGCTGTTGATGACACTCCCGTCAGTCCACCCATCACTGCGTAAAGTCTTGGTGTCTTGTTTGACTTCTGTCTCACATTTAAACCACACATCAAATCCTTGACCAAGCCAGCCTAATTCCCTCTGCGCAATATTGCTTGACTTGACCCTGTGCTGTCTTTTAAAGATGCCTTTATCACATCTGATTAGACTGCATGGCCTTGCACATACTTATCTGCCAGAACTACAGTCCCATCGCAAAACTTATGGTCCTCTGATTTAGTCTTTGTAGCTGTCTCCAGGTTCGAGTTGTCCACTATGAGTGGCAGATCACTTCTCTGCTCCTCTGCTCCTTCTCTCTTTGAAACTCTTTACCATTATCTATTCAGTCCTGTACTTCTAATGTTACCCTCAGGGTCCAACTCAAAATCTTTTCTCAGTATACCGCAACATATCACTCACAACCACCACTTTTGACTCTTATACAAAGGGCTGTTGGTTTAATGTTGGGGAGTCTGGGGTTTATGTGTGTCAAAATCTATATTTGATTTAAAACATTTATACAGTATATTATTAATATAATGTGCATTTTTTATGTAGTTTTTAATTAATGACTTTTTATCCATCTGCACATTTACTCTTGGCTCAGTTGCGCCTCTAGTGCATGTCAGTGTACCTCCTAAGGTGATTTGAGCAAGTGGATAGCTCCTGTCTCCAGTGTATCTCTGTTGGCTTTTTTTTTAGATTGGCTTTTTACAAGTGCATAGCTGCCTGATAAACCCAAGATGTAAGTACACATAAAAAAAGTTGTTGAGGAATGTTTGATATTTACATGATAAAGAAACTGGCCAGACCTCTTGCCTAATTTGCTATGTTTTCTCCGTATACCACATATAGTGGTTTTGGGGCAGTGGTGACCGTACACTATGGTACAACTACAGTGTATTACTCAGTAACTACAGGGATTCTGTACAAGCTGGTGGGGCTATTCTTTGCTAAAAGAATGTTTTAGAATAACACTTTTGTCCTAGACCATAGGTGTTTTAAGTAGTTAAATATATATATATATATATATATATATATATATATATATATATATATATATATATATATATATGTTGTTTTTTTTTGTTTGTTTGTTTTTTGTTAATTGTTCAGATTTACTGCTGTTTTACCATTATCAACATAGAATGGGTTCACAGGTGGTAAATAAAATGGCTATGTCTGTGTTGTATTCTGAACCCTGGTTCCATTTACCACCACTGTAAAGACAATTTCACACCAAACTCTGAATCATTTTATATCATCAATAACTAAACAGCTATACATAACAATTATGTTGCAATATCTGAAAATTAACTTTATTATCATTATGAAATGAACATATAACAACAACAACAACAATAATAATAGCTGGTGACAATTCCTGATTTTATTACACTAAACCTAAAAATTTTCCACCCCTGTTCTATGGTATAGCTACAAAGAACCTTTTTTACCATCATTAATTTTTCTGTGAGTGTCCTTAAAATTCAATCAGCATGACAGCAACTCATTACTGTACTGAGAAAGTGTGCCCCTCGGTGCTGTCTTACTGTCACTGACCTCAGCAGATTCCTGAATATGTGTTATGATGTTATGGCATGCTGGATGGCACACGCAGCCATGCAGATCGTATCAAAGTGAGGGAAAACATGCAGTCCGATGTGCGCCACAAACAGCATTAAGCAAGGCCCACTGAGCTCCATTGCTGCCACTAAATGAAGCCATGGTCCTTTCATCCCCTCTTAAATCGGGGTTTGTATAAGACACCGAGACAATAGGATGAAGATGCGTTCATTCATGCTTAGTGACCTCTCTCCCAGCACCAAAGGCTGAAGAACTGTTTTTTCCCCCAGTGTTAAACAATAAATAATGTGACTGGGGAGAACGCAAGCCACGCACTGTTGGTGTTCTAATGCAAGGCCACGTGCTGGTAGCATGGTAATTAAATTAAAACGGCCTTCTGTTCTTGCCCGCAAATTGCACTCAAAACTGTCATCATGATGTTGTGTAAGCCTCCATGTGGGAGGACAACCAAGGATTATATTTAATTTGGATAACGGCATTTTTCTCTGTTTGGGAACAGAACAATATTAAAGCAGACAGTATGAATAAATTCTGTGAGTTACTGCTGCTGGAAGGTGTTTTTTTAAAGGGTCTCTGGCAGTTCGTGCCATCACGCTACAGGCCTAGCCTAGTCTAAGCTAGCTTAGCAGCTGCACGCATGTGTGTTTTCAGCCCTGGGAGCTTCCTTGAGTGGAACACAGGGATGTGCTGGAATGGCGTTTATTGTATTGGTGCTAGTGTTTACGAGTGGCCATGGAGATTTGCTGTTATGTAACATGGTAAGGAGGGAGCAGAGGAGAATCAGCCGCTCCCATGGGGATTGAGGATGGCGTAGTCGGCGGGGTTTGCCTGGTGACAGAGTGAGGACTTAACCAATCAGGTTGCCTGCCTGCTGTGGCCAGGGCACATTATGTTATCTGGGCGATTGCGAGAGCAGATATGCTGCACTCTCTCTAACAGATGGTAGTATTTCACAGTTTTTGGAATACAGTAACTGCACCGAGCTTGCCAAATCTGATGTACGGAAAACAACATTAAGCACTGTTTCTCTGTTGTTAAACTAAAGACAACAGAGAATGATATATGATATAGACTGATTGTTTGTCATTATTATTATTTCATTACTACTTTAATTATCATGTGTTTGGTACCCACACTTTTTGATGGCACACGAAAAACATGTATATATGAAATGACTGGAATGGAGGTGTCGTATTTGGAGAAATGTATGTATTTGGAGGTTTCATAAAGCAATGCTTTCAAAAATACCATTAGCATTTATTATCAGCGTATGCCAGTTAAAACATGTAATTGTCCTGTATTGTTTTTGGCTTGGATTTACAGTACTTGGGAAAAAATGTGGACACATGCATAAGCTACAAACGGCATATTTAGCGATGTTTGAATGTTAATAAACAGCTTATTTCAGTGATGACATAATGATATGAGATAATATATTTATAAAGTAAATTACATACAATTACATAAATTAATGTAAAGAGACTTTAACAGTACCTTTGATACAATTGTGACAAACATATCGATGTTTAATGCATAATGTGATTTATTATTAATAACTCATTATCATATTCAGTCAGTTAATGTAGCTTGTTAATAGTGGGAGACACCAATGTGACAGACGTTTTTTTTACAACGCTGATTTGATCACGAATTGCTCGGTTACCAAACAACTCTTTTTGTTTTATGCATTTACTGACAAGAGAGAATACATTTCCTGAACTTTCCTGCTAATATAAAACTTCAATATCCTTTTCTTGTCAAAAAACAATCATGTGACTTTTATTTTGATGCTGTTTGTCTGTATAAGTGACTTTTATTTAGATGTGGTCTGTTAGTTTATCCAACCCTAGTGGAATCTGTTAAAAGATAAAAGTGGTGTCCGTCCCCTAGTGAAGTCTGTTAAAGCTTAAAAGAAGAATCTGTCCACTAGTGGAGTCTATTGCAGGTTAATAGTGGAGTCCGTCCCCTCATCAGATTTTATGAAGTAAATAGAATCGTGTAGACACATTGGGGCACACTGCTATGAAGCCTCATTTCCCAGTAATGGAACTAATAAGGCAGAGGGCACATCTTGTAATTATTGTGCTAATTATCTCTGATGTGTCAGATAAATATGATGTATAATTATTGCAATTCAAACAGTTAGTCTAATGTACAAATGTTGGATACCACTTTACAATACAACATTGTAGATGTTTTAACCATCATCATACTTTATGAAGGAACTAATAAGGCAGAGGACACATCTTGTCATTGCTGGTATAACAGGTTCTGTTTATAAATGTTTAAATATTGCTATACCAAAGTTCAAAGTCCTTATGTAGCTTTCGAAAAATTACAATTGTATTTTGTACAACCTAAATGTTTTTAAAAAGATTAATCACTGAAAAATTATTTAAAGAACTAACCATCATTCTATTGTGGAATTGCTCCAAATAACCTCTTTTAAATTGTAGGACATACAAGCAAATGTATTGCCAAAGGCAACTCTCAGTGAGTCACTCTGAGTCAGAATCCTGATGTAGCCAGAGGCTTTCTGTGCCGAGACTGACCACCAGCACCTCTTTTTTAAATACTTTATTAGCGAAGGGATGTTTTGTAGAATCTACTGTTTCATGTTTTTCCCATTCAAACATATGTACCATTTCATTGCGTGGAGCAACGAAAAAATAATATTGCATTAGGCTGTGAGTTTCCAAGAAATCCACTGCCCTGCAAGACAAATAAAGGGAAGTGAAAACAATATTTTTCATTGTTAAATATTTCTAAGAATATTCTGCTTGTTTCTAGATGTTTTAGTTGGTTTAAGTCTAAATTTGTTATTCCATGATCATTTTACCTGCTTTAAAGACATAGAATGAGACAGTTTCTTTAAATAGAGCACTACTAGTGTGAACATTTTTTTTGCATCACCTCAATTCAAAATATTATCTATCACGACTGGATTTCACTGGATTTCACAGAAATGCTTTAGGAAGATCTTTTTTACTGACCTTCTCTTTTCAGTAACATTCACATTACTGCTCTAAGGGTTCCTTAATGGTTCTTGGCTTGAAAGTGCAGCTTTATGAAAACCCTTTTTACCAGTGTAGAACCTTTTCATTATATGGTGGTTCTTTCAACATAAGAGTCCTAATTTTTCTTCAAGGGTCTCATTTTTCTTCTTTGAAGAAGAGCCCATTGAAAGGGTCTTTAGGGAACTTTGCCCCTTTGAGTGTAAATTAGCATTGCTGTGAGAATATTTAAAAACCTCTTGCTTCTGCTGCAGGACTTCACCATGACTTTGTATCTGAGGCACTACTGGAAGGATGAACGACTGTCCTTCCCCAGCACCACCAACAAGAGCATGACTTTTGATGGCCGTCTGGTGAAGAAGATCTGGGTCCCTGACGTGTTTTTCGTCCACTCCAAACGCTCCTTCATCCACGACACCACCACCGACAACATCATGCTCAGGGTTTATCCTGATGGACATGTCCTGTACAGTCTCAGGTGAGGCGATGCCAGATTGAATGCCAGATGCTGTGTCAGTTCTTTTTCTAAAGCATAATTATGAAATTATAGCTCCATATCTAAAAGGACTGAGACACAGTGGGAGACCAACAGGCAGTTAACCGGGGGCCCTTGATACAGGGGGGCTATGGTGGCCAGCCCACCTAAAAATTTATTGAGCCTTTTATTTAGATGCTGACTGACTACACACACAACACTGGCATCTATATATCCTCCTCATAAAACCACTCTGCGACAATTGATAATCCCAATAATCCTGATAATCCTGATAATCTTGATTGCTTTAACAAGAAAATATTGTGCTAATTATTTTTAGACACCACCAGTCATAGTGGTGTGTCAGATAAATATGACGTATAATTATTGCAATCCAAACAGATAGTCTAATGTTAGAATTTAGGGAACTGCTTTACAACAAATACAGTTACACCGTGTTTATAACTGTTTTTTAAATTAGTGCATTAATGGTACCTAACTTTCAGTCAGCGTTATAACTGTCAGTATAGTTATATACCGAGCAGAGGTAACCCTTTCTACTCCAGAAGTTGCGTAAATTGTCTAACCCTCTGCTCTGATCAGGGCTTTCTAATAAGCATTCTAAGTACAATGACAATCAAGATACTTACATACTGGCAGCTTCAAGCAAATAATTAATAACTTCCATTTAGCCACCATATTAAGTCATATTAAGGAGGCCTTAATATGTAACAAGGTGGAGCGTTATTACTGAGAATTGATCTTTAAGATTATGTACATTGGAATTCCCATCTATGGCAGTGTACACTCACACTGGTAAATAAGGCAGTGAGAACACACACTTGTATCTGTCGGCAGTCACTTCTGCGGGTTACAAACATTAACATCAACAACACAATAAATGTGAAAATGTGAAGGTGAACGTAACGACTAAGATCTTTCCAAATGTCCATTTGTAGGCCGAATACAATTTCCCACTGACCATGATTCTGACTGCTGGTGACTAAGCGGTAGTACCTACTTAACATATAGCTGATGAAGCTGACAGCACTAATGCTGACCAATAGAGAAGACAAAGTAAGCCAAATACAGATCTGACCTAAGGCTTATCATTTGGGCTTTATAACCTAATTAATAACCATGAATAAATTATGTAATAGCTATAAAGGTATAAATAGTCTAAAGTTGCATCGATTTATGTTAGATGATAGTTCATGTTAGATGATAGTTGGTGGAGATAATCAAGAGCATAAACATTCCATATGATCCTAGTTACTGACCACATAAATCAGCTGATTTTTTTATTATTAAGTTAGGATTATTAACTGTGTTCAGCACCCATATCCCACTATTAACAAGCTACATTAACTGACTGAATATGATAATGAGTTATTAATAATAAATCACATTATGCATTAAACATCAATATGTTTGTCACAATTGTATCAAAACAACCCCCTCTTAAGAGGTACTGTTAGTGGCCTTTCATGGCTCATTGCTATATCTTGTGGAGTGGCCTCTCATGGCTTACCACTTCATGGAGCAACTCACATCACCATATAGAGTGACATTCACTGTAATCTATTCTGCTCAGGCAGAGATTTCTGTTCGCATCACTGAAAACTGGAGTGTTTAAAGTGTACTGAGGGGATAGAGTGACGGCAGAGTACTGGAGTGCTTGTGGGAAAACCACTCTTGGTCATGTTTGCCTTTGAGTTGCCTTGTGCTGCCCACCACTTCATGACCACTTTTGGGTGGATTTGAACCTGATGCTGGCTTATTGGCATATTGGCAATGGTTTCATTGCTTTTCATTATTCTCAAATCACAGGGGCATGATGAAATGCCGCCTAAAGAACAATGAACATAAACATAGCCCACACCCACTTCCATGAAATATGTCATGTCAACACCTGAAGAAAGCCACTACTTTGATGGAACACATCATTTTTAATTTACAACCCTTTGTCACATTTTAATTACATAAATTCAAAGTGAGCTTTTTTCAGTGTGTTTAACAATCCAACTCAATTTACTAGTTACCATGAAACAATCATTTGTTGCTTGAAATTAATTGAAATATGGAAAGGATTTCCATGCAATTAAAGGTCTTTCTTTCACAACAAGGCCCCTTTGTTGATCTAACACAATCGACTATAATTGTTCTATTAATCTGCTATTAAATTTCCGACTCAGCTCATTAACTTTCATCAAACTGGAGTTATTAGTCATTTATTGTTCAATTAATTCTTTAATGAACTGTTGTGGCTGATTTTATTAAATGCTAATGGTTTAATCCTGAGAGCAAACATGGTCAATTTAGAACCACACTCAGCATCAGAGAGTATAGTAACCTATTCTTGTACTGAACAACAGTAAGGCCAGGTGATTGACCAAACTATAGAACACTGTTTATCACTGATACCACCAACAACAGTGCATTTTTTTTAGGTGGTAGTTTTAAAGTCAGCCAGTAAAACATTTTGTCTTGTCCTTTTGGAAAAATTGTAACTCTAAGTACAAATTCATTTATTTGTGTCTCATAAAATCAAGTGGAAATCCCACAAGACTGGAGAAAGCACTGGGAAAAGTCACAGTCTCTTCTACTTTGTTTGATTTATATGACTTATATATTATAAATTACTGTAATATTTCAGTGCTAACAGCTGAAGTACATTTTTTGTAATGTTTCATGTCTTATAATGTTTGTTTTCATGACAATTCTATAGTTTTTGAGTGCAGTCCTGAAATGCAGCTGTATTTTTCTGCTGTCCAGGGTTACAGTGACGGCAGCATGTAACATGGACTTCAGTCGTTTCCCCCTTGACTCACAGACCTGCACACTGGAGCTGGAGAGCTGTAAGTGCTTACAAGCTCCCTCGTATTTGTCTAATATCAAATATAAGACTTTGCATTGAATATACAATAAATTCCTCTTATATAGACACAATACTCTCTTTCATTGTTTGTACTGGGAACAAATGCCATGCATGTTAAGTCAGTTTTACACTATGTTACCCTGATCTCTCACAATGACTGGATTCTGACTACACTGTAGGATTCTGACTACACATCAAAGTCCTGTAAAAAAGATCACACACATTAGCCTAAGACCTCTTCGAACATTAGAGCCATGCTCTCTGTGCACAGACGCCTACACAGACGAGGATCTAATGCTTTACTGGAAGAGCGGTGATGAATCTCTCAGCACGGACGACCGGATCTCTCTCTCTCAGTTCCTCATTCAGAAGTTCCACACAACCTCAAGATTGGCCTTCTACAGCAGCACTGGTACTGCTTTTTACAGTGTTACGTTTCTGAGGTAGTGCAGCAAATGCAAACACGGGTTGCCAGGTGACAGGTTCTTCTTGGCAAGCGGAAGCTAAAAAGCAAAAATGCTCATGCAAACACACCAATATGACAGTCTGCGCTGGCTTTCAGTGACAACTACATCTCAGACCACTTGGCCAATCAAGAGGGGTTCCATATTGTACTGTAAAAGGGTTCTTTCACTCATATAAGCATTTTTGGTACTCGTGGCATGCAAAAGTTTGGGCCCTGGTCAAAATTGAACTGTCAAAAATGTTACTGTGAATAGTTAAGTGAGTAGAAGATGAACTGATCCCTAAAAGACATAAAATTAATAATGCAACATGATTTTTGACATTTAACCCCTCAACACTCCAAGGCTTATTACACACTAAAGTGTATTATTCAGTACCTACAGGGACTTCTGTACAAACTGGTGGCTGGCTATTCTTCAGTAATAATAGTTTGCAAATAACAGCGGTGGGCCCATAGCCTTTTTAAGGGGTTATGCAAGACTAGCGTGCTTTTTTTAATAGCTTAGCCATTTAGAGAATATACATCAATGTAAAAGTAAATGTGCTAGTGTTAGCCAGCTGGCAGATTTTCAACTGTAGAAGAAACTCTAGAAGAACTGTGGTAGAATCTCCTCACCATGTGTACAAAGTCTAGACTTCAAGAAAAACCTTTTGAAGATACAAAGTTAGATTTTGTCAGCTCTGTAAAACTCCTTTGTTTACTCTTGCACCTCTGCACTTGGCTAGATTGATATTAAGCTGTTTTGGCAGCGCTCAAGGCTACTGTTTACAACCTCTTTAGTCTCTGGGAATAAAGAGGTTTAAAAGTAAAGCTAGCAGTATTCTTATGCTGGTTGGCTAGCACAAATGTGCTGTAGCTGATACTGAAGAGACTTTTTTTAGACATGGCATGAACAAGGCATCAGCATCAGTTTCTGTCAGATTGCACTAATTTCCCCGACAGCAGTGTTGCTGCATTTTGACCTGAATTGTACAAATGAAATCCATGTACAGTGGCTCCAACACCCAGTCCCCCACTAAATACTCATGTTTGGTTTGGTCCTCTCCTCCAGGTTGGTATAACCGCCTGTACATCAACTTCACCCTGCGGCGTCACATCTTCTTCTTCCTGCTGCAGACCTACTTCCCTGCTACTCTGATGGTCATGCTGTCCTGGGTGTCCTTCTGGATCGACCGCCGTGCCGTCCCTGCCAGAGTCTCCTTAGGTACAGCACTCTTGAGCCCAATTCAGAAGACAAATAGGGGTTTTGCTATTTCTGAAACTATGAGTCAGCAAATGAGTGAAGTATGACTGGGAGAAAAGAAAACTCCTAGAGCTGGAGTTCTGAGTGGCTTCTGCTTTAAGCTAGAAGGCCGGACAGATGTAGGACTAAAAGGGAAAGGGTGTGGTGGTGGTTTGTGAAAACCTCACTGAAAATGGAAACTATTTTCATGTGACAGTTAAAAAACTCTAAAAGTAACTCAGGGTGAGGAGTTTTCTTTTATTTCCATCCTCTCAGTGTTCCAGGGTTATGGATTAGGCTGACGAAATTACCTCTTTTAAGTTGGTCAGCAACTTAAAAATAAACAGCATAAAGGAAAAAAAACATAAAAATATACAAAATATATGAAAGTATGAAACTTTTTCCAATGTTATGAATGTTATGAATTTTGTATGGTAGTGTTATGAATAATTTTAGACAAGGACCATGCCTGAAGCCCCTCCTCTAAATCTAATATCCTATAAATACCATTTGTTCATATGTTTTTGACAAGTCTTCGTAATCCTCCACCACCACGTCTTCTCTCCTCACAGAGGGGGACTTGTTTCCAACCACTAGCAGATCCAGCCCAAAGTTCTTCAAGTTTTCTTCACCCGCCTCCTTGAACATTATACGCTAATGGCATAGTCCAAACAAGCAAATTATGTTTTGAATAGAAAACAAAAAAGTAAAGATCTCCACCCACCAGGAATCCACATAGATCCAGATTCATAAGCTCTCCTATTTGTCAGGACTTTAGGAACTGAACTTTAAGACCGTTCACATTATATTAACCAACCATTCTTTGTCAGGAGCTGAAAACTCAAGACCTTTCAAAGGGTCTTTCGAAACCATGTCCTGTATTAAGCCCCTCTTATTCCTGTTGGTCAAGTTGACATGGTATGTACAATGCATATCATATTGATTTCCATGCCAACAGGGATAAGGCTTATGTAATACACTGCATAGACTGATGTGTGTTGATTGCTTAAATGCAGAAATAATAAAAAGTGACTTTCCCAAACTGAGAGCAAAAAACTTTTCAGACAGCTCAAACTACCTTTTATATCATTCAGGAACGGCCTTGTAGCATTTGATGAGCGCGAATGGGTCACTGGTAAATTGGGAATGGAGATAATTTGATGAATCTGGTGAACAGAAATTATTCGGTCTGCTTAGAATACCCTAGTGAGTCTGATAAGAATATGCTGAAGTGGACCAGGACCTTCTTCTGGTGTGTTGCAATCCTGCAAGATGAAGTTCTAACCCTTAATCTAATGCACCTGTTTCTAGAGGCTCCCTAATGTTTGAATGAGCTGACACAGGTGCTTCTGTGTAGGGCTGTCACAACAGCCCCATATCCTCTAGCGCTAAAGATGATGGATTGCCTAACCCTGACCCAATATTTCAGCCTCATCTTATGAACTGCACCAAATGCAAAAAAAGTCTTACTATTTCTGCTGCAATGAATGAGCAAGCAGCTCTGAACAGTACTGTTTTTCAACCCCCTTAAACTCCAAGGACTTACTGACAGGCCCAGATATCCAGTCTTCAATTCCATAGCTACATAGCTACACAGTAGCTTCGTAATAGTTACTGATACATTGATAGTAGTTATTAGATAATAAGCATTAAGATGGATCACTAAAAAAATCCTAGGGTTCCAGAGGTAGGAAGAACACTGCTGGTTAATGAAAAGCTTTCTTATTTTTATAGGCATCACAACGGTGCTCACCATGTCCACCATCATCACAGGGGTAAATGCCTCCATGCCCCGAGTGTCCTATATCAAAGCTGTGGACATCTACCTGTGGGTCAGTTTTGTCTTCGTCTTCCTCTCCGTCCTCGAGTATGCAGCTGTGAACTACCTGACAACAGTAAAGGACGGCAAAGAACGCAAACTCAGGGAGAAGGCAAGAGAACAGGTACAGAGCCTATCCTGCTCTTACTATTGTCTCCTACCGACCCAACTTATCATCATTAGCTTTGTAGTTATCACTCAAAAGAATTAATATTAGATATCAGGCTTTTTATGATGGCATGGGGAACTTTTGGTAACAGTTTAGTGCAGGACAGAATTCGTAAGGCTCTACAAACACTTTTCATGACTGGCATAAACATTTCTTAAGGCTTATTCCAACAAGCTCTGTGGTGAAATTACTGGACAATGGACAAAAACAGGCTTTCTTATACATTGTGTAAAAAGTTCATGATAAATGGGCCAATAGAAACTCTCCAAAATGACATTCTATGTTGACTTTCATGAAAAGTTGCCTTTTTTCATTCCTTCAAGTTGCCTTTTAGGAGATACAAGATTTTGTTCTAACATTTTGACTATAGAGTGAATAGAGAGAACCCCCTATGATGAACAGGGATGGTGCAAACTCTGTAGCAGCTAATAAATACAATATTCATACTCTAGTAGTAATGTAAGCTACATGGTTTTCTCTTTACCAATAGTTAATATTTAGGAATTTCCTCATAAATAAAATATATTACGTCAACACAATTATTGCCAGAGGTGGGCTAACTAAAAGTCAGAACTGCTTTGATGCTTTTTTAATGTGGAAATATTTTAAAAAACATTTTAATCGTCATTTTAATTTCTCACTTTTTCTCACATAAGTATCCATTATAGTAAAAAGCATGGACCACGGAATGCATTTTTGATAGATGGGCTAGAAATCAGTGCAACACGGCTCCCACGCCACAGAGTTCCCAATCCTCACACCCATCCACCCATGTTGTATGGAACTTTACTCTATTTATACATTTCATAATTTTCATTTGAGCCACTTATTCTAGCAGTTTGTCATGGCATGAAGAGTGACCTGATTGGTTGGTTTAATAAAGCAGCAGCGAATAAGAAAAGTTCACTTTTTTGTGATACAGGGACTTCTAGTAGGCTTGTAAGTTTCATTTAAGGCACACACAAGCCAAATGAAAAATACGACCATTGCTTTATCTACTGTAAAGATGCCTGCTTGCCTTGTATAGCAGTGCTATAGGAAAAATCATTTGGAAATGGAAAAATCATTTGAAAACACCATGCCTTTAATTATTCACCCTTAAGTGCTTGTAGTTTTTCAAAAGATTCCTCCCACCTTCAAGACACACCATAAGAAGGTCTAGAAGCCTTTAAACAAAGAAATCACTATAGAACTGCTATACAAGGCTAGCAGGCATGTTTACAACAGATATACCAGTGGTCTCATTTTTCATTTGGCTTGTGTGTGTCTTTAATGAAACTTACAAGCCTACTAGATGCCCCTGTATCACAATAAAAGTAAACTTTTCTTATTCGCTCCTGCTTTATTAAACCAACCAATCAGGTCACTCTGTATGCCATGACAAACTGCTAGAATAAGTGGCTCAAATGAAAACTAGGAAATTTATAAACAGAGTAAAGTTCCATACAACATGGGTGGATGGGTGCGGGGATTGGGTTTGGGATTGGGATTGGCGTGGGGGTTGTGTTGCACTGATTTCTAGCCCATCTATCAAAAATGCATTCCGTGGTCCATGCTTTTTACTATAATGGATACTTATGTGATAAAAAGTGAGAAATTAAAATGATGATTTAAATGCTTATTATTTCCACATTAAAATACATACATATTCCTATATAGAGAGTGAGGAAATCTCATGTATAAATATATAGGTTTTGAGTTTGTGTTTGTTAAGACAGTGTTTCTCCCTTTTCCTTGCAGTCTCTGCCCTGTACATGTGGCCTCTCCCACGGCAGGACAATGATGCTGGATGGAACGTACAGCGAGGCTGACAGTAACAGCCTGGCAGGGTACACCCGTGCCCCCATGGCAACTGAAGAGCCCCCTGAGAAACAGGAGCGCATGGTAGTCCACCTGTCCCTAGACAACGAGTCCACAGGAACAAAAAAGAAAGGCCTGCGGGGCTTCCGCATCATCCAGAACACTCATGCCATTGACACTTACTCTCGCATGATCTTCCCCGGGGCCTATATCTTCTTCAACCTCATCTACTGGTCGGTGTACTGCTGAACCAGCCTCATAGCATGGAATACAGTTCAAGAAAGTACAGTAAATCAGGTCATCCCAGTGCAATTGGAGTGATTCTGGCAGTAGATTCTAGTGGAATCTAAAGAGAGTTATGGTTTTGGTGTAAACGACCAAATTAAGCAAGAACCCAGACTCTACCGAGACCTCAGTGACTCATGGTATTCAGCTGGAAATATAATTGGACTCTTATATACCAGGGCGTACTTTATCTCACAGAGGAGCGATGTAATATCTGGGGAAATATTTTGACAAGGCAATAGGAGGTTTCAGTGCTTGGACCCCTGCAATTGCGCCATAAAGTCTGATTGACGCTACCACAAGAGACTTGCTAAAAGCTCAAATCTACCCAGCAGTTCTTTCTTTGTGTTAGAGGGCATGCACAGCTCAGTGGGATTTAATCAACTTTTCCTCAGCTTGGCTCACTTTCCCCCTCATTTGAATTCCAGGCTGTGCTGACGTCACGCCTCCACCATGGCTGGGCTGTATGTGTTTGAACTCTGTGCTTTCTGCATTATCAGTGCTAGTCTCACAACTAGCCGTTATTCCTTATTATGGCATTCCAAAACCTACACCAAATCATACAGTTCAAAAGGCGAACTCTACTTTTACCTCCATTCAACCATACCAGCATCAATGCATGAGTAGAGGCAGGATTTTTATAATGGCAAGGGCAATTTACTACTATGTAAGTTTTAACCAGTTACACTAATTACCGCACATACTTTAGAAGACAGTATTATGCACTCGCTGTCCGCTTACTTTAATACTTACCCTGTACTTCCACTGACTGGCCACTTTATGAGCTCCTGATTACCTTATAGGTTCAATATGTACAATATACAATATGTACAAATTACCCGGCTGTGGCCCATCTATCGCAGAGTATTATTGACGGGATATTATTTTGGGTCACAGAAACAACGCACTGTAATTGTGGCTGCCTGTATGTTGGTGTTCAGTCAAGTGTCTATGGTCAAAAACTGAACGTTGATAAAGGACTAGCAGTTGGCTAACACAAACCGTGCATGAACAGTTCAGCCACATTCTCTAATTGTATACCAGTAAGGTAGAGGTTTCTGATAAAGTGTCCAATGAGAGCATATTCTTATATATTGGTCAGTGATCACTTTCTATTGGACCATTATCCCTCATGAGAA